>NC_057348.1:124427991-124762276 GCF_016509475.1 Prionailurus bengalensis
ATTTTAAAACATTTTTATTACTGGGGCGCCTGGGTGGTGCAGTCGGTTAAGCGTCCGACTTCAGCCAGGTCACGATCTCGCGGTCCGTGAGTTCGAGCCCCGCGTCGGGCTCTGGGCTGATGGATCAGAGCCTGGAGCCTGTTTCCGATTCTGTGTCTCCCTCTCTCTGCCCCTCCCCTGTTCATGCTCTGTCTCTCTCTGTCCCAAAAATAAATAAACGTTGAAAAAAAAATTAAAAAAAAAATAAATAAATAAAAAATAAAAAAAAAACATTTTTATTACTGGGTCGCCTGGGTCAATCTCACGGTTCATGAGATCGAGCCCCACATCAGGCTCTGTGCTGACAGCGTGGGGCCTGCTTGGGGTATTCTCTCTCTCTCTCTTTCTTTCTCTGCCCCTGCTACACCAAACTAAATTTAAAAACTTAAAAAAAAATTTATATTACCTCAAAAATGAACCCTGTATGCTTTATCTACCCCTCTCCTCCCACATTGTCTCAGCCCACCCTTGTTCCTCGGCAATCTTATATACTTTATGGACATTAGTATGAATGGAACCACACGATACATGGCCTTTTGTGACTGGCTTCTTTTACTTAACATAATAGTTTCAAGGTACATCCATGTTGTAGTATGCATCAGTATTTTAGTTCTTTGTACGGCCAAATAATATTCCATGGTACGACTATACCACGTTTTGTTTACCCATCCATTAGTTGATGGACATTTGGGTTGTTTCCACATTTTGGCTCTTGTACCATATTGTATGGTACTGAATGGCACTGCTATGAACAGTCTTGTATTTATTTGAATAATTGTTTTCAATTCTTTAGAGTGAAATTGCTGGGTTGTATGGTAACTCTATGTTTAATCATTGGAGGGACTGCCAGACTGCCTGCCTCTGTTTTCCAGAGTGACTGCCAGTTTTCATTCCCACTAGCAGTAAATTTGAGTTCTGATTTCTCCACACCTTTGCCAACACTTGTCATTATCTCACTGATTGATGATAGCCAATCTAGTGGGTGTGAATTGGTATCTCATTGTAGTTTCGGTTTGCATTTCCATGACAACTATTGATGTTCAGCATCTTTTAATGTGATGGCATTAGTTCCTATGTTACAAAAATGAAAAGCTCCCATCATTTGCCGTTGATGAAAGAATGAGATGAAAATGAGACAGAATATAAACTCCATGAGGATAGTGACCTTTCTGTCTTATTCACAGGTGTAATCTCATTACTTAGTAGTAGGCAGTGGTAGTATACAGCAAAATAGTGGATGGAGAGATGGATGGATGGATGGATGGAGGAAGGAAGGAAGGAAGGAAGGAAGGAAGGATAAATGGATGGATGGATGAAGGAAGGAAGGAAGGAAGGAAGGAAGGAAGGAAGGAAGGATAAATGGATGGATGAATGGATGGATGCTTTGTTCCTTCTGGTGAGGGTAGAGTAGGGATTTCTAAAATGGAATATAGTTTTTCCATCTGCATTGTGTCTTGCATTATTCAGTTTATTGACTCTTTCCTATATTTACAAAGAAAGAAAGCTTGTCAGGTATTAGATCTCTATAGCTCATTTTCTTTGTCTCTCTAAATTAGTCACTTTTCATAATTACGAAATTGTGGAAGTTAGGAGAGACTTTTGAAACCTGACAAGAGTAGCAGAAATATTACCCCAGTCCAACCATCACTCATTAATAAACTTCCAAAGTAGATTAGGACTCTCAAGTCATTATTTTTCCTTAATGTGTATTATTATTGTTACACAGACAATAATGACTAAATGCAGGAGGGCCAGACTCTGACAATAAATGCAAATCCATATCCTCTCAAGCAGAATCTCATTTACCCTTAAGTTTTTGGGGGTTATCTATGATACAGTAAAATGTCAGAGCTTCAGGGCAAATTGCCTCATTTGTCAATGGGAGGCCACCTCAGAAACTCAGGTGATTCTGAATTTAAAACTGTGTTCTTTCTCCTTGTCACAGCCAATTTAATAAGGCCACCAGAGTCAAAAGTACTAAGCACATATTCATATCGGGGTGTCTCAAGGGTCTCTTGATTCAGAAGCACTGATCTCCGCTCCTCATATAAAGAGACCATATCTTATCCAGGTCCCTGTGGGGTCAAAAAGTCATAAGTAATAAGAAACAGACAAGTGAGCTCTTATGTTGACGATCACTTTTGACAGTCAGTCTCTTTAAAGAGAAGCAATAAAATCATTATCCTATTAACCCCAGGACCTTTATGATAACTAGAAGAAAGGCTTTCTAAAGTGTTATTATTGCCCTGTTTACTATTATTTTTTAATTTTCACTTTGGTCAGCTGTTATTTAATACCTTGGAAGCTGTGGGTCTCTGAAAAGTCTTTGCACAGCACAAGCCAAACTTGCTTCAAAAATCATTTTTCACCCAAAACCAGAAGGTTGAGATAGAAGACGTTCTGCCAATTTGGCATCAAAAAGGTTGCTGTAAGGCCAGTTAAAAGGACACTCTGCTAATGTAATAAATGCAGACCATCCTAAGGGGATGAAAAAGCATTTTCCAGAACTTTTATTCGTTGTGTTAAAGATTTAAGCATAAGCCTCTGAAAATCCCTGAGAACGAAATTTCTACCTTCAGTGCATTTCTTTGTTATGGTTTTTCCACTTTCTTTTTTCTTAAGAAAGCCTTGAATTCATTTACCCTATCTTATTAAAACAAAACAAAATAAAACTTAGAGTTACGAAAGGTAATTTAAAAGAACTTGTCCCATTATCTCTATGCAATGCTATTCATATTTGCATCTCTCTGTCTCTCTGTCTCTCTCTCTCTGTCTCTCTGTCTCTCTCTCTCTCTCTCTCTCTCTAACAGACCTTCCCTGTTCAAAGGGGAGGAGCATTTCCAGAGCAGATTCCCTGTGGGTGGGAGGGTGGCCAGTTGATCTGGGATTTATTGTCATGAGTGGGGAAAACCACCTTGGGTAAGTGGGAAGATAATGCCTGGCATATATTTGGTATTCAGTGAAAATTTGCTGGCTGGCTGGATAGATGAATGTATAGCACAAACAAGCTGAGTGTGATGGTTAATTTTATGGGACAATTTGGCTAGGCAAATGTACCCAGATATTTGATTAAACATTCTAGATGTCTCTATGAAGGCATAGTTTATTAACATTTAAATCAGTAGACTTTGAGTAAAGCAGATTACCGTCTGTAATGTATGTGGACCTTATCTGACCGGTTGAAGGCCTTAATAGAAAAAGACTGACCTCCCTCAAGGAAGAGGGAATTCTTCTAGCAGAATTGCCTTCATGAACTGCAGCATCCTTGTGTCTCCAGTTTGCAGCCTACATTGCAGATTTTGAACTTGCCAGCCTATACAATCTTGTGAGCCAATTCCTTAAAATAAATATCATAAATTTCTCTCAGTCTTTCTCTGGAGAACCCTGAATAATACAGTGAGTATAGGGGAATTTTCTAGATGAGTATACACATCACTGGCTAGGATTGCTAACACTTAAAAGCAGCAAGGGATGTATGACACAGGCTAAATCCAATGTTCAAATCACATGTGCCAGGGTACCTACCTAGCACCCGTAGCAGAGAACAGCAGTGCTGCTCAAAAACCAGATGGGCTGAACATCTTCCAGCCAAACACCAAATTATGACTACATGGTTGAAATGTAGTGGTACACATGGGATATATGGGATTTTATATTCTGCTTTTCCTCCTAATAAAACATCATTCAACATTTTCTCCTTATGCTACAGAAGCTTCAAAATATTTGTAGTGGTTATAAAACATTTCATCATGTTCTCTATTGTTGGACAGATGTTTCTAGATCAACATTATAGATAATGCTTCATGGAACATCTTCATGTACATATGCTTTCTGATACCTTCATTATTTCTATAGGTAAACAACCAGTAATAGAATTGCTGGATAGCACAGTAGCAAGATTATATTGTCCTAAAGAGAATAGAAGAAGGTAGGAAATAGAGAAATAAAGAAGAAAAAACATTATAAATAGAAAAGATAAAAATATGGAAGCAAAAGTCCAGCTAGATCAGTAATTGGAATAAGTATAAATGAATTAAAGTTGCCTATTAAAAATTACAGACTCTAGGGACACCTGGGTGGCTCAGTTGGTTAAGTGTCCAACTTCGGCTCAGGTCATGATCTTACAGTTTGTGAGTTCGAGCCCTGCATCGGGCTCTGTGTTGACAGCTCAGAGCCAGGAGCCTGCTTCGGATTCTGTGTCTCCCTCTCTCTCTGTCCCTCTCCCGCTGTCTCTCCCTCTCTTTCTATCTCTCAAAAATAAATATTAATTTTTTAAATTATTGACTCTAGAATTGGATTTCTAAAAAAGTAGTTATATATGATATATGTGGTTTTCAAGATGAATACGTAAATGAATGGCACAGAAAGATTGAAAGTAGAGAAAATGTATCTTAACGGTACCAATGAAAGCTATTATAACAATAATATGAGGTAAAATAAAATTGACCATGAAAACGATGAACATACGATGTTAGAAACAATATGATAAGAAGATATTATAATCATGAACCTGTCCATTTCCAATCACATTGACTTCATACATCCACCAAAAATTGTCCAACAGACAAGGAGAATATAAGAGCTCCTTAATCATAAGGGAATATTTTAACACAGGATAAATGTGTGTTAAAAGTTGATAAGAATGCAGAAATTTGAACAATTGGAATTAAGCGTGATTTAATCAACATATCCAGAACTCTGCATTCAAGAAATGGAGCATACATTTATTAGAGCATACATGGAATGTTGTAAAAAATGTTGTAACAAATGACGTTTATTAGACTCCAACAAGTCTCAATGTGTTCCGAAAATTGACATAACATACAGGTAGCAAATCTATCTATCTATCTTTCTATCTATCTATCTATCTATCTATATACATGCTTACAAGAATGCTTATTGAAGTGTTTTTAATAGTAGCTGCAAATTGGAAATCTCTATTGCCCGTGATTAAACTGAATGATCGAGATCTAGTGGTGTCAACATGCATAATTTTTCAGAACACAATATTGTGTAGAAAAACCAAGTCCAAGAGAGATATACAGTGTGGTACCATTTGTGTAAAATTAAAAAGAATACCACATATTATTCATGGATACAATTATATATAGTAAAAATATAGAATTATTATAAAGAAAGAATAAGCATTTGCCTTGAGAAGAAAGGAAAGGGAATGGAATTAGGGATAGAGGAGATCAAAGAATTTCCACTATAATTCTAATGTTTTCTTCCTTTTAAAAACCTAAAACAAATACAGCAGAATGTTAACATTGTTGAATTCTGAGTGCTGGGTACATAGCTACTTGCTGTATTACTCTCCGTTCTTTTCTGTTTGAAATATTTCATGATGAACAAAAGTTTGAGTTACTTGCCCAGGGAAACGGAGTTAGTATTTGGTATTTTAGTTTCAATATTTTGGTGTCCTTACTTTTTATTGTACAAGAGTTCTTAATGTTTATGATTTCCAACTGAATTCCTTCCATTTTTCTCAAGTTTATTTATATTTAAAGAGTGACTTGATTTTTGGTCTTCTACTCTTAAAGTTTATTCTTTGTTTGCATTCTTACTCACTTTTCTCCTTGGCTCCCAAGTGTTTTGGTCATGATTATTAAACAATAAAGAATCATAGAGTCATCCTTCATTAGGAGAACACTTAGTTGTAAGGACAAAATACAAATCTTCCCTTATCACTGACTCAACTCTGAATTAAGCTTGATTGCCATTCAGTGAGCATCGTAACAGGACTTCAGAAGAAAGCAAGTCTTCTTCTTTTACTTTTCAGTCAAATAACAATCACAGTTACTAAGAATCTATGATATAACCCAGTGCACTGTATGAAATCTAGAGCACAGTGGAGGACCGAAGAAATATGGAACAAGGACTTTTCCTGCACTTAGAGAAGATGGCAGTCTTCCTTTGCTTATCTACAGAAAGCTAAATGCCTTCTTGTAGCAAGGATATAACAGAACTGGAAGGAACAAATGAAGCCTCAATTATCAGCGTTTTGAAAGAAAAGAAAAGTCTTTTTGCCACCAACAGCTGGCCTCAGAAACTCCATCCCTGACTCCCCAGACCGAGTTTAAGCCTCCTCCTCAGTGCTCCCTAGTTCAGGATTGGGAGTCAGGGAAGGTTCATCCTACAATGTTCTTTGTAGCTCTTACCATAGCCCTTAACATGCTAAGGGTCTGATTACTTAGCTGTTCCCTGCCTAGCTCTAAGCCCCATAAGGGTTGGGACTAAGTCTGCCTCGCCCTGTGTCCTATCCCGGCCTCACATATAGGAGATGCTCAATGCATGTTTGTTGAGAGAGGGAGGGAGTAAATGAAGCACACAGTGAACTCCTTGAGGGATGCAGCTGCATTTTCCTATACAATGAAATCGCCATGAAAATATGGGAAAAATTAAACTTACCAATAACAATGATAATAGTATTTCAGAGATATGCGCATCAGAAGTTGTCCATCGTTGTGAAGGTTTGCTTTTAATACTCTGCAGACATCTTTACTGGGGACAGGGGTGGAAAAGTGGGACAGGACCCAAACTCTTTAAAGTTTATTTGTTTTTTGAGAGAGACAGAGACAGAGAGACAGAGAGAAGCAGAGACAGAGGGAGGGAGAGAATCCCAAGCAGGCCTCACACTATCAGCACAGAGCCCAACACAGGGCTTGAACTCATGAACTGTGAGATCATGACCTGAGCTGAAACCAGAGCCACTTAACCTACTGAGCCACACAGGTGCCCCTTCAAACTTTTTATTAAAAAAAAAAATAGGAATTAAAAGTAGGCTCTGAAAAAAATTAAGATTGAGATTTGAAACCCCTGGATTTATCATTTTATTCTGAAATTTCTAAGGAGAACCCAAGGTCCATCATCAGATGATGAGACGATCTCAGGCTATGGCATAGATGATAGGTGATGTACCATTCTTTCTGAAGCTGCAACCCCTTCCCTTTCTTTTCCATTTAATTCCTACTCAGCCCAAACTATCCATTTTCAGAGTGTAAGTGCTCTGGAGTTAGGGGTGGGTGGAACAAAAACCTGCCCCAGACCACTGCTTCACAAACCTGGCTGTGCAGAAGAATTACCTGTAGAGGTAGGTCAGATGCCAATTCCTGGGCCCCAGCCCCCACCCCCACCCCCAGCATCTGATTGAGTTGGTCTGGAATGGAGTCCAGTAATTTGCATTTCTACTCAACTCTGGGTGATGCCAAAGCTGTCCTCTGACTGCATTTTCTGTAGCTCATTTCTAGACCAATACTTCTCAAATTTCAATGCACGTTCAAATCCCTTGGGATCTTGTTAAAACACAGAGCTCGATTTCACAGATTTTGGGTAGGACTGACATTCTGCATTTCTAACAAACCCCAGGTGAGACCCTATGTGAGGTCAAGGCTGCTGGTTTGATGGAAGGACCAGGGGCACCGAATTCATCTGGACCTTTAGCTGCTTAGTGAATTTTCCTGCACGTGGACACCAGTCAGAGCAAAGACGGAGAAATGCTTTTGTTAAAGAGAAAAGTCTTGCTATGAGAAATCTCAGGCAGTCCTATTATTTGCCCTTAACTCTTTCCTCCCTTTGAGAATTTTGGTTTTTTAGTGACTTTCCACTGAAAGCCCATTGTGGGTACAGAACTTTGAGAGAGATTACAGTTCTTTCTTTGGAATGTTTCTAATAATGACCCAGAGTGTTCATTTGTCTCTGAGTTTATGATATGTACACAGGGATGATTTTCTTCAAAGTTCTGAAATAACATTTGCCTCTGCAATTACCTGATTCTTGTGTAAAGGTTAATGGGCAAACATAATGTTCTCAGAGTGCATAGAAACTCAGGAATCAGTGTTTATAGTGCATTCTTTAATATCATATTCTTTCTTTCTAGACTATGGCATAGAAGGATAAAGTTATAAGAGCTCAATGCCAATCAGTATTTCCAAATTTAAGTAAAAATTATTTTGATGAAATTTTAGGGGGAGCAGGATTATATTTCGACCCCCCAATTTTATTTATACAACAGAGATGGAAGAAAATCAACAGACTATAATGTGCTTTTAGCACTTTGAAAGTTGGAAAAGCCATTTAGCTTGTAGAAGATTGTAAAAAATCTGTATCTTAGTTCCCCTATTTTAAAAAAGTGAGTTTATTGACTATGTTGGAAGATTCCTATGCAGAATTAGGGGCTAGTGGGGATCTGTGACCCCGAAGAATAGGGCCTTCTTAACAGTAACTATTTAGACCATGAACCAAGATCTAGCTAGTGATGAGGATCCAATTCTGGGCTTCTCCATTAGAGCTGCACAAGGGAGTCACTCTAGGGTTTTCTGGTACCCTGGCCACACAAAAGCCAATGAAGTCAGAAACTCTGAAGCCTGCGACCCCTGGCATCGCTGAGACTTAACGTTCCCTGGCAATTTTAAGGTGCAGTGAGGTTTGAGAACCAGTGTTCCAGGGACCTGAGTCCTCTTCTACTTCTGAATTTCATTCTGTATTATAATCCTCTTGGATTATGATTCTGGCTTCTCTGAGTTTGCTCAGTCTGAGCCAGATTCACTGATCAGTGTTACATCTACCATTCCCTGCAGTTCTATGTTCTTCTTTTCCATTCATTAAACACATTTAGATTCTCCTCTGACTATTCATTTGAAGGCATCATTTCTTCATAATTTCCACTAATGAAGTTCCATATTGGATTTTATTTTTGTGTGAAAGAAATACGTGTAGGTTTCTTATGTGTTGAAATGATATCTTTTAATGCATCCTCCTAAGAGGATGCTGAATTGAATGTGTGTTCTCATTTAATTATCCATGGTTTCTGGTCTCTAATTTAGTGCCTGACACGTAAAAGGTACTCAGCAAATATTTGTTGAACGTACAAGTCATTGATTCTTCTCTCTTCTTTAACTCTTATGCTCAAATAGTCAATCAGTTTCTGAATCATATTGATATAAGCTCTTAAACATATCTAAAATCTATTTTCTTGGTTGACTTAGTAACCATTGTTACCTTGGTGTAAATTATCATTATTTCTTTGTGTTTCCAGTTTCTATACCTCCTCCCTCAGCTGCATCCCTCTCCCGCAGTGAACACTAATACTGTCTCCACACCCTAGCCCCCACTGAGCAGCCAAAGAGGTTTTTAAAAATTATTTTTTTCACAGGGCGCCTGTGTGGCTTAGTCGGTTAAGCTTCTGACTTCAGCTCAGGTCATGATCTCATAGCTCGTGGGTTTGAGCCCCGCATAGGGCTCTATGCTGACAGCTCAGAGCCTGGAGCCTGCTTTGGATTCTGTGTCTCCCTCCCTTCCTCTCTCTCTCTTCCCCTCCCCTGTTCTTTCTTTCTCTTTCTCTCTCTTTCTCTCTCTCTCTCAAAACTAAACATTAAAAGAATTTTAAATTATTTTTTCAAATTTATTATTTTGATTTGTATCACATTAATACTTACACAATGCAGAACTTTTTAAAATAAAAATAAAGTGTACTATATTATCCCAGGAAATCTCTTTTTGTTTATATATTTTATTTGCTTTATATAGATTCTGTATTTTTTAAGTCTCATTTCTTCTACATTGACTGGTTGGTATTGTGAATTGGATCTTTTTGTAGAGTGTAGTTCCTAAGCAGTTACTGCTGGCATTTAGTAAAACAGTTTTTAGAGCTTCTCTTTTTCTGAAGTTTCCTAATTATAGACAATCACATAATTTGCATGCAAAGTATAATTTTCCTCTTTCCTTTCTAAAATCTTGTCTATTGTTTGTCTTTGTGTGTGATTTTATTTTTTTAAAAAGATTTTTGTTTTTAAGTAATCTCTACAACCAACGTGGGGCTTGAACTCATGGCCCTGAGATCAAAAGTCACATGCTCTCCCGGCTAAGCCAGCCAGGTGTCCCATTCTTGTATAATTTTAGAAGGCATAACTTTAGAATATCATTACTTAATAATAGTATTGAAAAGCAGCCTTTGCTTTTGAATTTACTGACATACCTCTAATGTTTCATCACTAAGAATAATTCTGACTTCTTACATTGAGATAGACATCATTCGTTGTATTAAAGAAGCATTCTTTCGTTTCAGTTTTACCATATTTGTAAAGTTTTAAAACCCAGAATAAATGTATAATTTATGATATGTTGTATTTCATCTGTCAACATGAATACATAGTTATTCTTGTTTCATGTGCTAATGTGAAAATTATATCATTAAACATCTTGGTATCAAACCAACCTTGCATTTCTAAAACAAACACCACTCGGTTTAATATGTTATTCTTCTAATGTACTGTTGGGTTCTGTTTAATGATACAGTATTTTTTGCCCTTATTTTTGTAAATAGATAGTCTGTAGTTCTACTGTCTGTGCTCTCTTTGTTGTATTTTGATAGGTCCTTCCTTGCGTATATGCAACCGCTCATGCCATATAAAATTGCATGTAATTCCCTAAGTAGGTACTGTCATTTCAGGACATAATGGCTATATGTGTTTCAAACTTATGCAAAACTGAGATCACTGGTCATTATTGGTCCCCCTTCAATGAAGTTTGCTCAATATATAGCTCACATTCTTAACTGGACTCATCATTCTCCCCTCTGCTGTTTGTCCTTTCTTTAATATCTCTATTATAAAGCTGATCATATGGCATAAAAATTCTTTTTATACCTGTTGCTCTCTATTTTATGTCTTTAAGGGTGGAGATTTTGATATCTTGTCTGTGTATCGGCACAATGCCTCTGTGTAGTAGGTGCTTCATAAATGCAATTTAGAGCAATGAGTGACTGAAGGGAACTCATACTTACATTTGCCTCACCTTACTGCAAGGCTTCCTGGGAAGTACTGTGAGTTGCTCTTAGTATGTCACAGAAAAGTCAGCACATATAACCTCGGTTGTGTTTCTATACAAGACCCCAAGTCACGTATTTAAGTTATTTGATCTGCTGTGTTACTTTAATGTGGCATTCATGGCAGGGGAGCATTATATTCAGACATAATGGAGGACAGGATGGTGGAGACAGGACTAGTCATTCTTTTGTTTTTCTTTCATGAAAATATGTCCAGTTAAATGTGAGTGGGAGCATTCTTCATCCCACAAATGTTTACTGAGCACCTTCTACATGCTAGCAACTGTGCTGGGAGCTGGTGAGTCAGCAGGAAATTAGACAGACAAGAGCCTTCACAAAGTTTACATCCTCATTGGGGAATGCAAACAAAACTAAACTAATAATCAATGAGATAGAGTAGAGTATGTGTGAGAGGGTGATGAAATGGAGATGGAAGATTTTTGTAGATACTGATGATCAGAGAAGGAACATCTGAGGACGTAGTCATTGCTCTGAAAGTTGAGAAGGTGCAAGCCACTCCTCCAGGACATTGGAAGATCGTTTCAGCCAAAGTAGCATCGAGCATGGCATGTTTAAGGAATGGCAGGGAGTCTAGTCCCATCCAAAGGTAGCGAGCTAAGGCTGGAAGACAGAGATGAAAATGTAAAGCAGGAAGGGCTTAGATCGTCAGGGGCATGTGGACCACGATTAGGGTTTGTGTTCATTATATTTTTAATGTGACAAGGCATCTGTGGTAACTTTTGATTAGAGGAGCGACGTGATTTATTTTATATTTTAAAAAGAACATTTGGCTGCTATGTGAGGAATGAGGAGTTTATGTTCCCCTAAGTATTATTATGAGAAGTGTTTGCACAAAACACATGAGTGGCTGCTGTGTCCGGAAGAAAGCATATGAAGATATCCGTGCTATCACTGGAAAGATATGGGGGAGAAATTAGAATTTTTCACTGCTGAGTCATAGTAAAGTCTTTTTTGACCACTCATTTTCCCTCATCCCTATCTTCTTCCCCAGTGCATGACTTTGAATCACTGTGTTAATACGAGCTATCCACTTTCCTCACCTTTTAACTTTCTTATTCCAATGCCTTACCAACTTCATAGCATCACTGACTGCCCCAGTATTAATCAGTCTTGTTGCTAGATTTTTATACAATCTTAAAAGAGATAGTTTATAGTTTTTTTTAAGCCAAATTGCATCCTATGATTGACTGAGCAGCATTATTATGAGCCATTATAAAACAGTAGACGGCCCAGAGGTACTTGTGAAGGTGGCAATGAAACAAAGCAACCTTTAAATTGATTTAGCAAAACACTTAGTTACTATTTCATGCTAGGCAAAACAATAATAAATCTTAAAGGAGGAATCTTTCTAGGATATTATGAAAAATAAAACCGGCATAAACTCATTGGTTGCTGTCAGCACTCATTTTTATGGTGTTTACATGAACGTTGGTAACGGAGAATGAGATAATTTATTTGGGACTTTTGGCTGACGTTAGAACACATCAGTAGGGATGCTCTGCCTGTAGCCATGGTGTTAACTTTGTCTCACACACACAAAATCGCATTTTGTTTACTGAAAAACAAGGAACCCTCTTGGCTCAACGTATATCTCCCCTCTCCAGCGCCTGTTACACATTGTTAACCGGGTGTAGCCAGCTGGAGCTGGCTTGAAGTGGCTCTCTAGAGGCAGTTGTTAGACTCTCTTCCCAACACCATGCTTAGGGATCAGGGAAGTCATGTGGGGAGCCTGAAAGCAAATACACTGAGAGAATTTACACAACAGAAATTGGAATAGGCTATGCGTCAGGGGTTCTATTCTCCCCAACTCCCCAAGAGCCCGTTGCTAACCACTTACCATCCCTTCACTGCCTGGATGTTCTACTGGAAATTCCGCGTTGTTTAACTACAAACTCCTTGTCTTTCTTTCCTCTTGTTGCCGACAGTCTCTTCTCTTGCATTCTTTATTTGGTGACAGACTTTATAAACCCAGGCTCAAATCTCCAGAGGCATATGTGACCCTTTCTCTTACCTTTTGCCTGGCATGAGATCCCTTTAAAAATTCTACGGGGTATACCTTCTTCTATCCCATGGGTTTTATGTCTCCCCTCTGGTTCTACTGGCACCATCACCTTCTGCCCCCAAAATCCCTGCTTGTGTCTTTTTTGCTCTTGTAACCCCTCGTTGGGTCATCCTGAATAGGTGCTTGACCCCAGGGGTCACTTCATCAGCTCACTTTCCTGAGGTACGTTTTCTATTCTGTCCTTTGTCTGCTCAAACCTGTCAGTGACTCCCCTGATCTCCAAATAAGGTTCATGCTTCATAGCACAGCATACAAGGCAGTCCATTAAGTGAGCACAACCTACCTTTCTGGTAATTTCCTAACACTTTTGTTCCTCCTCTTGATGATCAGGAATTTTCAAGTGGCACATGTGGCATTGCAAACAAAAGTATTTCTTACTTTTTTTCTTATTTCTTAAATAACGAGTTTTCTGAAAAGTTCTTCCTTCCTCTTTGGGTAAAACGAGCTCTTTCTTTTAAGATGTAACTCAAAGGAAACCTCCTCCTTGAAATCTTTTCTAGCTTCTCGCTCCCTACCCTCCTTGCCAGAATAATCTCTCCCCTTGCACTCCCCTGGTAATACTGTAATGCTTTTTATAGCACTCATTGATTTCCTCCTTTTATTACAATTTATTTTAGTACATTGTGTAGTTGGAGTAGAAACCCTATCTTTTTCATCTTGGCCTCTAACTTGGAGGTGAGCACAATGTCCTGCTCAGCAGAGATTTGTTGAAAGAATAAATAAAAGGGAAAGGAGGTTTATACTTAACTCGAATGCCCTTTAGCTGCTAGGTGTAAAGAAAATAAAAGCACAGGAAGTAAAAAAAATGGCCTAATAGGCATATTTCTGGAAGTTCCCCAAAAGTTAACTTTCAAGGGGAACATTTTTACTTTTGGTAATGTGTTTGAGGAGGATATCATATGGAGGCTGGAATAGAATAGAACAATGTAACAGAAGGTAGAATCTGAACAAATGGGTGGAAGCTACAGAACACGTTTTCCTTTAATATATAAGAAAACTTCCTGAGAGATAGAAGGCTTCATTGTTTATCGCAGGAATGATACTCCTAAAAAGCTACTGAGCTATTATCACCGACATGATGCAGATGTATGACCATCTGTCAAGGATGTTATAAAAGGAATTCCTGCAGGAAGTAGATGTTCACTAAGGTCTTTTAAGACTCTCGATTCTATGGCTCTGTGACTGTTTATGAGTCATCCAGCCTATTGGTAGGACTTCTGAGCACTCACTGTCCTTTTCCAAGATAGATTGCCATAGTGGCTGCTGTTAAGACGTACTATTCAGATGAGAAACTAAGCAGCCGAAATAGCTCAGCTGGGAGAGCGTTAGACTGGAGAAACTAAAATATTTAGGAAGAAAAGCATCTAGAAAAGCCTCACCCCTGCCCCACAAAAAAAGTGGTGTCTAAGTGTCAGGTCCTCTGACTCGGGGGAAAGTGTTCCACCACTAATTTTATTTAATTAAATTAAGGTTTAAGAAACCTGCTGTATTGTGTTTTTCTCCACAGGAGCTAAGGACCAATTTCTCCAGCACTCAATTTCTGGCTGATTAAAACTCTGGCTTAGTTTTATTTTAGTTCATTTGCCATGGGTCTCCAACGTCATGGATGAGATAGAGTGGAACTCTTATTCTCCAGAGGTGGGAATCTTGCCCCTCATCTGTAGTCCTTCCTCACCTGGAAACACCATTCGAAAATTTCATTAAATTCTACCCCCTTCTCTGCTAGGTATTTGCACTGGGTTATTGATCTGTATTCAACTGCTGATTTAGAAGGTAGCCTTGATTTTTTTTTTTTACCCCTTACCCTACTCTGATTTGTATAAGCCAAAGGACTTGTGTGTGTGTGTGTGTGTGTGTGTGTGTATGTGTGTGTGTGTGTGTGACTTTTTCCAGAAATTTTTTCAGGGATTTACTAGCAACTGTAAGTGAAGAGAAGGACAACGTTTCTCCTACATTCTTGACCCCATCTTTACCTATTTTCTTCGTGACATTACTCTATCAGTTACCTAATCCCTCCATCTCTTTAACTTCAACATCTTCTCTTGGACTTCTTTTTCCTTGGTGCAAAATGTTCAAGTCTCTTTGATCCTAACACACACACACACACACACACACACACACACACACGAATGCACAAGAGCTGCCCCTGGCTTCCCTTCATTCTATCATCCCATTTATGTCCTCCTCTTTACTGCCAACCTACTGAAAGAATGGTCTTCACTCAATGTCTCATATATTTTCCTCCTTCAATACTTCTGTCTCTGCCCCATGAAACTATTCCTACTAAGAACATCACTGACCTCTTAGTTACCTAATCCAGTGGCCTGTTTCCAGATCTTCTTCCCCTTGGCCGTTGGTTGTACTTAAACCCATGGGATGGTCACTCCTCCTTGAAACTTTTTCAGGCCATTTAACCATCTCATTCTCATTGTCGTCTTAGAATTCACTTTATCTTGCCTTGCCTGTATAAACATCTATAAATGATTCACTCAGAAAAACAGGTTTGGAGCCTTAACTCTTGACCAGGGCTGGTGAAAGATGGCAAATAAAACCTGCCCTCCCTGGAGGGAGGATAGAGATGTGGATGGAGTGAGGGATAAATCAGACAAGAACATAGTTGCAGGCTGTGACCTGGGTCACTCAAGAACACCATGAGAATGTTTAATAGCAACCCCACTAGTTTGGGGATCTCAGAAGCCTGCCCTGAGAAAGCTATTGGCCTGCATATTGAAGGAGAAGTAGGTTCTAACCAGGAGAAGGGGTGGGGGAAACAGCATGTGTTGTATTAGGCAGTGTGTTGTAGGAAAAAGAACACGGACCTAGCTTTGTCACTTGCTACCAGTGTGGCGTTTAAAAAAAACTCTGTGATCTCTCTGGGTTTAAGTTCCCTCTTCCGTTAAAAATTTTGCAGTCGAAATTATATGTGCTTATATAAGCAACACACCTGGCATACAGAAGGCACTGAGGAAATGTTGCCTTACCCCACTTCTTCCACTTTCAGGGCTATGAATATTCCGGGGCTTTCAAAGCAATATTCTCAGTTGCTTCTAGGAAACAGGCCTCACTTTCCATCTCTCTGGGGTTTATATGAGGATGCTATCATTCTGGCAGAGGGTGGGAAGCTGCAAGAAGGTGGTTGGCCCATGGTGTTTATGGTTTGGGTTTGGGGAATGTCTGGTTTCTGAATCTCTTTTCCATGATTTGAGAATGGCCACGCGCCATCCCCCGTTGATGAGGGTGAGGTGGGCCCCTCAAGAATAATTCTCCTCTTTGGTCTTATGGACTGAGTTTTCCCTATACAGCCAAGCTGCACAGAGTATGGAGCACAAAAAACCCCCGTCCCAGCGCAGTGATTGGATGTGAATACTGGTTTGCTGTGGAGCCCAAAGCAGGAAGATGCTTGATGAAAGTCACCCAGCATCTGAAAAAGTTCACCGCAGCGATGCATCCTCTGGGGGGCGTGGCCACCACTGCTGCCCTTTTATTAACGCACGTAGTGGAGGGTTTGTGGACTTGGCAAGCCTCCACTGCCTAATGTGAACAAGGCCTCTGGAAGGATCGGCCCCTTTGAAGCATCTGGGCTGGTGGTGGCTGCTGCATATGGCTGGGGCGTGGCCTCCAGATGCTGGGCGCCTTCACTTCCTTGGATTTTCCTCACTGCCAACTTGTGACGGCGCGCTCCCACTCATACCCCTCAGCAGGCAGCCGTGGTCTAGACCCGCAGACCTGTCCCGGCACGCTGGGCCACCAATGGCAAGATTTCACAGAGGACTGCTGAGGCTGGGAGTCCCCGAGGATGGCGCTGAGGGGGATGCCACCCTGGAATGAGAGAAAAAAACAAAGCTCCACTTACGCACCCTTCTCCCTTTGCGCTTCGGCGGGGCAAAGCTAGGAGACCCTGGTTTCTGCCTGGCGCCCCCCGCTAGCCCGCATCCGGCTGTGCGGATGAATTTCTCTCTCCTCTGTCACAGCCGGACAGTCTGTTTTCTCACTTGACTTTTCTTGAGAACACTCTGAGCGATGATGCGGGGGAAACCGGCCTAGAAAGGGGGAAGGCTGTGCCCCAAGTAACCCAGGCGGCGTTTCCCACAAGTGTGGGAACTCCGCAGCGCTTTTTGCTGCCCCTTGCTGCCTCCCTCTGCGGACTCCCTGATGGCCTGTCCTGTGGGAGCACTCTCCTCTCCCCCAGGGTCCAGAGATGAGCAGGGTGCCCTGGGAGCACGGCTGAAAGAGGAGCTCCCCCTAGAGTGCCGTCCCGCACCCACAGGAGCCCCAGACTGAGCCTCCTTAGTCCTGCCGCCTGTGGTCTTGCCCAGTCTCGCCCTGCCCTCCCCATGACTCTGTGAAAGTCCCAAGCTGAAGGCAGGGTCTTCTTTCCTTCTGCATTTCCACAGAGCCTGGCCTGTGTTTTTGCACACGGCAGACAGTGTTTGTGAAGCTGAATGGAACGATTTCAAAGGTGATGTGTGTCTATGTCGGGGGTAGAAATAAGAATGAGGTGGGCTTGCCTCACAGAAGAGATATTGAGACTTTATTTTCTCTTTTGTTTTTAATGTTCTTTATTTTTGAGAGACAGTGAGAGAGCATGAGTGGGGGAGGAATAAAGGGGGGGTGGGGACAGAGGATCTGAAGCAGGCTCTGCGCTGACAGCAGGGAGCCCAGTGTGGGCTCATGACCCTAACCAAAGTTGGACGCTCAACAGACCGAGCCACTCAGGCGCTGGGAGATTTTTCTCGGTAAAGAGCGACCTCTCTTTCTGGAAGATCTTCCAAGTGTGAATATCACCTAGTGTTAAGGCTGGCTGAGGGCTGGGCAAGTTCATATTTAGATAGAGTCCTAGAATGCCAGTACTACAGTGATTCCACCATTTTACTAATTAAGAAGCAGGAACATGGCTGAACATTGTCAACACGCTGCGCTTTTGGCCTCTGATTGTGTTACCACCTCAGATGTGGTACCTCCTGCCTAGGTGCAGGGTCGGGTGCTCTTTTGTATTTGAGATTCTTTGCAAAAACCGAGTATGTGAAGCTAGATCCAGTGCATGGGTAAAGTGAGATTTTGCAAAAAGTACAAACGCTGAGATTTTTCCCACCAATGCGCCACCTCACCTGCCCTCTGGCAGGGAGTGCCTCAGCTCTTCTAGCCTCTGTGGCAGAAAACCAGGAGACTTTTAGATTATGTGGGGATTTAGTCCACCAGCCAGCCTCACAGTTGTTTTACAGTGAACGTGACAGTGATGAGTTGAACATGTTTAAGGGAAAAGTAATCGGTTTTCTGACGAGCAGCCATTTTTATGTTCTGCTTTATCAGTCAGCCTCCCCCTCAAAAAAAGTAGAGTAAGAAGCAAACGTTGGAATAAGAATTAAGGTTACTTGGCACTCTAACTCTCAGCCACTAGAGGGGAGTAGTGACCAGGCTTCCTCTCTCCCTGGCTGGATTGTTAGACGTCTTTGCCCAAACTGAAGTAATGAGTTATCCCTGGGAGAGTGACAACCTAGCAAATGTTTGCTAATCATGGTCATCTTTTCCCTCTGTGGAGCCAGTGTTTCATACTCTAGCAAAAATATCTCATTTTTTCCCAAGAGGAGTGTTTTCTAACCATGTTAGTCTGTCCAGCAAATAGCAGGATGGTGCACACACCTTCCCCAGCCATAAGGTACAAGAAAACTTAACTATGAGCCGTGGGGAATATATTCTCCACAGATGGTCTTATAGATGGCTTTATCAAAGGAGGAAATATTTCAGGCTCCAGAACATGCACGATGATTGTTTGGTCTCTGCTCAGAGCAAGTGTAAGGGATTCCTGTTAAAATTGGCATCTATGGAAAATCATAAGCATTGCTGTCTTTAAAGGGAGTCTCTGTGCCTGCTGTGTTAGCCACAAAGCAATCTCTAGCTTTAGAAAGGTGTCCAAGGCAGAGGACCATTTCTGGAACTCCTATGCCACCCTAGTATCTGCCAGGCAGGTAGCACCTTTTGCCTCCTGGGGAATATAACCTTGGAGAGTTAAAGCAATCAATATTTTTCAGTATCTAGAGTGTGTAAATTAGGTAAAAAATGTAGAGTCCCTAGGTTTTAAACCGGAACTACATACATATAAGTAGGCAATGTATACGTGACAAGAACAGAGTGCAGGCAATCAAGAAAAGGGGTTCATTGTGAATAATTATGAAAGCAGTTCAGTAGGTTTTTCCCTGTTACTTTGGTAGTCGGATTTTTATTCTTGTCAAGGCAGAAAGAGCAAACGGCCAAGGCCGATGGGGGACCTCGGGAAGATAACTGAGAAGTCATCACGGGCACAAGCACACTACTGATTCTGTGTGGCACCTATGAGTGTCACACCTACGAGTAAGGTTGGAAATTATGAGGATTTGGATCCCTAGAAGAAAGAAATGGTTTTTGTTTTGTTTTGTTTTTTTGTTTTTTTGAGACAGAGAGAGACAGAGCATGAATGGGGGAGGGGCAGAGCGAGAGGGAGACAGAGAATCGGAAGCAGGCTCCAGGCTCTGAGCCATCAGCCCAGAGCCTGATGCGGGGCTCGAACCTACGGACTGCGAGATCATGACCCGAGCCGAAGTCGGACGCTCAACCGACTGAGCCACCCAGGCGCCCCGAAAGAAATGTTTTAACAACAGACCTGATGTGCTGCCTTGTGAGGAAACGTGGTCTTCAGAAACAGGTTGTGTGACTGTCATGGGCTTTTTGTCTTGTCTCATTTTTTAGTATTCAAGGTTGGACCACATGAGCATCAAATCTGAGATCTGGTGATTTGGAAACTCTGCTTTTAATCAGGCTTCTCCTTTTTCCTGAAATTCCCTTTTGCTCATTCTGTAATGAAGCAAAATTCTACACTTCCTTCACGACCCAGTTCCCATGTCTCTCCTACTCTGCAAAGACTTCTAGACACCCTTACCCACCCCCATGGAATTAGTCTTCAGTATCCCATTGCACTGACTTCTGGCCCAGAATACCCTTTATGTCATTTGGAGTTGGAAGGTGCGTCCTTCTGTTCACGTCTGTGCCTCCGTCTGAACAAACAGGGCTCGGTGAGTTCATTCTTCTTCGCACTTAGGAGTGGAATAAAGGTATAATGTATGTGGGTCTGTGTGGGAGATCTAATGAGGCTGGATTGCAGATAAGTTCAGTATCCACAACCAGAGAAACAGGTAGACTCCCAGATTCTCCTGCCCCGTCTCCTTAGATCGAGTTTGTAAAATAAATAAGCTCATCCAGAAATACCTGGCCTTGCTGTGCTATCCTGGAAACCTAGGCAACCATAGAGCCAATAGCTAAGCCAATATTTGATATCAGATATTCTCGCCAATATTTAAGCCACCATGATGTCAAACTATGGCTGGCTCAGGGAGGATCTGGAAGGAGCAGTACAGACTCCCTACCAGCTGGCTCTGCAGGTTTGCCCCACGCTTATTAACAACTCAATAAAGCAACCTCATGTGTCCCATTGTTGAATCTTTTGGCCCTATTTTTTTTATGTCAAAATGCTGTTTTTATGTGAATTGTTGAGGGTGCCCATGTAGTATTGAGAAGAGCAGATGTAGGCACTAGAAAGCCAGGGATGAAGTTATTTCCTTAGGTCTAATGTGGCATGGCTATCCCTTCTTATGGCTACCTCCTCTAGTAACTTTCATGCAATTCAGGTTAGGGAGGTTGGGGCAGAATTTCAAGGATTAAAGTATAAGTGAATTTATTAATAGTCTCTATTGATAGTCTCTTGGTAGTTAAACACGCTTCTGTCCACCCAGCCAGGACTATTTCCTGAATTCTCTCCCTTCCCCTTTTCCCAGGGATACCCAGGCACTAACCAACCTGAGATGCTTTCGCCTGATTCTGTGAACTTCCTAGATACATGGAGCAAGGAAAGCCATATGACCCCAGTGTGGTGTTCTAGTGATCGTCCAGATGTAGCCGTGTTCTACTGTTGTTCTCAGGAACGCTGATTTCCAAATAGAACAACGTAGTGCAGCCAAAGACCCTTCCCGGTGGCAGAGGGGAGAGCGAAAGCTCTGCCTCTGGCTCCCAGATGGTGCTGGCCATGGCACCTCTTGGCTTGCCCTTCTGTTCTCCCAGAAGCAGCATGGAGAGTTCCCAATGGTTAATCTATCTGTCTTTCAAAACTCTGGGTAGCTTACCTCTCTCTGACAGGGGTGGCCTTCATGCCAGAAAAAGCAGAGGGAAAACTACTCGGTCTGCTGTTGCTAGGAGGCAGAGAGATGTTTGATGTTTTGATTTTAGCAGTATTGGAGGCTTGCCTTTTTAATAACACGAAGAGCTATAGGTTGTTCTTATGATATTGAATATATGCTTTTCTGAAAGTGTGTCATGAAGGCAGACTTCTCTGATCAAATTCTTTATTCTGCCATTCATTAAATTAAAAAGAAAATCCCCTGGGATACAGCAGAGGAGTGTAAGAAGTTGAAAATGAAAATGCAAGGTTCCTGTGGAAGCAGCTTAGTTCAGAGGTTGCTATGGTGAGCAGCCCCAGGTGGAGGGCTGGGATAGGCACTGGCCAAGGACTGGGGCAAGGGTGGAATTCACGCTCTTCAAATATCAGTGTCCAACTGTGGCCCTGTGGAAGCTGGGCAGAAGTTATCAGACTGTTATTCACTCTTTGGGTGATTTACCGCATATTTACTGAGCTGCCTGTTCAAAGCACTGTTTGGCTGGATGAACGAGATACAGTTCCCCCGCACAGAGGAAGTGGTAATTGGGATTCAGAGGGTATGTGCTAGGATAAAGATGTAGAGGGGATAGGACCCAATAGGAAGGGGCTAACTTTTCTTGGGCCAGTCAGGAAGCGCCATGGAGCAGCTGAACTGAATGTTAAAGGATAGACATCAGATTCTTCCAGTGGGGAAGAGAAGGAAGCACATTCAAGGCAGGAATGGCTAGGTGGAAGGAAGCCTGAGGGTTAATGAGACATTGCCTATGCCCAGGTAAAAGAATGGGTGGGGAGGAAAAAGGGATGATCTAGATCGCCAGGGACCTTGAATTTGAACTTTCTCTGTAGGTGCCCAGTAAGAGTAGGAGTGAGCGTGATCTTGGTATCACTACATCTACAAACCTCTCTGAGGAGACCAGGAATGGTTTCCCAACACAGATGGAGCTGCACCATCCATTAGAACCTTCTGCCCTGACGGAACTTGTGTAGATCAGCACCGTCCAGCATGGTGGCCACTAGCCACACATGGCCATTGAACACTTGAAACGTGACTAAGGAAGTGAATTGAAAATTTTATTTCCTCGTAGTTAATGTAAATTTCCACTTAAACAGCTCCGTGTGGCTAGTGGCTTCTTTCTAGAGCTTTGCACGAGGCAGTGGTTGTGACCTAATGGAGGGGAGAAGATGATGCAAGCTTCCCTGCAGGTAAATTATGATAAGCTGGGTCTCAGGGAGGGAACTGACCCCAGGTGGGTTCTGACAGTATTGTGTTGGACGCAGTGAGGAGAGGCCTTTGAAGAGTCTTATTGAGACATGACAACCGTACATGAAATAATTAGAGAAGGGGGCAGCTGGTGTGTGACAAAGTGCTGCCCGGCACGGCACCAGTTCGGGAGCACCCTGCCGTGCCCCTTGGCATCCTGTCTCCATGTCGCTGCATTGCACAGCTACGTGTGCCCCAAGGAACAAGAATCCTGCCTGTACCTCTCTGCTGTCAGGAAAGGTGCCAGGAGCAGGGTGGATAAATCAGAACATCATTTCTAGATACATTCATAAGCTCCTGTGACAGAAAGCCTGCTTTAAAGGGCTTGCATAGGCGGGCCTTTATTCTGTATTACCTGTAGAGCTTTCCTGGAAAAGCTCTATTGTAATGCAACCTGTGTTTTCCCCCTGGAGCGCCGGGCAGCTGTGTTTCCTGACCAGGAGCTCAACATCGAACAGAACATAACTGGGACAGAATAATGCCATGAAAGCAGGGAAACCAAAGCCATAAATCTTACTAACTACTAAGAGTGATAAAATTCTCCTACACATCCTATAACATGAATATAAATGCGCAGTATTGGTGCACACGGACTAGGGGAAGAGCAACAATCTTCCATTAACATATAAAAATTCAATTCCACTGTGTCATAAATTAGATTTTTTCTCATACTGAACTATTAAGTGTGATAAACGCAAATTGAACACTTGAATAACAATTGCTTTGCCCAACCCTGAAATTTGAAGTGCATTTGAGGATGCTTGCTTCTCTTAATACGTTCCTTCTTCTTAATAAATTCCTTCCAGTAGAAGCATACCTAATTATCCCATTATCCATTCCATCCATCTGGATGTCAAGTCCATAGCATCAGTAGACCAATGAGGTGGGAGTCTGAGAATAACACACGGTGAATAGAATCAACACCTGAGTCGGAGGCACAGACCAATACAGACTGGAAAATGTTAGCTGGAGAAATATTCAGCAACTAAGACCTACAAATGGATATTTTAATTTCCTCCCATTCCTTATTCTTTATTTTCTCACTCTAGTCCGTAAATTCTGATTGAAATATTAATATGTCTCATGTTACTCTTTTTGTTGATTTATCATTTTAGAAAAGTGATATGTGTTTATTATAGAAAATTCGGATATGAAGAAAATAAAAACAGCCACAATTCTACCACTTAGAGACCGCTGTGAACATTTGGTCGTATCTGTTTTCAGTTACTTTTGTTTTCTTACTTGTTTTCACGCAATACTGAAACACAGTTTTGCTCTTTTTCAGTCAATATTTCCTCCGTGTTTCCTCATATCTTAAAATGTATTTCCAGAACATCATTGCAATGTCTGCAGGATATAGAGGTCACCTAAATGTATTTAACTAGGCCTCTATTATAGGCAATTTAGGCAATATATAGGCAATTTATTACAGGCCATCTTCCTGCCTTCCTTTTTATTTCAAATAGCATTATGATGAAAACCCCCGTCTATAGAATCTTTGTCCACATGCATTACTATTTTCTTGGGTGCGGAATTTCCCTGCCAAAGGGAGGAACTTTCTTAGGGCTATTTATAAGTATTGCCCAATTGTCCCCTAGAAAGATCTTCTAATGCAGTCGTCGTTATTACTATGGTGTTGAGATGAGAAGGCCCTGAAGTACAGTCCTGGTTTTGCAGATCCAGATCTGTCATCAGCCGTGTGACCTTGAGCAAGCCAACACCTCCAAGCTGCAGTCTCCCCAGATGTTAAGTGAGCCAGTAATAAGACCTGCCTCACGTCCCATTGCCGTGTGGACTAGATGAGACAGTCCGCGTAAGAGCTGACGACGGCAAAATGCCCGATGTGAGAGCTAACAATTACATACTCTGCCCACCGAGTAGGGACCATCTATTTCTCCATTCTTTCACAAACCCTGGGTACAATTTTGTGTATAAAACTCATCAGCTTGACAAGTGAAAAAAAGACATCTTGTAGTTTTAACTTCCGTGACAAAACACATCTCTCAAGCCTTTAAATATATGTGAAATATTTCAAGCGATGGGTGGCTTTGACACATGCTTTTTCCTCAAATGTTGTTCCTCATGAGTGCCAAGTAATAGAATAAGCTCGAGTCGTCCTTAGTTTTAAAGGGCAGATACATTGTTCACTGCATCTGCGTAGTGAGTGGCATATTGTGGAGGTGGAATACTTATATGCAGTGATTAGTAAATGTGTGCTTCAACATTAAATGCGTGCCTACCTCATTTTCTCCCAACAGTCTCGATGAATTGGATGTAGCTGCCCGCAATTTATTTTAAATTGTATAAATAGCTTCCTAAGACAACTGGTAGAAATAAAAAAGAAGGAAAACATTCACTTCCCTCACCCAAACTAAATTTTGTTTACTGTCCATACAATTTTACAGAGTCACGTTAGATGCTTTTTCAAATCGGGGGACACGTTTCCTCGTGTGGAGACCACCTCCTTCCCACACAAGGACCGTCATTCCACCAGGCCCCCTCGGCGCCCGCTCTATCCACGTCACATCAGTGGGAGCCATGCCAGAGAAAGGGACCCGCACCCTATGGGCCAGGGAAGAGGGTGGATGACAGAAGTCCTGGGAGTGAAGCAGAGGTGGGCTGAGAGGTCAGCACCAGCAGCCCAAATGTGGCCGTAATGTGAAGTCTGCGCCGGAATGTGGCGGGTGTGGGTTGGTCTGAAATAAAAATCAAAACAACAAAGGCAATCGCAATCGTGGCGTTCAGGAGGGTTCATAGTCAGACATTTAGAGGCCATCGTCATTTTAAGAACAGGCTTTCGTTTGCCTTTGTCAGAAGCCTGGAGGCTCTGCACAAATTTAAAGGCACAGCGCGGTGTCGGGTACCAGAAAGGGTTTTCTAGTGAGCAGGATTCCATGGGATTTCTGTAATGCACGTGGGAGGAGGTATGAAGATACGCAGTCTTGATTATTCCAGAGAAGAGAGAGATCTGTTTTCCTGTCCTGTATCAGTCATCAAATAATTTTCTGTCTTAAGTCATCAGTCACCAAATAATCTCTCACTTGATAACATGGAGAAGGCTCCTTAGGTTTCAGTTCTGTTCCTCTTTTGTCCCTGTTAGTTCATATTTCCAAGGCTATGTCCTCCAGAGTTGGGCTGTAATACCTTTGCAGGGAGACGGTGAGTCTATTGATTCTTTAATATGGTTTCTGCCATTTAATTCTTGTTGGGAGCAGGCAGCGCTCCAGCCCTTACACACAGCTAGCTGGCCGCTCTCTGTAATCAGATGTGTACACACGTCCCATGCCAAGAGAAAATGCTGGCATATTCACAGTGGATTATCATATTCTGGTCACTTTTCAAGATCATCCGTGCTGTTTGTAATCTTGAGTATTATTATTAATTGCTTTTGCTTTCAGCCTTGAATTTGGTTCTGCAAGGAAGAGGTTTTGCTGGCAAGGGTTATGAAAAAAATAAGGGCAGCTTCATGTTCTTAATCTTGAGGGCTTCTTGCATTACTGTTAAGTCAGAATTGTTAGGGAGTAAACTTGCTGGAAGGTGAAGATGAAGGTGGTCCTGTGGAATAACAGGAAGAGCAGTAGTCTCAGGGGATGTGATTTAGTCCACCCTTTTGCCTCTTTTTAACGTGACTTTGGGCCTGTGTATTCATTTGTAAAATGACCTGTTTATTTACAAAATAGGGACTGTGCTTTGTCCCGTGTAGCACTCAGTGACAGACTGCATGTGGAAGCATTTTGTAAACGATAATACTGCACACCAATGTAAGGTCATCACTGTGTCTTTGCGGTCGACACGCTCGAAAATTTGTTGGTTTATGTTGAAGCCTATTTCAGTTCTCTTCATGTCCTGGCCCATCATTTCCACATTTGAACTTAAGCTAGGGTCACTTGGGTGGCTCAGTCAGTTGGGCGTCTGACTTCAACTCAGGTCATGACCTCACGGTGTGTGAGTTCGAGTCCCACGTCAGGCTCTGTGCTGACAGCTCAGAGCCTGGAACCTGCTTCTAATTCTGTGTCTCCCTCTCTCTCTGCCCCTCCCCCACTCATGCTCTATCTCTGTCTCTCTCAAAAATAAATAAACATTAAAAAAAATTAAACTTAAGCTATGAAGACCTTGGCTCAACCTTCTTTATCTTTCAGTCTAATTCGAGGCCTGGACGTTTTGCTTTATTTGGAATTTGTCACCCCACATTCTAAAGAATGAGCATCAGTATTTCTCAAGAGACTAAGATTCTAAGATATTGCCAAAGCGAATCTTAATTGTATGTCTTCAGAAAGCCCTGGGATCTTATACTTTTATCATACTGGGCACTATTTTGGTTATATTGTAGTAGAAACTATTATTCTTGTATTAGAGCTATTCACAAAATGGAAGCACTTTGAGTGATGACTGTAGTCTAAGAGCTGCCTTTCCAACATGGCAATCGCTAGACATATTGATTATTTGCATCCCAGTCAATTAAGATTAAATCAAATAAAAAATTTGGTTCCTCACACACACTAGATACATCCCAAGTGCTCAACAGCCAGATATGGGTCATGGAGACTACTTTGGACAGTGGAGATTATAGCACATTTCCGTCTTTGCAGAAAGTTCTACTGGACAATCCTCTAGAAGAAAGGGAACCTAATATCACCTTCTTCAGAGGTACCCAATAAGGTTTCATGGAGAACTTTTATGCCATTTTTAGATTTCCAACCTAAATTAGCAAACTTTCATGGCCAATCAATGTTTGACATCCCACTTACCTACCCTTTCCTGCAAGTCACGTTTAGGGTGTTTGATAATTTGATATTTTTACATGTTCATTTCTTTCTGTTGGGTTCCTTAGGTCCTGTGTGACAGACATGTGTGAATGTCCAGTCCATAAAAACTGTTACTGCGAGTCATTTCTGGCATATACCCGGGCCTGCCAGAGAGAAGGCATCAGTGTCCACTGGGAGCCTCAGCAGAACTGTGCAGGTGAGAAATTCCTGGTGGACCCATCCATCAGAAGTTCACTACAATCCCCAAAATAGCAATGAAAGAGACTCGCTGATACAAATGGCCACATTCCCCCTTGGCCAAAGGGAAATTCCATCAATAGTCCAACTGGATTGCAACTTGATAAAACACAAGGGCTTCCCACTAGGCAGGATAGAAAGCACTTAAGAGAAATGCTTTGTGACAAGCACATTTGAACAATGTAAGGATTTCCACTGTTGCAAAATCCTCTCAACCTCAAGCTATCAGCTGGATGTACTTACCACACGGACAATCACAGCTGTGGCTAAGGTTATATGTGGCGCAAAGAATATTCATGATTACAGTCATTTAAGGTCTTCAGGATAAGTGTGTGTGTGTGTGTGTGTGTGTGTGTGTGTGTGTTTGTGTGAGAAAGGGAGAGATTGTTAAACCCTAGCAGAATATTCTTTTGCCTCTGAGAGATAGATTTTTATAATACTTGTTATAGTCCTTTGATCTCAGGCAAGTTAATTAGCTTATTGGATATCTGTAAAATGGACTTCTTTGTTCATTCAAGAAATATTTCTTACAAAGTGTCTACGTGCTGGGCATTGTGCTGAACACAGTGAGTACTCTGGTAGCTTAAGAGATGAAGCCCTTGTCATTGAGGTGCTGGCAGTCCAAAAGGAGAACCAGGTGAAAATAGTAACTCTACAAGAAAATACTGGCTAAGTATGTTAAGTGTGATGTAGGAAACAAACAAGGCAGAGCAACAAAAGACAAATGGAGAGGGAATGGGTGGCTGTTTAGATGGTGACAAGGGAGGGCTTCTCTGTGGTGATGATAGGAGCCTTGAAGGATTGAAGGGAGTTAGGGCAAGAATTCTATGCAGAAGAAACATATTTTATGATCATAAAGCAGGAATAAAATAGCATGCTCTCGAACTGGAAGGGAGTCAGTGTGGCTCAAGCATGGTGGGCAGGGGAAAGAAGCATAAAATGGGGGTGGAGTAGAAACAGGAGCTGGATCTTGCAGGGCTTTGCAGGTCTTGGGAGGGTGGTAGCCTTTATTCCAAGAGTAGTGGAAGCCACTGATGGACTTTGAGCAAGCCTCATTCTGCTTTCTAAACATCACCCTGTGTCCAGGCTACTGTGTAGAGAATAGATTGGCCGGGGCAAACTGAAAGCAGGTGACCAGGCAGGAGTGTGGTGGTGAACAAACAATGGTGACTTGGATTAAGATGGAGGCAGTATATGAGGAGAGAAGAAGAGAGATTCCCGATGTATTTTGGAATGTTACAATCATATCTGTGACGCAGAGTGATACGCATCAGTGATATGTGATATGTATGTGAAACATCTGAAAGAGTGTCTACCTCATAGAAGCTACTGCTGCTAATTAGATCTGGAGAGGAGATGGCTGAGTATTTGTCACTTACTTCAAGGGTTGGCAGACATTATTCCGAAATGGGCCAGATTTGCCTGGAATGAAGACACAAGGGGGTTGCACTAATTCTACACTAATCCTAATAACCTTAGTTCTGATATTAGAAAAAAGGCAGTTCATAGCGCTGCTAACTCTGGAATGTCTATATTGGTGGAGGTCACCTGGTTGGAAGAGAGGTCAAGAAGGATTGCCTTGAGGCTGTGTTTTCATTGAGTGGCCATCTTGTTTACTCAGACCAGTGAGTCTCAGTCTGGCTGGGCATTGGAGTCACCAGGGGGTTTACAAGATAAACAAGAAACCTATGCCCAGATATCCTGTTTTAATTGGCCTTATATAGCTTTTAAAACTTCTCAGGTGATTCTGACTTGTAGCCAGAGTTGAAACCACTGAGTTAATTTTTATGCCTACTTGGGTGGCTTTGAGGGAGTAGGATGACAGGTATTTGGGGGTTACTAAAACTTCTCCAAGCTGCCCCTTGACAAAATCACTTGTCTGTGTCCATGAAAAGCACTAAGCCCTTTTACCTACTTCTAACTTCCGTTTTGGAATTTGCTCTCTTCTCTGCAAACCCAAGTCCAGTCTTTGTATCTGAGTTCACTTTCTACAGCAAGAATGTCTATCAGTGTTGCCCTTCTGAAAGGAGTATTGATTTGATAAAAATAACTCACGGTGATACTGGTGGACTGGGTCCGAGGATGCAGAGGGGGGTCCTGCAGGGCCAGCCAAGAAGGTCCTTGGCTTCACACAGGATGGAAAGCAAACTCAAGCCAGCAGAAAGTGAGAGCAGAGTTTATTGAAGATACAGAGACAGCAGATACAGACAGAGCATCCGGGAGACTCAGAAAGGAAGTAGAAGATGAATCTCATCTTTGCTAGGGGTCTGGAGTTTTTATTGATGATTGTGGTCTGCTGCACATGTCCTCTTGGGCATACGGGAACTGGTCAGAACAAGGACAGTGTCCTGATGTCCATCATAAGTCATGTATCCCCTGAAGCCAGGGGACCTTGGCATCCTCAAGATGTCTAGTGCCAGTGATCTGGAATATGAACATGATGGCTTCACCCTATCATTCCTTAGGTATTATCTATTGTGTTGAAAGATTCCAAAGAAATCATTAACTCCTCATCCCTTACAAGGAGGACATAAAGTAAGGCATGTGTAGGGCAGGGGTGCAGGTCCTAGCAAGAATAGAAGAAGGAAAGGGAGCAAAAAGTAGATTTTTATGGAGTCCTTCAGGTTCCCTATCTCAATAACATGGTGTGGTTGAGGCTTCTAAAAAGTAAGACGGAATGTCTTACCTCTCACCTAATGCATCAGTGTGGGGTAGCATAGTAAAAGTGATGTTTTTGTGGGACCAGGTCCTTTTAGTACACCTTGAATATTCCTAGCTCGCTTTCTCTCCTTTGAGTCCTCCTTCCCTTGAATCTATCAGAAAAAGACTAAGCTATACGGAGCCACGTCCCATCCATCCATCCTGCTGTAATTTAGGGCTCTGCAGAAACTTAAGAACTTCATTAGCTGTGGTGGTGCTGTGGTAAGGCTTATATTAGATACAGAATATAGGAGTCCTCTCTTCCCAGCCCACAGCTATACTTAGCACCGTCTGAGTGCACCATTTGAGGACTACGCATTCCCCTTGATTTCAGGGTCCAAATCTCAGGAGCTAAAATTACTTTTCTAATGGACGAGGAATATGGCTCTCGAAAGATTTCATTTACCACTTAAAATTAATGGAGCCATCTGAGTGAAGTATAACTCTGTGCAGTTGCAGAGGAACCTTTAAACACACACACACACATACACACACACACACACACAATGCACTTGCACAGGTTGACAGTTGGCACATGAAAAATAAATTTACGGAGACATGCAGCATCTTTCAGTGGATTCATTTCCAATTGATCTGGAATATTGAAGACTATAAGAGTACCCTTTACTTATTTTTAGCTCCCAGATCTTTTCGACTTATGACAGCACGTAAGGGCACTTAATACAGAGAAGAGAAATTTTCCAGAGTAAAAAGCTTGGAGGTTGAACAAATAAGAAGCCAGCCAGGCAAGAAACTCTGAATGAGCAAGTGACATTTCCAAACGTAGCCTGGATTTTAGCACTATCATGACTACTAGCACAAAGCGTATGCCCACTGCGTGTGGCAAAAAGGACTGACGGAGCTCAAGCTTAGCATGTGAATTACTGAATATAATATACTATGCAAAGGACCATCATAAAGGTCTAGAATAAAAGTTTAATAATGACCATTTATATTAACAGTCACCATTTTCTAAGCACTTCCTTTGCCCCAAGGACTACACTAGCACTTTTATGACATTTTATGTTGTTAATTCTGCATTATAATCTATATGGTAGCATTCTATTACCCACACTTTACGGATAAGGACATTGAGGCTTGGAATATTTAAGTGATTTGCTGCAAGCCACAGAGCTAGAAAATGAGTAGGTTGGGAATGAAACCCAAGTAAATTTGCCTCACAGCCTCTGTAGTTAATCATTATGAAAACAGACCAGCAAGAGCACTGTGGAAAAATATAGTCAAATATGAGTATGTATTTATTTGCGGATTTACATAAGCATCAACTAATTTATTCAAATATTTGTTATGTAGGTCTTTCCGATTTCTATTCATTTGTGCCTTATCACTGATAGTTGGTGGTCTCTGACCGTAACTTTGTTATGCTCTTGCCCTCGCATCTTACCTGGCCATTCTCGGCAGATTTCCTGACACCTCCCTGTAGCCCACACTAATTGTCAGTGCACTTTCAGTAATGCATTTTATAAGTGGAAAAGCATCTGGGATACTCGAAGTGGCGTGTGTCTTTCTATAGCACATCAGATAGCCTGCTGGGTTCTATGAGCAGGTTTCCCTCTGTTTGTCTCTATAAATTCCAGGTGCTTCTAGCCCTTTGCTGTAGCAACGGCTTTAATTATACACAGTGAGCTTCTCCTTGGCCAACTGGGTGCCTCCTGTAAAGGATTAGGAGATAAAGTCAGTACGGGGATCTTCAACACTCAGTAGGGGATATGGAGGCAGCGGGGTTCCAGAGGGCACAGAGCCGTGCTTATTGAATTTATTGATAAAGCTAACACCCAGCGCTTTTCTGAGTTACCACATGAAGTAACACATAATGCTGCTTGGACACATTACGCAGTGTCTGCTTGTGTGTCCCCTAGAGAACAAATGTATGCCAACCCTAATCACTTTGGTAGTTGGCTGCTTTTTCTTTTTTAAATTATTTAACCAGATGAATCCTTCTCTAAATGCATATGTTCAAATTGGTCACAGTTAGGTTTTATTTTTATCTTTTTATTTGTTTAAGTTTATTTATTTGTTTTTAGAAAGAGAGGGAGGGGGCAGAAAGAGAAGGAGAGAGAGAATCCCAAGCAGACCACACTCTTAGTATTCCTGACATGGGGCTCAAACCCACCAACCGTGAGAGCATGACCTGAGCTGAAATCCAGAGCCAGATGCTTAATTGGTTGAAAATAATATATATTTTGTCTTTTATATATATGGAAAAAAAAAACATTGAATTCACAGAAGAGTCAAACAGGGTCGGAGTCAGTATTCACTTTCTAGAATCATGTAACAGTTGATGATCAATTTGAAGGCAAATCTAATCATGGCATCCCTTAGCTAAAACCCTTCCAAGACTCCCCCTTGCCTAGATTCACAGCCCCTGCCTACTTGTCTGCCTTTGTCTCCCCATCTCTCCCTCCTCAAATTCCGTGCTGCCACCTACCAAATTGAGACCCCCTTCCCCTGAAGGAGCCGGGCAGTTTATTGTTGCCTGCATCCCACACTTGCCGTCTCTCTGCCTGGGGAGCTCTTCCCACCACAGTCTGTCTGACAGCTGCTACTCACCTTTTAAGACCTAAGTGGGCTCTGTTCTCTGAGGTCTTCCTAGATGCTGACATCCCCTCAACCTCAAGTTGATGTCTCTCTCTTACTCCTCCATGGTACTTTGCTCTCATGATCTGATATAGTGCATCTTGCATTTTATTAAGAATCTGTTTAGGGGTGCCTGGGTGGCTCAGTTGGTTGGGCATCTGACTTCGGCTCAGGTCATGATCTCACAGTCCGTGAGTTCGAGCCCTGCGTCGGGCTCTGTGCTGACAGCTCAGAGCCTGGAGCCTGCTTCAGATTCTGTGTCTCCCTCTCTCTGACCCTCCCCCATTCATGCTCTGTCTTTCTCTGTCTCAAAAATAAATAAACATTTTAAAAAATTAAAAAAAAAATCGGTTTATGAGCCACCTTTACCTGTTTGGTGGTAAACCCAGGCTCCTGTAATGGAAGGTCAGAGATGATACCTGATTCACATTTGATTCCTTGGCCTAAGAGAATGCCAGCCACGTGGCAGATACGCGGGAGATGTTTATTAATTGAAATGGAAATGGCAATGGTGTTTGTTCAATGAGAAAAGACCTTTTTCCCCCCTAGTGGTTCTGCATTTTCTACGTTCTACTTTCTCCCCGTAGATCATGAGAGAAATAATCAGTGTTCAGTTGGCCAAAGGTGAAATGTCACAGCAGAGCATCAGGAAGTTAAGTGGTAGAGCCAGAAGGAAGAATTGAGAGGTCAGAGAGAGGATGAGACATGGGAGAGCTTGTGTCTATGAGAGAATGTGGGGAAAGGAAAGAACATAGGTAGGAAAGAGGAAATTCTATCAAGTTTTCGTACTGCAAGTGATCTCTGCCTGGTTTCAAGGGAAACAAAGTATCTGGAGGGTGAAGTGAGTTCAAAGAGGCTTTCTGGAAGCAGCTGAGTGGAAAATGAACTCAAGGCCAGCCAAATGTAATCCACACTGGGAAATGAGATGATGGATGGAGCATCATTAAGATTAAGTCATCCTCCAACAGGCACTAACATTTAATAAGCTGCTCCTGTGTGCTTGGCCCTGTGCCAGAACTTTGGGTCATGGTAGAAGGGACTCTGCCCACAGGAGCCTGGGCCTTGGCAGGTTACCCTCTTCCACCAGGGATGATTGTCCTAGTGACCCCTGGAATTTAAAAATCTACAGCTACTTGGGCCCCAATGCAGAATGAGAGCAAAAATCTTCAGGGAATGGGGCTGAGAAATATCTTTTAAAAGATCCTCAGGGGACTCTTATAAGCTTCTCTGATTAAGAACTACAGCTGCACTGGAGATGGGGGATTAAAACAAATAAATAACTGTAATGTGAAAAGTGCTGTGGGGTGCAGAGGGAGGAAGGACATTCTGGGGGAGATCCAGGAAGCTACTTGGAGGAGGTGCCATTTGAATTAAGACTTGGAAAATGATAAGATATATTGGGAAGAGAATCAGAACTAGAAATTAGAGATGAAACTGTAGTAACTGATAGAGAGAGACAAGACAAGACAAGACAAGGTAAGGGAAAGAGTCTTGGAGGTCATGGGAACTTGTAATGCCAGGGGAGTAGGCAAAGAAGCCCAAGAGAGAGGTGTTCTCCAAGTGTTAGCAGAAGAGCCTGGAGAATTCAATGTCCAAAGATAAAGTAGACAATAAGGCCAAATATTTTTGTGGAGAGGTTATAGGAGAATGGGGATGCCGGTGGATCTAGTCATGACTGAAAATGTTGGTGGGAACTGCTTCAGTAAAGTGGTAGGTGAGAAAGAAAGACAGATCACCCATGTTGATTAATTGCAGAGGAATTGGATATAATGACTGTGAAGTCTTCTATGAAATTTGGAGGTAAAAGGAAGAAGAAAGTAAGTCTGATAAGAAATCTTTTTTTGTCAAAGATTAGTGTTGATCTGAAAATGTTGGTAATATTTGGAAGCGGAGCCAACAGAGATTAATGTTCAATGAGAAGGACAAAGAATAGAGCAAGTTCCTGGAGGAGATGGGTCAGAAAACAGGAATGGCCAATCAAGGATGGGTGCAGATGTGGAGCAGGGGCAGTGGGGAGATGAGTTAAGGGTGCTTGTGCAGATGACCTAAAATCATCGATGAGGAAGGGTGGGCACTCTGAGGCTGAGGATGGGCTCCAGTAGGGTTTTAGGTGCAAGATGATGGGAAACAGTAGGAGCTTCCATTGTGCACTTACCTCCCCTTTGGAAATAGTTGCCTTCTCATTTGCTAAAAAGACACAAGTCTCTACTGTGACTGAAGTATGAATGTGAGGGTTGTTTATAGGATTAGTTCTCAATTCTGACTGCATATTAAAATAACATGGGCTAGGTTTTTTAAGGGGGTTGTCAGGTATCAGGAAGTTCCCTGATGAAACTGATTTTCAGTTTTGAACACCATTGGTCCACGGAAACATAACAACACATGGATGTAGTTGTTGTGTGTGAATATGGTATTCAGCTAGGATGTTTCCAAATTATTAGGCATATACAATGTGTAGGGTATTCTGTTAGCCACTGAAAAGCAAAAAACAAAAAACAAAACAAAAAAAAAAAACAACTTTGAAGGGATCTATCAAAAGCCAAAAGATTATCCAAAAAGCAAGCAAGATTTAAAGGAATAGTTATGTTGATCTACCCACTCACTCATCCATATATCGATGCAGGTCCTCTAAGTACCTACTACACGTTAAACACCACACTACTGCCAAAAATAGAGAAACAAAATAGCCTTTCCCTCTCGTAGCCTAGATTAAGCTGGAGAGAGGATTATAATTTCATGTTGCAAACGCAGAAATGGAGGTGGGCAGCGGGTGCTCTGTGAATACAGTCAAGGGACAGCTCACCCAGATAAGAGAGGTGGGAGAAAAGGTTGGGGAGTGTCTAGAACAGGGGAAGCTGGGGTGGATGTAGTAACATTCACCAAGCTAGGTGATGGCTCTAGATCAAGGCAGAGCTTAGGTCTCAGGACTGACTTTGCTACAGGCAGTTCCTGGTAGCCTAAGAAATATGATTAAATTATGAAAAGCCGAAGCAAATTAATACAGTTACACTGTAGAGGTGATGTTAGGGAATGTAGCATTAATGAGTAATACTAAGTTTTTGCTTATCTACTGTATCATTTGGGATCCAGGCAGAAAACAAATGGCACACTCAAACTTACTAATGGAAGTAAGTTTAATAGATGGATGTCTTATAAAGGATTAAGTAGCATGTAGGAAAATAACAAAGAAAAGCCCAGGGCCCTGGAAATGAGCTGTTCTTCCTCACAATATTTTGATACCAGAGGTGTGGGGCTTTTTTCTCATATCAACCAATTCTCCAAAGTTTCAGAGACCAACTGGATGCCCTGCAATTCAATTCAATTCTGACACTACACAGAATTAGCCCAAGGCTGCACAGGCTTAAGGGCTCAGTGTCACAAGACTGCCCTCGCTTCAGATGCCAGTTGCAAGTAGTGGGTCCTCAGGTTAACCTCACTTCTGTGTGCCTTGGCTGCAAAGCAGGGGGAGGGAGGTGTTCTTACTATCCCCCTTCCCTTTCAGACTTAACAGTTTTCTAGACTACTTCACTAACCTCTGGAAAACACTGTGTTTACTATTACTGGTTTATTATAAAGGATACCATTGAATAGACGAAGAAGTGCATACAACAAAGGACAGAAGGGTCCTGACATAGGAGTTTCGGTCCCACCACCCTCCCACTACTCTGATATGTTCTTCAGCTCTGAAGTTTTCTGAACCTTGTTGTTAGTCATTTAGGAGTTTTTATAAGGGTTTCATTATGCAGGCACGATTGATGAAATCATTGGCCACTGGTGATTAACTCAACATCCTCCCCTTCTCCCCTTCCTGGAGATTGGGTGGTGGGGCTGAAAGTTCCAACCCTCTAATCATGCCGTGGTCTTTCTGGTGACCAGTCACATCCTGAAGCTATCTAGGGTCCCCTAGCCACCAGTCATGTCATTAGCATACAATAGACCCTTAATACTCTAGAGAGTTCATGAACTTTAGGAGCTATGTGCCAGGAACTGGGGACAAAGACTAAATATTTATTTTTTATTATATCATACCCTGTGTCATAACAGAGAGGCTGTTATCATTCCTGGGCCTAAGGAAGCAAGGGAGGGGTTGATTGTCAGAAAATGGGGACAGAGAGAGCTCTGTAGAGTATAAAAACTACTCATTAGGAACAGTGGCATTTGTTTGAGGGGTGCAGTGGCCCACAGTGATGCCAGAAGGAGAGGGCTAAGGAAATAAGCAACTGGACCTCACTCTTCTCCTTTCCTCCAATTGCCAACTAGTGTTCACCATTCAAAAGTGAGCCAGTTGAAATCATCCCTAGAAATCAACACAGAGCACAGACATAGAGCAGGTTCAAGAAATAAAGAGAGTAGGTCTAGAGGGGCAAATGGAAAGTGTCCAATCCGCTCTCTGGTGTAGTTAGATCTGTTTCATAACTCATTTGTTTTTTTTTTCAGCAAGTATGTATTGCTGGCTTCCATACCTAACGCCCTTTAGGAGCTAGCGATGCAGTGGGAGACTCGATGAAAACTCTGCCCTGAAGGAGTGTATATTCTAGTGAGGGAAGACAGAATAAACATGTTACAAATGATAGAAATGGTAGTGATATGTATAAAGAAGAAAAATATGGAAAAGGAATCGAGAATGTGAGGCTACTGTTTTGGATAGGAAGTTACCTTTGAGAAAACACCTCAAAAAGGGGAGAGTAAGTCAGGCATAGAACCAGTAAGACTACATTTGATGTTCCAATATAATTGGCTGGCAATAGCTTCCCGTAACCCATCCCTCTATTGGTATATCATGTCGTGTATCTCTACCAAGAAAGCATCGTATACAGTGGCTTTGTTCAAAACAGGTGGCTGGTAACAGTTAGTTTAGTTTATTTAACAGCTTAGGCAACTAGGACAGGGATAGAAATGCCAAAGCTTAATATGGAAATTAGAATCTATACAGAAAAATGATAATTATAGAGCCAAGTATTATAAAGTAGGTTTCACTCAGATGTCTCTCAAAATTCTGTGTTTCATACAGTTCAGGTTTTTAATAATATGGAAGAACTTGTGAGTGATAATTGACTACTCTTTACACAGCACCCCTTTTCTCATTTGTGTTTAACTAGTGTAATGGGTATTTGAGGAGCCTTATTGTAAGTTAGGTGTGGTCAAACATGAATGTTCTGTGATAACTCTATATAATTTGAAAGATTCAATATAAGGCCCACTTGCTTGAAAACCAGTCCTATTTTTCAGTTTTACAATTACATTCTTTCCAGTCTTTGCAAGGTATTATTTTGCAAACTGCATAAGCTATAATAGAGGTGTTTACACTGATACTCTTCCATTGTTATTAAATTTGTTTGGAGCGACTTCAAATGAAGGTTAGATTGTTATTGGTATTCTTGGAAAGTCCCTCTTCTAAATCCCTACACGTGTCAACATTCCTACTCATGAGAATAAAGGGCGGCCTCTTTGTCACTGGAAATAACTCAGATGGGAAAATTTGTATGTCATACAACTTCCAGAATGTTTGTTTTCCTGACAAATCTATCCATGAGTTTTCAGGAACTCTTAGAATATTGTCAAAATCATTCTAGCTCTAAGCAAACAAAGATGGCAAATTGGTTATGATTTGGCTAGCTCGTCATTTTTGTATTCTCTGTGGCCAGACAGCCACCTACTTCCCTCTCTCCAGTCACTCGTCTCATTTTTCCCTATTTGGTTTTACCCCACTCTTGCTTTAATTTGCCTCAAATTGATCACTATGATTAAAATATGTTGTGTATTTCCAGTAAGCTTGGTAGGGTTTTTTTTTTTTCCTGTATGTGTAATTCTGTGTATTTGAATATTGATGGGGCTGCACAAAATATTCCTATTTATCACAACTTGATAGCTCTAAGCACAATTTGGAGTTGATTTTTCATACTGTTCTCAATAACCAAATAACCTCATAGACTTCCCGGTAGCGTCACTAATGGGTAGTTTGTCTTCCCTGGGAATAAAAAGCTTTCCATTTTATTTTACTTTGAAGATCACTAGCCCAGAAGGTGGATCTTTGATGTTGTTTTTTCAAGGGCAGGTGATTCCCAGAGTGTTTGAGGAACGTTGGATGTTTGCTATTTGGACGAGCCAGTGCAGTGGGTGACATGAGCCTGCAGAATGGCATTGGGCCGAGGTTGAATCTACGTGGCTCTTTCTCCACGTCTCACCCGTGTCTCCTTTTCTCAGCCACCCAGTGTAAGCATGGAGCTGTGTATGATACCTGTGGCCCGGGATGTGCCAAGACCTGCGACAACTGGAATGAGATCGGTCCATGCAATAAGCCGTGCATCGCAGGTTGCCACTGTCCCGCCAACCTGGTCCTTCACAAGGGAAGGTGCATCAAGCCAGTTCTTTGTCCTCAGCGGTGACCTTTGTTCTGCTCCTAAGACTTTGAAATCTGGTGTCTTTGACACTGAAGTGGAAGAGCCAATGAAGGACTGCGGTATTTGTGTGCTGATTCTTCAAATACACACAGAGTATATATGTGTACATATATAGATATATAGATATATTCAGAAACATTTCATCATTTATATAAACTATAGGTGGATTATTATATGTATATTTTTTGCTATAAGACATGTATTATTTCTAGGATCCTAATCTGTAAGCCATTGGATACATTGTATAAATAAGCCAGGTGTTTGTAATTTAATAAGGCAGCATGCAGACATATTGGATGGCTTTAACATCACATACATTTGTCATTTCTAAGAAGTTTTCTAAGAGACCTAAATTGCCTGCCTGCATTAATTTTAGCTTTGAATCAAGACTTGCAGTTGAGTGGAAAATGTGTTTCTCTGGAGAAGGGCAGAGTTATCTAGGGGCATTTCATGCTTCCAAAGAAAGGAGTGTATGCCCTAGGGAGATGACTGGTGATTGGTGACAGGACCTAATGGTGCATGTAAAGCAAGGGATAGGTTGTTAGACTTTATTGGGTCATGGTCCAATATTATTTCCAAAACCGATTGGCTAGTTGCCAAGAAATATATATTTGTCAGTAGAGCATAACCAAAGAACTGAATGGTTTCTTGCCATCTTTGCATATTCCTTGAGTCACCTAATTATACATGTGTGTATGATGGATGTGTCCATTTATATGTCGCAGTGAGATTAAAGAATGTTTGGGTGACATGTCAGTTTTATTGAGCATGAGCAGATATTTAGGGAAAGTTTTGCACAACATATGAAAGAATAGCCATTTCTCTGAATCTTAGAGCAATTTAGGATGGGCCAATATGATGAGTTGATGTAAGCCATCTATGTTTTGTGACTATTCCATGTGTAAAATGAAAATCATTAATTATTTCTAGAGAATTCCTAGCCCAGTGCTATTTGGTGACTGTTAATACGTCATGATTCTACAAAAAGAAAGCCTTTTCTGACCAGTTGATTGAATATCAGTCCAAACAAAGACTGGTCTCTGTATTTGCTCTAATTTACTGGTAGTTTACTACTGGTCATCAGATGAATTTCCTGACTTTTTTTTCAGTTGAATAAATGAAAATGTCAACAAAACAAAACCCACTAATGTTTCATTTCAAGATACTATGTTCCACAGTGTAGTCAATAAAGGGCTCAATATTTAAAACAATGCATTTTCTCTTTCAAGATGTGCTGTGTTATATTTTATAAGTAAGCTATATCAACTTCAAATTGGCCAATTTTTAACATCTTTATTTAGATATAATAGACAATAGGAAACCCCCCAATTTTTTTATGTATATATTTTCATCTTTTCTCCCCTCAGAAAGTCCCCCTTAAAATTTCTTACAGGGCTGTTTTAGTGGTCACAAACTCCTTTAATTTTTGTTTGGGAAACTTTTTATCTCTCCTTCTATTTTGAATGACAGCCTTGCTGGATAAAGAATTCTTGGCTGCATATTTTTCTGATTCAGCACACTGAATATATCCCACCACTCCTTTCTGGCCTGCCAAGTTTCTGTGGATAGGTCTGCTGCAAACCTGATCTGTCTTCCCTTGTATGTTAGGGACTTTTACCCTTGCTGCTTTCAGGATTCTCTCCTTGCCTGAGTATTTTGTGAATTTGACTATGATATGCCTTGTTGATGGTTGGTTTTTGTTGAATCTAATGGGGGTTCTCTGTGCTTCCTGGATTTTGATGTCTGTGTCTTTCCCCAGGTTAGAAAAGTTTTCTGCTATGATTGCCTCACATAACCCTTCTACCCCTATTTCTCTCTCTTCCTCTTCCAGGACCCCTATGATTCTGATATTGTTCCTTTTTAATGAGTCACTGATTTCTCTAATTCTTAAATCATGCTCTTTTGCCTTAATCTCCCTCTTTTTTTCTGCTTCGTTATTCTCTATAAGTTTGTCCTCTATATCGCTGATTCTCTGTTCTGCCTCATCCATCCTTGCCACCGCTGTGTCCATCCGTGATTGCAGCTCAGTTCTAGCATTTTTAATTTCATTCTGGCTACTTTTTACTTCTTTTATCTCTGCAGAAAGGGATTCTAATCTATTTTTGACTCCGGCTAGTATCCTTATTATCGTGATTCTAAATTCTGGTTCAGACATCTTGCTTGCATCTGTGTTGGTTAAATCCCTGGCTGTCATTTCTTCGTGCTCTTTGTTTTGGGGTGAATTTCTTCGTTTTGTCATTTTGAAGGGAGAAAAGGAATTAATGAGGTAGAAAAATTGAAATGAAAATAAATTAAAATGAAAATATTAAAATTAAAAATGAAACACACACACACAAATCGAATAGATGATGCTAGATCCTATGTGTGTTTTGGTCTGGGTATTGAAAGTGGTTTGACAGATTAGAGAAAAAAAGTGGGGGGGGAGGAAATCATTTGAGAATTTGAAAAAATGAACACACTGAAGTAGAGTAAAATGAGATGATGGGGGTAAAATAGAATTTGAAAAAATATACACAAAAGTAAAGAAAAGAATATAGTAGAAAAAAATAAAGAAAAATATTTTTAATAAAAATTAAAGGGGCGCCTGGGTGGCGCAGTCGGTTAAGCGTCCGACTTCAGCCAGGTCACGATCTCACGGTCCGTGAGTTCGAGCCCCGCGTCGGGCTCTGGGCTGATGTCTCAGAGCCTGGAGCCTGTTTCCGATTCTGTGTCTCCCTCTCTCTCTGCCCCTCCCCCATTCATGCTCTGTCTCTCTCTGTCCCAAAAATAAATAAACGTTGAAAAAAAAATTAAAAAAAAATTAAAAATATGTTTTTTTATTTTTCTGTATTTAAGAAAAAGGAAAAGAAACAAAAAAGAGAAAAAAGATAAAAAAGAAAAAAACAAGAAAAGAGAAATCGTTTCAAAATGTGAAAAAGGGAATGCACTGTAGTAGACTAAAATAAAACGATGGAAGTAAAATAGAATTTGAAAAAATTTACATAAAAGCAAAAAATATAGTGTAATAAAAATTAAATAAAAATATTTTAATAGAAATTGAAGGTAAAAATGAAGTTTTTCTCTTTCTGCATTCAAGAAAAAGAAAAGAAACAAAAAAGAGACAAAAAGAAAAAGAAAAAAAGGGAAATTGTTTGAAAATTTGAAAAGGTGAATACATCGTAGTAGACTAAAATAAAGTGATGGAAGTAAAGTAGAATTTGAAAAAATTTACACAAAAGTAAAAAATATAGTAATAAAATTAAAGAAATATATTTTTAATAAAAATTGAAAATAAAAATAAATTTTTCTCTTTCTGTATTCAAGAAAAAGAATTGTAAAAGAGAAAAAAAAAAAAAAGAAAAAAAAGAAGGAAAATTGAATAGATGAACCTGCTAACAGACTGAAGTCGGACTGAAATTGCTTCGTTTTCCCCTGGAAGTCAGAGTATGTAGCCCTTTAGAGTCCATAAATTAAGCCGGCAGTGAGACTTATGTTCTTGAAGAGCAAAGTTGGCCCAGTTGGGCGGGGCTCAGTGTAACAGCTCCGCTTTCCACTAGATGGCGCTGCTAGCCTACTGGGGTGGATTGTTGCGGCATTAGTAGGTGCATATGCGCATGCGCGGGAGCGGTGAAAATGGCGCCACCCAGCTACCCAGTCTGTTCTCCGGGATCAGCAACCGTGCACCTGTCCTCTGTCTTCAGCTCTCATCCACCCCCCACTTTTTCACTCTCCGAGACCAGTCCCCAGTACCTCTCTCCCGAGTTTCATCTCAGATGCGGCTGTTTCCCAGGCCCCTTACTTCCAAAGGACTGCGGCTTTGACCCGTTCCACCCCTCTACGGGAGGGTCTCACTGAGCAATGGCCGAATATTGGCTGCACCCAGGAATGCCCACTGGACCCTGCTGCTGCCGGTGCCCTGAGACTGTGGCCAGCTGCCAGCCCGCCCCAGAAAAAGTTCGCGAGACAGTGTAGCAGCAGTGTTTCAGGAAAATCACACCACACATCTGGCACCAGGCTTCACCCTTAACAACCTTGCCCCAGCACCAGTGACTGTGGCTGCTTTCCAGGGTCTGCTGGGACCAGGTGCCTTCAACAAATGTCCTTCTACCAAATGTCCTTCCAGCAGTAGAACCGCTTTGCCCTGTGTGTCCCGAGAGCCTCCCGGACCCCATTCTGTTCCTGGGGATTTGTCCTTCCCACCAGAGCACTGCCAGGTATCGAGTTGAGGAGTTGCAGACTTTGCGCTCCCCTTGTTTACAGTCTTAACGGAATTTAAACCCTCTCTCCTTTCTCCTTTCTCCTTTCTCCTTTTTCCCTTTTTAGTTTAGTCCCTGTGGCTATTTCCAATTTTCCACTTTCTCTCCAGCTGCTTTTGGGGAGGGGTGCTTTTCCCATAATCTTCCCTCCCCCCATCCCCAGTCTCCATCCTCTCTCCACCTGCAAAAGCGGCTCCCTGCCTGTCGCTGGCTTCTCTCTCCCCAAGTTCACCTCTCCACACCATGGTACCTGCTGAATTCTGTGGTTCAGGTTGTGCAGATTGTCGTGTTAATCCTCCAACCAGTTTTCTAGGTGTGTAGGATGGTTTAGTGTTGGTCTGGCTGTATTTCATGATGTGAGACACACAAAAACTTCCATGCTGTTCTGCCATCTTGGCTCCTCCCCAGAAACACCCAAATTTTTTACAATCAGCATATTGCCATTGCCTGTTACAACATTTGTGTTCCTTTTACCTATACACATGACAGCTAAAATATTAATTTGGATTTTTTACTGGGACATCTTTAGTTGTTCGAGTAAACTGAATAAGTACAGAGTATAATATTGACTGGCTGGGAATGTGTTCTCTGGAACCACCAAAGAATGTGGTTATTACTGTTTTCCGTGGGTCCTAAACATCTTAATATCTGGGACCCAAGGTAGCCAGGTCATTGCTTTAGAGCTGCACTTGGAAAGGGAGTTTTTTTAAGGGACTTGGTTTCCAAATATAGTTTCTGAACTTGTCCACACTGTTTAAGCACTTGGGGCCACACTTTTGCTTATCTGTCACTCAAAGAGGCTGGGTAGCATATCGGCAGGGTTAAGAATCAGGACACCTAGGCATCCTGCCTCTGGTGAGATTACTTGCACAGACATCTGAGACACTTCGAGTTTGCAAAACTTTTACATTTATAATCTTATGTATTTTCCCCCTGTACTGAATGGTGGTGTGGGGCAAATCAGTTGACCTCTCCTGGTTGGTTCCTTTTTAGATTATCTTTAATTCTTTTAGATCATCTTTAAATTCCTTTCCAGTTCGCTCTGAGTTTTCCCTCTGTAAAAGAGGATGCAGAAGGGAAAATTGGGAATGGTTACTGTTCATGATTCATCCAAAAACTGAGTGGCTTTGTCCAGTAATGCTTAATAGCCTCTATCCCAGCATTTTTAATTACACCTAACTATGGTAAATAAGATAAAGACTCTTCTTCATGAACCAACTCTGTCAGTTTGGGTGGCATCATTACAGGTGTGTGTGACACACTTTATCCATGACTAGTTTAACCTTTGTACATTTTTTCCATTCCTAATCCTAGAAAAAAGAGAAGGTAGAAAGGACAGAGGTTTATTCAGGCCTACTAATTCAAGCAGGCAGCTGTCTGATGGGGGGGGGGGCATGGGGAAATGAGCTGAATGGTCCGTTTGCCATGTTCTGGTTTTGGCCATGGGCTATAGATGAGCATTGGTTTTGTCTAACAGCTGATGATAATGGAGATTAATCCCTATTTTAATGATGCTATTAGCTATGAATATTGAATTTGATGAGGGACAACGCCCTTGATGAAGAACAGGCACAATTATGAGTCCAATTACATGTAGTAGGTGCTTAGTAAAAGGAAGTCCTTTCCTCACTCCCTGTGAAAATAGGAATGTTTCAAGACCCTGAACTAAAAGTTTTGAGCTGGAAAGAAAAATGAATCTTTGACATTGACAGTAGCGATTATTCATTAAAAAGCTGGTACGTTGAGAATCGTCAACTCTTCAGGTGGAAGGTCTCCCCCTATTAACCTGTTGAGTATTTCCTGAGCACCTGACCACCAGCTTGTAAAGGGCATCTCCTAATGAAATGAGAAGAACCCAGTGGTTGACTCTTCCCCAGCTTTCGTTGAACATGGATAAACCATTTTGACAGGAAAACTTTTTCTTGTTATGAAATGTTTCAGACATATAAAAGATTTAGAGAATAATGGTGCAAAAACACCACAAATACATTACCCTAATTAAGAAAAATAACCTGGTAGGTAGTCAGTAAATTTTTCTTACATAAACAAAATCAAGCCAAGCCTCACGGTTGCAACAGCTCTGTGTGGCATCATTCCTTGTTGAGTTTCTGTTCACTGACTGCTCTTTGTCACTCACATCCATATGGATCTAACAAACGCTAAAGATGTGAGCTGAAAAGCTCGTGGGAGAAGAATGCCTTAGGGGACAGGTGCCAAGATATTTTAATTAGCTATCTCTTGCAAACATAACCCGCAGGAACAAGCAAAGATCATCTCCGGTTCCAAATCCTGAAGTGAAAATCTTTTCAGAAACCAGGATTTTAATTCTGAAAATTGAGAATGTTCAAGTGGCCAAGAATGAGCAAAAAAGGAGAAGAAACCAATACTGGTGATTATACTGACCCTGCATTCATAATCCAGACGTTCAGTCCTCTAAGGGGACCTTTTGGGCTTTAGAGCCATGTCGCTATATTGGGCTTCACTAAACCAATCGAATGACAAACATTTGCATGAGATCCATTTTTTACTATGGTTCCCTTTCAGATTAATTTTGAGAAAGCCAGCTACGAAAAGATTACTGTGGGGGAGGAGGTTGGGAAATCCATACGCAAACTGGAGCCTTAAAGGGGAATTCAGAGTGAGCCTGGCTAAGCAAAGTGAGAAACATGTTCCAGGTACAGGGAAGGCAAAGCATTGAGGCTGTGCTGTAAGAAGTGTGGTGTGAAGAGAAAGGTAAAGCACCATGAAGGGAGGGCCTCCTACACATGCCAAGGAGTCTGAGCTTTACTTATGGGGCAGCCATTCCCAAAATGTATGCCATAGTGCAGTCAGAAAACATTTGTCTGGGGCGCCTGGGTGGCTCAGTCCGTTAAGCGTCTGACTCTTGGTTTTGGCTCAGGTCATTATCTCATGCTTTGTGAGATAGAGCCGCTCATCGGGCTCTGTGCTGACAGCACAGAGCCTGCTTCAGATTCTCCCTCTCCCTCTCTCTCTCTTCCCCTCTCCTGCTCTCTCTCTCTCTCTCTCCTTCTCAACATAAATAAATGAATATTTTTTAAAAGTTGGGGTAAAAATTCAGAGCTGTTTGCAGCTAGCACTTCCGTGACTAGAGCTTTGTCTCAGCGGGTGAAATGAGGTGGGATTTGCAGTGGAAAGAGCAGGTCGGAGGTCCCTGAGATAGTCCAGGTGAAAGGTGAAAGACCCCCAGAACTCGGAGGTAGGAAGGAAAAAGCAGAGAGCTGTGTCACAGACTGAATGGCAGTTAGGCAAGTTTCTGGCTTGAGTGATGGGCGGTGACTATGCTAGTGTGTCACGTAAGGAACACTGGCAGGGGGCAGGTTTATGGAAATTTCTATTGTAAAAAAAAATGTTTTCTTTACTTCCACAGACATACTGAGCATTCAGATGCAGACATGGTCCTTAAGACAGTTACAGTCTAGAACCTGTGAGTTGTGGTAAACCAGAGGAGCACAGAATTGGCCGTGGAACCTCGGAAAGCCCAATTTGGGGTTTTCTGCTTGGGTATAGGTCAAGGAAGTTTTGCTAGAGGAAGTGACTTCTCAAATAAGCATTGCTAGGCTAATTAGGCTCTACTTATTCCTTTCTAGGCTGAATGCAAAAAAGTGCATGTGTGCGCACGTGTGTGTGTGTGTGTGTGTGTGTTGGCAGGGATGGTGCGGTCTGGAAGTTTAAGGCACAAGTCACGGCGCAGATAAGGAAAAAAATAAGCAGGCAGCCTGGGAGTGCAGAGAACACCAGGTTTTCGGTCCTGCCGGGGTTCAACAAATTCACGGAACTCTTCTGAGCTGTGCCAGTGTAGCTCACACGCTCTGAGAGACTTTGCAAGCTTCCTTTGATTTCTGGTGGGGTGAGCACGAGCAGAGACTGAGGAAGTGTTGGCATTTTGTTATAAGCCCTCTTTGCTTCCTGCACCTAGGTGTGTTTGAGTTTCCTTGATGTGTCTTCTGAGCACCTAGAAAGGGAAAGAAGAGGGAAGAGGCTTCTAATGAGACCGTTCTATCTGACCTTCCGTGTTGAACTGTATAGTGAAGAGGGCCTTTCAGACCCTCTAGGCACTGCTTGCTTTAGTAGACCTGGTCCAAGCAGTAACCACGGCTTCTACTGAGCTGGCTGACGGTAGGAACAGAGGATGCTTAGGGTCCACACAGTGTCACAGTCCTAGTGTCAGCAGGTCTGGTCACACCTACGGGTAAAAGGCTTGGAAAACATAGCTTGCCTAGAGTTCTGGTTGGAACGATCTTGTCATGTTGTAGCCACATTATGTCATAATCCAGCTTATGCCTTAAAAGCTGACATAAACTTCTCTGCTTCCTCCAACTGGAATTTGGCTTACTAAGTAATTCTTCTGAGGGGTTCTTTGAGCGGTGAAATTTTGGGCTTTAGGAAATGTTTGTGGTGATGAAAAAGTTTCACTTTGGCTCCGGGAGTGTAAATACCATTTGTTATATTGCCATTTTCACCATGTTCCGACATGTAATTTAAAGAATTGGATCCGGAACAGCTCCTTCTGGCTCGGGTGCTTAAGCAGGCATGAAGGGGCGAGGAAGGCAGCAGGAAGCTTGGCCAGATCCCTTCCTGCACTGTGCAGGCTGCTTCGGGAGCCTGTGATGTGAGGTGTTCCTGATGGATCACCTGCACACTTCTGGAAGAAGGCGGTTCAAAAGGATGCTCAGTACAGAGTCCCACTGCCCTCCTGGAAACAGCCAGACTAGGGGCGCTCAGTCTACGGAACTTGCTCGCTCACTTAACTTGTTCTCGGAACTAACTGGCTGTGATAGGAAATTGCAGTGGGAAGAAAGAGACGATTAAAAGGCAGGCTTATCCATAGCATCTGCCACTCCTATCCAGCCCGAAAACCTCAGGGAGGACGTAGGACAGGCTTCTTGATCGCGCTGAAAAGCATTCTCCACTCTGTTTCCTGTGACGACATTCCGGGAATATCTGTTTTCATAGAGCAGCCCAGCCTGAGCGATTTCATTTCCATGATGGATCCACACGGCTATGCTAATTTTGTGATTCCCTGAGATGCATGGGGGAGAATCCTCCCAGTGGTCTGCTAATACATTAGGCCATCCCGTTCAAAGGTGCTGGCAGGTGAATTTAGACTCTAAACCAGTTTGGGTTTGCCTGTTGAGATTCCCCATCATTTATGGCATGAATGTCTTGCCCTTCTTTGCTCTGTCGTTGGCTCGGGTCACAGACTGGTAGGGTTGCTTTGGTTAAAGGAGATAAAGATAGCGGCCAGAGGAGCATTCCAGAGGAACCAGAATGTCCAGCGGAGCTGGGAGGTGTTTGCTGTGTCTAACTGTTCCTGAGGATCGGAGTGGATCCATCGGCTTCACCCTTCTGTTTGGGAATAGAGACGGCAGCAAGGGAGGGAAGGCTTTTTCCGTGATGATTCTCTGAATTTGCTATTTATTTCCTTCAGTTTTACTCTGAGGGGAAAAATATCAAGGAGCAATATGGTATACACATTTTAGTATTTTGCGCTAAAATAACTTGGGTAAAATAAAAATTGTTCTCAAATTTTGGGAATTTTATATTTCAATGGATTCAAGTTCTACCCAGTATAATTTATTGAACGTTAAAATTTTCATATTTAGTTGATTTCAAGTGCATACATTCTGAATGCAATTTTCCAAAGTAAAACTTGTTTTCCTTGAAATTGGTTCCATGATTTACTGTTCATATGACTAGTTCATTGGGACGTCTGTTTTGTGACAGCAAATGTATGGGATTATCTGTCTAAATAATGTATACGCATATTATTTTTCTCCTATAACAGCATTTATTCTCTTTTCATCACTAATGCATGTGACTTCATTTGTTTCTGCTCTTCCAAGTACAAGTGCACAATCCTTTCTCCTGGGAGGGAAGACCAGTAGGAGACAGGGTGAGGCTGTGAGGCAAACTGCAAACATGCAACAGATACAACCGTGTATGTGTACCTTTCTGCAGCACAGCCCAAGAAGGGCTGCAGCATGCAGGAATCATGCAGGGGTAGCCTAACCAATGTTGCCTTCAGACAAATGGAAGGAAATAAAATCCAGTTTTGAGATTCTCATCCTGTGAACTGCATAGCCTGTCCCACATTATCTCTGGGAATGTGCCTTTTATGACACAGGGGAACAGAGTCCCCATGTCTAAAAACCTCCACTGAGCTCCTTCAAAGCTGTGATCTGTCATCTAGATGGCTAGACTGTTAGGGGTAGGAGCAAAAGGGGGTAAGAGGGCCTGGCCCTTCTGATGGCATATGCTGGCTGGATGGCAGGGATTTTGTAGGCCTGGGCCTACCTGGTGCTTGGACCCTGGGTGTGTGCAGGTGCCCCAGGTTAAGCCACCATAGGTCATGGGCACAGGTGTGTACATGTCTGGGAAGGGGTTCCTGCCAGATGTCCCCTGAGCCTGTAGAAGTGGCCTCCTGCTTTCTGCTCATGCTTCTTCCCTGGTAGAGAGGAAAGTTTTCCCTCACAGATCATGGGATCTCAGCGTTTCCGGCCAAAGATCCCAGAAGCTGGACTAGAGCATGCAGGGCCAATGGCAATTCTTCCTTGAGAAGAAGCAGATAACGGTGTGGCTTCCAGAGAGGTTTTACCAGGAATGCAAATAAACTATCTCGTCACTATTGACTTGTGTCCCCTTCCCTTCTACAGGAGCTCCTTCCTCTCACCTTTCAGTTTTGTCCCTTTATCTTACTTCTCTCCTCCTCTCCCTAAATGGAGTTTTCCCGTGCTTCCCTCTCCTTCTCCCTGACCGCCATTCCAAACTGGCCCGCCCTCCTGGCAGCATCTTATGTTCCAATACCTTCCTGGCACTTTTTAAAAATGTAGCTGACCTAGGGTCACCTGGGCTGGCTCAGTCAGTTGAGTGCCTGACTCTTGGTTTGGGCTCAGGTCATGATTCGGGGTTCGTGGGTTCGAGCCTCACATTGGGCTCTGTGCTGCCAGTGTGGAGCCTGCTTGAGATTCTCTCTCTCCCTGTCTTTGCCCCTCCCCTGCTCATTCTCTCTCTCTCTCTCTCTCTCTCTCAAAATAAATAAATAAACTTAAAAAATGTAGCTGGCCTCATTCTGTTCCCTCAGGAATCAATTTTTGAAAATATATTTAAGCTGCTCTGAGGTCTTACCCATTATCAGTGTTAGGTACCATATTTCCATTTTCCTTATCTTCAGTCCTCTGGCATTTAACATCTTTAAGCAGTAGTCTATTTCTAATGTAGGCATTTAAGGTGCTATATCAGATCAGAAGGGAAGATATTTAGAGAGCAGGAGAACATTCTGTTGCCCCCAGCAGTGTAGATGCAGTGTAGACACTATCTCCATAGAGGACTGGCTTTGTTTGCCTTAGAGACCTTTTTGAAACTTATTTTGGTTGTAGAGCATTCCTTCCGTTTTTATGCAGAACATCTATAAATTCTGATGTCAAACATTCATCGAAGAAAGAATTATTCCATTTGCTCCATGTTTGTGTCCTGACCCGCATCCCCCTTCTGATGAACAGTGGCCTCAATTATTTCCCTACAGCAATATGAGTGAATTTTGCAAAATTTTTCCTTCTAAGGATCCTGGATGAAATTCCAGGGATATGGCATCACAGTACAACTCAGTAAACACAATTTTTTTGCAGATCATAAAGATAATGTAGTTCAATCAGTTTTCTCATCCAAGAATAATATATAAAAGTTATTTGCTGTCCCTAGGAAAGATGGCTGATCTCTTGAGCCAACTCCAAGTAAATTTGAGTGGTTATTTCTGTGCCGTATTGGAGACTGCAAAGCCTTTCACGTACTCTGTTGGAAAGAGGGCCATGAGCTAGTAGCAAGGTCTTCACAAGAGGAGGACCAGTTTTATTTGCCCTCCTGGACCTCATTGATGGGATTGACTCCATGGCTACCCAAGATCACCATTTAATCATCAGTAAAGACATTCTAAAACACACACACACATACACACACACACACACACGATGACAGAAATTCACTACTCCTTTAGGAGTCTTTCAGATAGAATTTTATGTTCCATTCGACCTTTTGTTTGAGATCCAGAAATTCCTGAACATAAAAATGTAGTGAAGCAGCTCAAGCTGCTTGTCAAATTGCAAAGTGGAAACCTCAGCTTACTACAAATTGGTCTAATTAAGCCTTATTAAAATTGGTACCCTGGGGTGAATTTTTATCCCCTGCACAAAGGATGACATTGCAGATTTCCACACACTATGCAAGCAAGTGTGATGCTTTTATGGGTGAATTTTCCAAATGGGGGTGGCAAATGTGTCAGGGACAGCATCCCTGAAGCACATGGGAATGTATAACTGCTCAGTAATTGCAGTTTTCATTTGGGCAAATTAAATGGAAGTGAAACAAAAGCCAAGTCCTGTCTCTGCAGTGTCTGTGCAAGCCAGACTCAGGCTGGGGACCGGGGCCAGGCTGTCAGAGGTGCTCCAGGGAACACAGCTGATCATTCTCTCCACCACCTCCCACTGTCCATCATCTCACTTGGTCTTCTCCTTCCCTGAAAGCTCAGGGAGGATCTTAATGGAGGGAAGAGAATCCCATCAGACAAGGTCCCTCTGCAGAGGTGGCTGCACTGACTTTTTCCGACAAGCTTTCATTCTAATGTGACTGCTCATCTGCTGTGAGGACACAGTATCTGCTGGAGCTAGACCTAAGAGAGCATGGGGAGCTGTCATCACAAGACAGGACACGCCACTGTCTGCTCCTTCCACAGAGCCCCACTTCGTTGTCTTCTTCAGCTGCCCTTCAGGGACAGGAACAGAGTCACCCACCGTGGGAACAGTGAGAGATGGAGACTCGTCATAGCGGGGAGTCCGTGAACATGGGGCACTACACCCGACACAGGACCACTGCAAACAAGTAGCCTCATCTCTTCTGCACACTGTGTTCTCAACCCCAGGCTCAAGCCATCCAGCTGCCTCCTCACCACCTCCACTTGTAAGTCTAACTGGCATCTCAAACTAAAGCTAAACTCTTTATATTCGTTCTTCTCTCTAAATTCTCCTCTCTCACAGTTCCCTACAATTCAGTAAATGGAGGACACTTCTAGCTGCAGAGCCTCATGCAAGGGCTTACTTGGAGGAGTTTTATTTTGGAAAGGGAACCCAGGGAACAATAGCAAAGGACTGGGAAGAGTCACATGGAAAGAGGGAAATCCTGTCCAAGGGAGTACGGCTGAGCTGGTTACTGCTGTGGGCTCCTGGGGGCTTACTTTCAGTGGATTCTCTCTAAAGAGGGTGCATATTACCCACCTGTTCCAAATCACCACTGGCCAAAAGTTGCCCTTGTGGTGTGGACTTCCTGGCTTCCAGGCGGATCCATCCTTCCTGGTGGATCTTCCAGGCTTCCACAGGTGCCCGAATGCCTGGAGCAGAAAGGGCAGGAGATGCAAAGTGCAGTGAGGCCAAGGTTCTGCCGGGCTACGCCCACTGCAGTTAATTGCCATAGCAACTACTGGAACAAAAAAGCAGGTGGGAAGGTTCTGAGAAGGAACAATAGCTTGGAGCCGTCCTTGACTCCACACTCTATCTCATATTTCACTCATCGGTAACTTCTGTCAACCCTACTTTTAAAATACATCCCAAATCTGACCATCTCTCACCATCGCACGGCTCCTGCCCTGGTCCAAACTGTCAACATCTCTTATTATTGTAAGAGTTTGCTGATGATGCTCCCTTTCCTACCCTTGCTTCCCTTCTCCCCACCCCCACCCACCACCCAATGCACCCTGAAAGCAGCAGCCAGAGTAAACCTTTAAAAGCTCTATCAGAGCATTGCTTGTTTCCTTTCAAAACCCAGCAGCTACTCATCTCAGCAGTAATAAAACCCCAAATCCTTCCTAGGATCTACAAAAGCCTGTATGTTTTGGCTCACTGCGCCCTTTCCCATCTTATCCTTTCCCCCTCTAGTCCTGCTCCGGACATTCTGCTCTCCATAGACCTCTCTGCTGTCTCCAAATGCTGGACAGGTTTCCAGTTCCGGGCTTTTGCGCTTGCTGTTTCCTTTCCCCAGAATGCTATTCCCACAGCTATTTGTATGTTTCATTCCTGAGACGGTACAAGGTGCATTGCATCACACAGAGGGCTTGGGGCTAGAGGTGGGAGGGAATACCAGACGACCCGTGTGCCTTCCCTGTGAGATTGTCCTCAGGTTCTCGTCTCTTATGTTTTTGTTGTCATTGCTTAGCTGTGCCCATCCTTTTTCTATCTCTAGAACTTGGAAGACTCATTTTTTTTGTTTTGTTTTCTTTCTCCTACTCAAAGCACCCCTATGTATTTCCAGTGGCATCAGTGGGGTTCCTATAGCCAGCACCAAGAGCATGGGATTTGCAGTTAGGGAAAGCTAGCTTCATATTCCAGGTTCCTTATTAACATGCAGTGTGACCTTGAAAAAGTTGCTTAATCTTTCTGAACCCCTGTTTCATCGACTGTAAAATGAAGACAATCCATCCTCATTAAATTGTCGTGAGAATTTTAATGAGATTGTATACCTCCCCACCACCACCCCTTCTCTGCCCTTTATAAAAATAGATCACTTACAAATTAGATGTTTTAAAGTCTGAGGCAGCCTATTGTCATTTTCAAGAGATAAATCCCTGGCAAGCGAGATGTTTGATTTTTTTAACTGTATATATATATATATATATATATATATATATATGATATGGGGGAGTTTATCACACTTCTTTTAGAACAAGCTCCCACAGGTCTGAGGTTGTTTAAAACAGAAATGTATTTAAATACTGACATAGATCATAAGAGGACAAAATTCTCACATGGAACCAGATGAAAGCGTATTCATTTGGAAAGCAGATAGCCAGGAATCCCTAGATGCCCCGGGCTTTCTCTCCATTGTATTTTCTCTGGAAGTCCTGTGCCAGGAGAATCACAGAGAAGCCAAAGTCCCTATCAGAGTAAACTGAAAATTCTATATACAGGAATGAATCATTTTTTGTTTGTCAGAGAACACTTCTACTTCAATGGCTGTGAACCTAAGACTGTGATCTAAAAGCCTCTAACGGGATATTAACATTCTGTGGGACATGCCGTGTGCACCATCCATTTGAGGGAGCCCTCCCCACTGGCAGATAAGCACATTGAGGGCTAGAGAGGTGGAATGACCCGCCCAAATATATGTAGCTAATAAATGGCAGAGCCACGAATTAAAAAGTCCATTTGATTCGCATGACTTCCTTAGCCACCATGAAGCCCCGATAATCTGGACCACAAGAAGTAGATATTCTACTGAGTTCAAACACCCTGTTTATTACCCGAGGGGGGGAAGAAGATGAGGAGGGTTAAGCCATCAGCAGACACTGCCACGGAACTGGAAGACAGTTGGGGAACCCATCCCCTTACGTGGGGTACCAAAGCACGGGTAGGGAGTCTGGATCGATGGGACATAGGAACATGGATGTTAGAGAGGGAAGACGTAGTGTGTCGAAAAGGAGGACATCAGAGACATACTCTCTCTTCGTCATTGCCCCTTCTAGTTAGAGAAGACAGAGGCTATGATGCCGTACCCTGAAAGCCCTGGTGGACCATTTTCCAGCTGTGGGACCCAGGGCACAGGGTCTGCAGGGGTCGAGTGCTTCGGGGAAGGAGTTGAGGGGACACAGTAAGAGGTCAGCCAGGGAGGTGGGCAGCGCAGCTTCCTTGTTCGGATGGGATTGGAGGGTTCGTTCTCTACCGGAGCCATTAATGTGCTCCACGAGAAAGAGCTAGAATCTGGCTACTTGCCATGCCTTCTACCCAAAGTAGAAGTAAAGACAGAAAGCACTGAAAGTAGCTGAACGGATACTACAAATAGCACTAGTTATGTAAAACAGGATTTCTGTCACTTTTGCTGTAATTCTCTTGCCACTTCCCTGTCCTCACCCCAGCTGACCCTGAGTTGCCAGAGTCAGAGACGAAGCAAGGGAAAATAGCTATTGGCCTTGTGGGTACAGGGCATCAGAGTTTCAAGGTATGAATGAAGGGGGGACACGATTCAGTCCCTAACAGCTGGCTTCCTCTGACACTGCACCGGCAGGGTTCTCTTGTTCCTGCCAGTGGGGAGGCCATGTCTCCACTCCGCCTCTACTCACACCATGGGTGCAGGGGCAGCTCATCGCTACTGCTGGCAGGAGTGGAGATTCAGGCCTCCCACTAGACCTCTGCTGATACCACCAGGCTCAGAGAGGGGGCACCTTGTTGTTGTTCCCCACATGGCCTCCACTGACACTGCAGGGGCTCTCCTTATTTCTACCAGGTGGGTCAGAAAGTCCTAGTTCCCCACTCAGCCTTCTCTAACGCCACCCAGGCAGGAGAGTGAAGCATCTCGTTACAGTCTGATGAGTATAGAAGTCTATGCTTCCCAGCCAGTCTTTGTTCAAAAGTGGCATCCCATCAGTTTTGCTGTATATTCTCTATGTTAGAAGCAAATCACTAAGGCCTACCCCACATCTCAAGGAAAGGTATTACAAGAGCAGTCAGAGATCACTGGGAGCCATGTCTGAAATGGCCTACCACAGGGAGTAGAGCATTGGTGAGCAGTGCTTGACTAAGGAATTGCTTAAGTCAGAACCAGTAAAAGGAGATAGGGATTTCCGGGTACAGGAAGCACATAATATGGAAGCAGGAACTTAGGCTATTCTCTCATCAGATGCATCAGGGCATGTCAGGGCATCTCTGCATCTCTGGTCTCTTCAGCTATTCCTAGCCATTTGGCTACTTTTAATTAGTCTTGCACATGGTCCATTAAGGTCTATGTGCTGGCCGCCATATGCTCAATTTGCCTTCTAGATCAGTTCTTATTCTTTCTCATCCTATTTTTCCTCCAGAAGTCTATACCAAAGGGTTCCCTTTCTAGGTGGCTTTAGATGGGTTTGGCTATTATATAGGACTGGCCAAAGACTGGGGAGAAAAAAGAGAGTAAGATCTGGTACTTACTTCTCAGTAAACTTTTTGTCTGCCAACTGAAGGGCACATGGCTGTGTTCATATAACTCTAGATTCTAGTGACTGCCCCTCTCTTACATTTTCTTACCTTTCGTTGGTGATGGTGTCTGAAATGACTAGACCTAGGGTATTGCATTATTCCTTATGGTTTTCCTACCCTGACTCATACATTTATAAATAGCCCATTTTAAAAACTGTCCTCAAAATAATTGATTTGAACATGCCATCTGTTTTTCTGCAGAGACCCTGATCAATGTAGCCTTCTTTGACCTCAATCTACCTCTTGACATTAGGGAGTCAGTTTCTTCTGACTGAATCTATGAATTTCTCTTTCAAATCTCTAAAAGCAGAATCTAATTATTCCAGAAATATTTTTGATTGCTTCTGCCACTTTGGCGTCAAATCTCATTCCTAGTCTAATTAACCCTTGGCTGCAGATTGCGGATGGGATGGGGGTCTCAGGTGCCATGGGAAGTATAGGTTGCCTTAAAAATACAGATATGCTAGAAAGGACATTATTGTCATCGCTATAATGTGGTAAGGGGGCTGTAAGATCCCCTGTGCATAAAATCTTGCTTTCAGTGGCATCCCTGATTTGACTCTAGTAGACATCCTGTCTACTCTTTCTGCCCAATGATAACTGCAGAGAGCCTTTCATATCCTTTGTTTCTCTGATCCTCATCAAGAATCAAGTAGAGCAGCTGTGTTTCTTTGTCTACAATGAGGAAAGTAAGAATCCGATCGGAGATATATCAAACCTAGAATTATACAATTAAATGGAAGCATTGGAATTCAAGACCAATTGAACTTATTGTTAGTATTTAACATACCACAGATCTTTCTCATATTCTTCACCTTGATCGCCAATTTGTGGAGGGGGGAGGGATGTTATCATTTCTTATCTCTCTCAGGGTGTTTATGTGTTAGTGTGGAATAAAACCCAAGTGGTGAAAAGATGAAGCTACACTGGTATAAATTTAAGGGGAGAGAATTTCTCCTGGGGCTTTTGATATCTCAACAGATGGACAAGTAGTTGGTTATCAGGTCTGCTCTTGCCAGAGAGGTAAAGAGAGTGCTCTCTTGTATTAGCGAAATGGTGAAGAAAGTTTAACATCAACAGTTTGAGTCCTGAGGATAGATGGAAGACAAATTCTAAAGCATTCCTTTAAGGAAGGCTTCTCTTATTTTCTGAATTGGACATTGGTGCCAATGTTTTTGTCTACTCCCAACTGCACCAACAAATTTCTCTAATACAGATTTATCATTCTTCGGGTTAATTAATGGACTTCCATAACTAATGAATCAGGAGCTCCATGAGGCCCACGATTATGTTTTGCTCATTTCTGTAACACTGAGGCACCAAGTAGTATCCCACAGATGAATTTACTCCATGAGACCAGTCAAATAGAGTAGTTCCAAAAATCCCAGGCAAGAAGGACTTCGATTATCACAAGCAAGTCATTTCAAAACTTAACCAGGAGAACGTGGCTTTTCAAATTACTTGAGAAATTAGAAGAAATCGTAGGTGAATTTCCTAAGGTGGCAGAGACAGCAGAAGTTGCACAGATTTCAAACATCAGCTTAAACAAACCTCATCAATTCCTAGACAATTTCGAAAATGAGCAGGTCGCATGTTATAAGCCTCCTCCTATATACAGAGGATTATGAAAAGCCTAAGTAGAAAGACGGAATGTAAGAATTGAAAAGAATATGTGCTATGGAGTCACAGACTTCATTTAGACTTTAGTAGCTATGTGACTTTGGCCAACTAGCTTCCCTTTGAGCCTGGTTTTCTTATGTAATGGGAATCATGCTAGCTAATCCCACTGGAAAGATTGGTATAAAATTTATGCAAGTTACTTTGCATAGTGGCCAGCACATGTTGTTCCTCAGTAATTGGGAGATATTAGTGTCCACCGTTGAGAAGAAGTGGGCTACTGCCTCTAAAGAAAGCTGCTGGGGACATTATCAATTTCTATCCCATGGTCAAGGAAGGTCATTGTTGGAGGCTTCTCCTATTAGAGATTTTATGCCTGCCACCACATGAACAGAAGTATTTTGGGTTTTTTTTTTCCTTCCACAGCTTCTTTCTCCAGGAGTCTCATGGGACTGAAGCAGGATGGTACAGATTCCATTTCTTACTCTGTTACTGCAGAGCTCATTGTTGTTAGATGGGCCACCTAACCAAAATTTTTCCCAATAAATATGCATTTCCTTCTGATATGACTATTCCGTACTTACAAGATGCTGCATCTTTGTGTCTGTTGCAAGAGGATTTATTTTCTCATGGAACCCTTGGAGGACCTACAATCTGCGCTGTATTTAGGGAGAAAAAGACATCTGTAAAATCTACATTTGGAATGCTATAGGCATCTAGATATGTTTCAGTTTTGGGAGAAATGAGAAAACAGATGGTTCCAGGAAAGAACTAAATAAACCAATCAACCAACCTCACCTTTCCCCTGTAATACCACATGGAGAAACCAGTACAGAGATGATACTGTGTCACTTTTTCTGGATTTGCATGTGTTTTCTAGGGTATCAGAATTAGACCACTTATTTGCTCTATCATTTACTAGTTATTTGATCTTGGACAAATGACTTGAGTTCTCTGAATTTCACTTTTCATCTGTAAAATGTGTGTAAAGGAAACATGATATGACCCTTGAAATTTGCTGCATAAAGAAAACACAATGTTTTTATAGCAAACCCTTCTTTCCTTATTAATTCTGCACAATTTTCATATGCTAGCAAAGATTTCAACTTACAGAAATGGTTGGGGCAGAGCAGAGAGCTATGGACGTATAAAGAGAAGGGAGCCTCTAATATATAAGGAACCAGATCTTTGCCTAAGAATTTCATCTTAACTTTAAAGTTTTCAAGGAAATCTATAATTTCAAAAGTTCAGAGTTTTTTTGTTTGGAGAAAATTTTCCACAGTCTCTACTGATTGTAAACATTCCTATTCAAAAATTGGCCAATAGGGTTGCCTGGGTGGCTCAGTCGGTTTGGCATCCGACTTCGGCTCAGGTCATGATCTCACGGTTCCTGAGTTCCAGCCCCACATTGGGCTCACTGCTGTCAGAGCAGAGCTTGCTTCTGATCCTATGTCCCCCACCCCTCTCTGCCCCTCCCTGCTCTAGCTCTCTCTCAAAAAAAATAAATAAACATTAAATGCCAAAAAAATAGGCCAATATATCTTCAGGCAGGTAGCCTGGTTTCTCATATTATTATTTGGATAATAAATAGATGGACGTTCCTGATATGCTAAATAATTTGGGAAGACTCAGGTGACCTGGATACCCCAGGAAGAAAAATAAAATTAAAAATAAATGAGTGGAATGTGGCTTATAAGTACAATGGAAGTTTAGGGGGCAGACCAGTTTTTCTGCTAAGGACAAATAAAACAATCAGGATAAAATACGAGAATAATTAGTTTAAAGGCAGTAGGGATCTGTTGAAGCAATGAAGATTGAAAAGTGGAGACTAGAGAGGTCAGAACTGCAGAGAGGTGAGCTGAAAATCTGGTGCTGCTTTTTGCTTATGGCCATTTGCCTGATTCTGGGCAAGGACCAGAGGCTGAACAACCAGCTGGACTCAAGCAGAGACACAGAAAAATGGATGACAGACAAGTGGGAGGTGCTTTTTGTGGTCTTTGGGGCTAGAATGAAAAATTGGAGATAAGATAAAAAACATTTGAACAGTAGTCTCGTTGTGCTGAGAAAACAGTCAAGACTCACTTGCATGAACGCACTAGACTCAGTCAGTTAAAAGCCCCAGGGGCGCCTGGGTGGCGCAGTCGGTTAAGCGTCCGACTTCGGCCAGGTCACGATCTCGCGGTCTGTGAGTTCGAGCCCCGCGTCGGGCTGTGGGCTGATGGCTCAGAGCCTGGAGCCTGTTTCCGATTCTGTGTCTCCCTCTCTCTCTGCCCTTCCCCCGTTCATGCTCTGTCTCTCTCTGTCCCAAAAATAAGTAAAAAACGTTGAAAAAAAATTAAAAAAAAAAAAAGCCCCAAAGAGCTGTATACAAGAAACAAGGGTGAACCAGAAGTAGACTGAGCCTAACAAAACATGCAGAGTAGCCCAGATTCATCTCAGCTAGGACTGGATTAAGATGATCAGCACCACCTCCCCTTTTCCAGCAAAAGGGAGAATAAACTTTCTTTGGGACTCTACATTCAAAAAAGAAACATTTGAAATTTTTACCAGAGTATTGAACATTATTTTCAAAAATTAAAATGAACATTCTAGAGCTTAAGAAGATCAATGTCTCAAATTGTGAATTCTAAGATAGAAAAAGATAGACAAGACAGAAAACAGGATGAGTGAACTAGGTCATTAGAAAATATCCAAATTGGATAATAATGTAGGAACAAGATGGCTGTCCTAAACTCTAAGGCAGGCATTCTTATCTCTTGGAATATGGTCTTTTTTATTTAGGAAAACTCCTTAAAGGGCCTCATGAGTATGGAATGATAAGTTCTTGAGCTGGTCTAGATGGGGGAGAAATGAGAAAACAAAGATATCATTTTCTTTGGAAGTTAAAGGTAATCAAACAAGTCCTAAAAAGAGGGATGGTAAAAAGGCAGGAGGCCAGCAACCCACAGATACTCTGTGGCCGAGTTTGTATTATCTTCACACCTCCACCAAACACGTGAGAGTGTAGGTGAACTGGGGAGGAAAGGCTGGGCCTGACCCAGCAGAGTGAGAGCAGCAGCGCGGGAGCTGGGACAGTGAGGCGCTGCTGAGTTTCAAAGCTAGAGCTGGAATTCTCAGCAAGCAGACCCTGAGCGAGCCAGCACCCTCTGGGAAATTGCCTGACATCGCCATGATTATGTACGTGTTGTGGGGTGACGGGGTCACTGAACTTCCCTTGGAGCTGGGGGCTGAAGCCTTTTCATTTGGAGAATAAATTCCCCCATAGAACAGACTTCGGAGGCTCTGGCTCTGTGTGGAAGGTGCTCCTGCCCACCGTGGCCATCGGTCAAGCCCACCATTGTCATCACAGCCACAGCCATGCACAGAAAATGTAGTGATGTTTGTTCAGTTCTTCCGTCCCCTCTAGCCCTTCCCCAAACCCCACTTCTCCCTCTGTAGACTGAATGGAGGATGTCAGGTTAGGGAGGGTTATCTGGAATTGAACGTGGAGGCTTAATCACCTCAGACAAAAACCACTAGTGAGGAAAACGCGTTATTCACCTCAGACAAAAACCACTAGTGAGGAAAACGCGTTATTCACACACGAAGCTGTTTTGATGGGATCTAACTTAGGGCAAGTGCTCTATCCTTCGGACTCCTTGATAAAAGGCCTCTGTCCTCACGTGTTCTCACTAGCCCCCCCCCCACCCCACCCTCCATCACTTCTTTTTCATTAGCTCAATCTCACAGGAAATCAGAAACAGGACATAGTGCTTTCCACACCTTTTATGGGAAAGGAAGCGATGAGACAGCAGGGTTGGCTCCAGGCGAGCTCGCCAAATAGCAGTGCTTTCTTTGGGAGTCTCTCACTTTTCTTCTTGGCTGCCTTTCTCTCGTATCTTTCTCCTCCTCTCTCCTCCTCTCATTGCCATTTACTCGCTGGCTAGTTGAAGTCTCCGTTTCACCCTCACCAAATTGACTGTCTTCCACACTCTTTGTTTACTTATAATTAAGGATCTGACCTGGGCTAGGGTGCTGGCAGCCTGGGTTGGGAGCGGGAGTTTCCCTGCCTACAGCTGAGGAAAGGACAAATAGCCTTCAGGAGGTGGAGGTGGGGAGGTAATGAGGGTCAGAAAGCAAAGCCTGAACACGCAGAAAACTAGCCGGTGGGGGGACTTGCCAGTGCTATCGCAGGAGAGGTTGGGAAGCGCCAGCCAGTGACCAGGATGGTTAGAGAAATTAACCATCTGTTAATTCCATATTGCTGTTTTCATATCGCTTTTCTTCCCCAAAAGCTTCCCTGTAGAATCAGCAATTAAGCCCACACCCTGGCTTCTGTAGCCACCGGTGGGCTCATCTGAGGTCACCGTGTTCTGCACCAGTGCCCTGCTCTGGAGGGGACCTCCCCAGGTAAACTGGAAGCTGGCTGCTCTGGAGAGGGAGCAGGGGGTTGGGAGCCCAGTCTCCGGAGCTGTGACATGGAGAAGGAGGGAACTTTGTCTAGGGCTAGGCAGTGCATCTCTTCTTCCAGGCTGAATCCTCCAGAAAGGCGTCATATCTTTTATTTTTGTGTTCTCGTTTCCTTCACAGGTTTTGATGACAGGGGCTCAAACCTGGGAGTGCAGTAAAAGAATAACGGAATAAATACATAGAGATATCTTCCTCCTAAAGTGATTTATGCCAATATTGCGGCTGGTATGTGCAATGGCTCTTGGCCCCAGGGGTTTGCACACGGTAGCTTCCTTTACCTCTCTCTGCTCCCCTCTGTGTTGACAAGCTGTCAGAATGAGGGTGACCACTGCATTTTGTGTGTCTCTTTTGGAAGCAGGGGGCCTGGCTGGGGGCAGGTGTCCAGGACGACCATAGTAGAAGCCAAGAGTCTGGGGAGTCTGAGGGCTAGATAATGGAGGGTGAGCTGGAGAGCACTGGTGGTCTCAGTCGGGGCCAGTTTGGACATGGCAGGTGTCTGGGGAAATGCCATGGATTCTGCCACCACCAGGCTGCCTGACCTTGGGCTGGTCACTCATTCCTTGTCAGATGAAGCCACAGTGGCGGTGGCAATGCAAAGCTCACGTGGGGGCCGAGACCTGGAAGGGACGTGTTTCATGTCATGTGCCGCTCCCCTCAGTCTGTAGTGGCCAGCTGGGGGGCTGAATTGATTCTGTAGGTCAGATCTTGACAGGAAAGGGGACTCTGATCCCTCCACAGAGCCTTCCCTCGGAGGTGAGGAGTTGCCCTCAGGCTGCGCGTCTGCTGATACCGTTAAGCCTACTGAATGTCCCTTAGCGGATTCAGGCCGCCAGATCCACCCAGATCCCTGTGTGGTTGTATTTGCTAGTATTTCAAACATCAGACAGTGAGTTCTTAATGAAATGACACGTGAGTGGTGAATAAATCAATTCCACTTTCCCTTCGTGGTAGGCAGGGAGGCAAGGAGGTCTAATAGTTATCAGTATTCCATTTAGACCTAATATCATTTTCTTTCTTTCTTTCTTTATTAATTTTAGTTTCCGGGTAGTTAACACAGTGTTGTATTAGTTTCAGGTGTACAATATAGTGATTCAACAGCTCCGTACAATACCCCGTGCTCATCTTGACAACTGTGCTCTTCACCCCCTCCGCCTTCTTCACCCCCTCCGCCTACGTCACCCATCTCCCCCGCCCTACCTCCCCTCTGTTTGTTCTCTGTAGTTAAGAGATCATTTTCGTGTATAAGAAGAAAGAGCCCCAGAGATGAACCCAAAAGGGGCAATGCTCAGAGTTCTCCCAGGCCAGTCTGGAGCCGGCTCTCTCCCCGCTGTGCGAGTCCTGCTGACAATAGTTACTCACAGCGCTTGTCATTACTTCCAGATTGCTAGAGAGAATGCCGGCTTTACCTTTCTTTAGTTCGTGTTTTCTTTTTTCAGTGGCCCAGTGAATAGGCTTCCAGAGGGAGAACAGTAAAGCGCGGCTCTTGTTGCTGGATGATCACACAGCAGCTCTGTTTTTCCAAACTGATGGCCTGGCTTGCCAGGAATGAATTAAATGTTTCCACAGAAACATTTGCTTTGCTCCTAATCAGCTCTTTGAAGTATTTTCCTTTCTCCCACTAGTTTAAGAGGGATTTATTGGCTCCCTTGGTCAGGCAACTCAGGTGAGGGCTTTTGGGAAAGGGAGAAATAGAAAACTATGAGAAGCCCTTCTAGAAATCTAGGGGAGAATGGAGAAGTCTGTGCTGATTGCAGGATTGGCCTCAGAGCAGCAGACAGAACAGAAAACACATCAGTGTTCCTCCAGGGCTGTGGTGACAGAGATACTGGGAAGCAGGGATTTCCAGACCATTGGCCCTGGGGGACAACAAAAAAAAGTCACCAATGGGAATCACAGATCCAATTCCATGACTTGCTCCTGGAGGAAGATCCTAGTAAGCTATAGTTCCTCCAAGCCCATTTCTCTGGCTTAGAGGAGAGACTTCCTAGGGTAGTTCACTCGCTGTGACCTTCCACCTGTGGCCTTCTGGCTACCAGTTGCCATGGTGACCATCTGCGAATGCCTTGGCAGGTCTGGTTACCAGCATCACTGCTACTTTGATGCTTCTCTCTTCTCTGCTCTGGGAGACCCAGTTCTCTTTTTCAGTCTAAAGTTCCCATACCGAGAGAGTGAGAACTTCTGTTATCCCCAAGAGGGCCGTTCTCTCTCTTGAAACACAAAGAAGCACTACCTATGTGTTTTCGTGTCCAAATTATTTGGCTCTGCTCTCCCTTATAGCTCTCTCTTCTGAGGACTCAGGTGGCCTAGTGAGAACCAGGCTAGAGGCTGCTCTGAGTGTCATGGCATTGGGCTACAGCCCATTGTCCCTCATGTCTGTGCTGGGGAGCAGTCCCTCACTGGAATTTGCACATGGCTCTCTCCATCAGCTCAGCACCATTCTCTATTGGGACATTATTTCAGCTTGTTTTTCTCCTGCCACATAGGGGGTCATTTTGGGATGAGGTCAACTGTGACTTTCAAAGTATTAAGGACGCATCTTTCTCTAAAACGTCCTCTTTCTCTCGTATGAACAGATCATCACTGGGCTTGTCCTACCAGTACTACATTCCAGACATCTATGAATAGCAGAGGGTTCACGAGCTGGTTAAAGCTGTGTCCTATGGCACTTACACCTTGGCACCATTCCAACTTCTGGAACTTATGGTGGTCATGGCTAATGGAGCAACTCTTTTCTAGCGAGCCTTAGAATCCTTCTCGACACCACGCATCAGATGGATACTTCCAGTCTGCTGGAGTTGGTTCTTAGAATGCCACCTTTCCGTCTTTCTTAGCATAAGCTTCCCATTGAATCTCCCCTCTCTCCAGCCAACACACCTATGAATGGTCAAAAGTAACAGATACTTAATGCCACACTGACCGTGATAGGATGTGCTCTCTGCCTGGGGGGAGGAGGGACTTCCAATTTGTCTCACATGCATTAACAAGATATAAGCATGCTTGATTGAGGGCAGGGGAGATGTTAGAGCACAACTCTATTAAAGAGAGAATTTGTCCCTTTCCAGAGTTGATGAATGCACTTCTTCTCACTATTCGTTTATCTCTCCCTCACTGGCTAGGTGGAGGGAGGTCATATTCTAGAATTTATTGGTCCGGACAAGCTGTAACTGTCCTGGGAGGTAGAGAGGGCAACCTGAGACTTATCCAGCAATATCTCTCCTATAGTAAACCCTGTCATAACTGGGCCAACCCCTGGCCATGAGGACAGCAGTCATAACTCAGGTCCTGCCATGTGGACATTTTTTCCCTGACACAAAAGAAGAGGAGGTGATGAATTGCAGCTCAGTTATTTTTATGAGTTGCCTTGTATACTGGATTCATTAATAGTTATCAAAGGTGTGGGGGGGGGGACTAAAGTAAATGAAACTGGAATTTAATATGCAAAATAGCTAAAGGATGTGTTTTTCATTAATGCACCAAATGAATAACTACAAAAGCAAGGAGAAATAAATAAAATAACATCCTCAGTTTTAGCCTGTCTTAAAATCCAAGACTGAATTATGTAACTCATGACTAGGAATCCATTCCTTCTGATTTACCCCCACCATCTCATTACTACATGGGTTCTCTAACCTGATTATTTGGGACTTTAATATTTGATTGCATTTCTTCCCATGCTTTTTCATCTCCCTTAGCACTTCTGTTTGCAGTTTGCTTGTTTTGCTTGGGCCGCTGCAGGCCAGTCCCATGCTGAACTCAGAGATCATAAGCATCCCAGGTCTCAGGTCTACTGATCTTCCTTTGACATTGGTCCTAACTGAACACTTGCATAGTCCCTCCAGCCCACAGCACTGTCCCAGGCCTTGTAACACAATTCCTACCTTGCTTCTCTACCCATCAATCCAGATGCTCCAGGGTTGGGGGTCGAGTAAACTTTCTTTGGCCGGGGGCTGAATCTGGAGTCATTTCTCTTGCAAGTGGTAGATGAATGTGACAGCCACCATATGGCTTTACGTTCAGGAAGATCTTGGTATAGCTCTTGGATGGACTCCTCGCTAAATGCATGGACCTAGACAAGTAGTTTCTTCAGTGACTCTCAGTTTCTGTACAATGGGTTAATGGCAACTGTCTTATATATGGATTTAAAGATTAAGTAAGATAATATATATAAGGCTTTTGACTTGGAATAGTTCAGTGAAGTCTAGTTTGCTTTTCTTCATCTTTCCCTAATGAAACCCACAGAGCATGCCAACTCTGTTTCCAATTCCTCTCCTTTAAAGGGAAGATGGTCTGTGATCTACCACTCAGTATTCTATCTTAAAATGGATTTCTGATTTTGCATTCCTAACATCTTCCAATGTACCAAAAGGGCCGAAATTCAATACATTAAGTGAAGTGCTTTTAATGTATGAGACTGAAAGAGAGATTTAGCGTATAATCCAAATATGCAGGAACATGAGGTGCATTCAGAGGAAGATGCTGCTAGATGATAAGAGAGAGAAATATCCATTCTGGCTGGGGCATAATAAAGTGGCTGAGAAGATGGCTAATAGTTTTAGGATGAAAGCTTTTGGCTCCAGACCACCAGTTTTCATTCCACATCGGAAGCTTGGGTGCCCATTGCTGGCTGCTGAGAGAGACTGGCCAGAGCCAGCTGCAATGTTGCAGGGAGTGTGGTCTCAGACAGAAGTCCCATGTCCTGCAGTCAGTCTCTCACACTTGCTCAGCCTCAGTTTACTCACCTGTGAAATGGGTACAATGATAAGTACTGAAAAGGGTGTGAGGACAATGAAATGAGAAAGTAAACAAGGAGAGACGCACCCAGTGGCTCAGTCTGTTAAGTATCTGACTTTGGCTCAGGTTATGGTCATGGTTCATGGGTTCGACCCCTGCATCAGTCTCTCTGCTGTCAGCACAGAGCCTGCTTTGGAGAGAGAGAGCTCTCTCTGCTCCTCCCCTGCCAGCGCTCTCTTTCTCTGTCTCTCAAAAATAAATAAACATTTAAAAAAAGGATTAAGGGGGCACCTGGATGGCTCAGGTGGTTGAGTATCTGATGTTAGCTCAGGTCATAATCTCACAGTTCTTGTGTTCAAGCCCTGTCTTGGGCTCTGTGCTGACAGCTCGGAGCTCGGAGCCTGGAGCCTGCTTCAGATTCTGTGTCTCCTTCTCTCTCTGTCCCTCCCTCCCCTGCTCACACTCTTCTCTCTCTCCGTCTCTCTCAAAAAATAAACATTGAAAAAGTAAAAAATAAAAAATAAAACAAAGTATGAAAAATAACAAAAGGAAGGAAACCAGGGGGGCCTGCCAGAGGCCTGGCAGTGTGTGACCAACTGATACGAGCTGAAATGCGTGAATGAGTTAGTTTGATTTGTCTTCTTCAAGAATGTGAACCGAATCTGGAAAAGCATGCGCTCCTGAATCTCTTCTTTTAACTTTGACTAGGTTTGCCTGTAGAGCTTGATGAAAATGTCTTGTTTTTAGAGTTTTGGGGCCCACATATTTAACACCACTTGATTTCCAGAGAGAAGTTCAGGGGGACCCAATAAGCAATCCCCAGCACCTTCATCAGGCCCTCATCTGGCCTCAAAAGACACTAGCTTTGTGGGACTTTAACAGTTGTTCCTCCAAAAAATGGGATGCATGCTCAAATGTCGTTGGGAATAGCTGAGTAAATAAAATGAAACAGATTTCTGACTGCCCGGCTTTCCAGGTATTTAAACAAACCACTCTACACACATCTCCAAGATGGGGCCATGTCACATACATTGTCTCTCAAATGTGTTTGACCATGGTCCCCATACTTTTTGGATGTGGGATATTTTTAGAGACCAATGGTCCTTGGCATGCTTTGGCAAGTGGCCTTCTAATAATTTTTAGGGATTTGGAAAAAAATGTTTACATTGTAATATTAAGTGAGAAAGCAAGCTACTAAATTTCATGTACTGTAAAATCATGATTATGTTAAAATGCATTTAAGAGACTGGCAGGAAATAGATCAAAAACATTAGCATATTAACCAAAAACAGTAATCTCAGGAGGGAAGAATTATGGGTAGCTTTTCTATTTATTTTACTTACCTATATTTTCCAACTTTTTCTACAATAGCACGTATTGCCTTTGTAATCCAGAAATTTTAGTTTTCTCTTTTTCCTTTGGCCAATCTCAGGAGGGATTGTTTCTTTTCCAAGTACAATGTTGGATCCACCTGAATGAAATATGCCTTTCACTGCATCCTGAGAAGATGGAAGAAACATAAAAAGCCTTTAGAAGCCCTTGAGGAATTTTGAGGGCAGTAAAAGCAAAGACTGTAAACCAAAGAAAAATACACAAAGCTGTAAGAGCAGTAAGAGAAAAGTGGGGGCAAGGGATATTGAGTATCTAAAGAGAAAAAATAAGAAATGTAGCCTTTCCTGGAAAGGAAAAGAAAGTTTGTGGTAAAAAACAACTGTGGGGTTTCTGTGAGAACACACCGAAGTAAGGAAGAAGCCAGCCAGTAAATAGCCCACAGCCAGATGGCTGTAAGGAGGTTCCTAGCCCACAACCCACCTTCCTGCCTCCAGCAGGACCACCTCTGAGTCATCACAGGATTTGTTTACTTAAGGACAATGCACCGGGTTAGTTTACACGTGGGTTCCTCAAACCCCTGTCTGGATCCCGAATCAGTGAGGCCTGACAAGGAGCAGAGGGTGGAAGAACAATCTGTGGATAGGGCTGGATGAGGAGTAGGGAGGTGTGAACAGTTTTGCAAGCCCCATGGATTCCAAAAGCGGCAGTTTAATATACTCTGGAAGTTGACCGTCTGGATTTAAATCTTGGCTCCACCATTTACACTTGTGTGGTTTCGGATGCTTCTCTTAACCTCTCTGTGTGAGCCTGGGTGGGAGAGGGGTAGAAAAGAGAGGAGAGAGATCCCAAGCAGGCTCCGTGCTGCCAGCACAGAGCCCGACGCAGAGCTCAAACCCACGGACCGCGAGATCATGAACTGAGCCAAAACCAAGGGTCTGATGCTTAATTGACAGAGCCACCCCAGTGCCCCTAAAATGAGAATAATCTTAATACCGATCTCATTTTGGTTTTTTGAGGATTCGGTGAGGTACTATATGCAAGGACTTAGCAGCAAGCCCTTTGTAAGTGGCAGCATTAGTATTAATAAGGAAGTGGATGGCACCTGTAAATAACTGAGCGTTTCCTAGATTATAGCATATGGGAATGCCGTCTGATTTCTGGACTTCAGATTACTTATATGAGTGACTCTGTCAGCTGATACAGACCATATTCAGGCAACACTGAGTGAGGGAATTTCTTGACTTTTCCATGCTTCTCTGCATACTATGAATGTGAGTGCAAGTATCAACTGAGTTTAACTTCTTGTGTTAGTCAGGTTTTGTGGCAATAATGCTATGTAACAACCCCAGCCTTCCCATAGAAGCAATATTTATTTCATACTTACAGGTTTATGAGTGAGCTATGATTCTGTGGTGTTTTTCTGGGCTCAGCTGGGCTTGGTTTCAGGATGTAGGTTGGGTTTAGGTCTGCTCCATGGGGGTCAATTTTGTCAGTTGAAGGTCTATTACTCTCGTAATTTTTTTCTTTTTTGGCAACTGCACAAATATATATACATTCATGTGTGTGTGTGTGTGTGTATACACACACATGTATACACATATACATAAATGCACATATATACATATATATACATTTATATGTGTATATTTATATATGTACACTTTTGCAGAGGGTTATTTGTTCATCTAATAATTTATTTGTTGGATATTTTAAAGAGAAATTCTTCATATACATATATACATGTATGTACATATATGTACATAATTTGTTGAATATTTTAAAGAAATTCTCCATATACATATGTATACTTATATACATGCATATACATATATGTTTGTATATACGTATGTATATACATATATACACACATGTATGTATATATATGCATGTGTATATATGTATATATATGTATATATGCATGTGTATATATACATATATATGCGTATATATATATATATGGAAAATTTCTCTTTAAAATATTCAACAGACCAGTTGCGGCAAGATGGCGGCTTAGGAGGACGCTGGGCTCACCGCACGTCCTGCTGATCACTTAGATTCCATCTACACCTGCCTAAATAACCCAGAAAACCGCCAGAGGATTAGCAGAACAGAGTCGCCGGAGCCAAACGCAGACGAGAGGCCCACGGAAGAGGGTAGGAAGGGCGGCGAGGCGGTGCGCGCTCCACGGACTGGCGGGAGGGAGCCGGGGCGGAGGGGCGGCTCGCCGGCCAAGCAGAGCCCCCGAGTCTGGCTTGCAAAAGCGGAGGGGCCGGGCGGACTGTGTTCCGACAGCAAGCGCGACTTAGCGTCTGGGAGGTCATAAATTAACAGCTCTGCTCGGAAAGCGGGAAGGCTGGAGGACAAAGGGAGGGAGAGCTGCTGAGCCCCCTGACAACAGAGCTCAGTTTGGTGGGGAACAAAGGCGCTCGCCAGCGCCATTTCCCCCGCCCATCCCCCAGCCGAAATCCCAAAGGGAACCGGTTCCTGCCAGGGAACTTGCTCGCTCCGTGCAAACACCCAACTCTGCGCTTCGGCGGAGCCAAACCTCCAGCAGCGGATCTGACTCCCTCCCGCTGCCACAGGGCCCCTCCTGAAGTGGATCACCTAAGGAGAAGCGATCTAAGCCTGCCCCTCCAGCCCCGAGCACCTTGCCTACCCACCCCAGCTAATACGCCAGATCCCCAGCATCACAAGCCTGGCAGGGTGCAAGTAGCCCAGACGAGCCACACCACCCCACAGTGAATCCCGCCCCTAGGAGAGGGGAAGAGAAGGCACACACCAGTCTGACTGTGGCCCCAGCGGTGGGCTGGGGGCAGACATCAGGTCTGACTGCGGCCCCGCCCACCAACTCCAGGTATACACCACAGCACAGGGGAAGTGCCCTGCAGGTCCTCACCACGCCAGGGACTATCCAAAATGACCAAGCGGAAGAACTCCCCTCAGAAGAATCTCCAGGAAATAACAACAGCTAATGAGCTGATCAAAAAGGATTTAAATAATATAACAGAAAGTGAATTTAGAATAATAGTCATAAAATTAATCGCTGGGCTTGAAAACAGTATACAGGACAGCAGAGAATCTCTTGCTACAGAGATCAAGGGACTAAGGAACAGTCACGAGGAGCTGAAAAACGCTTTAAACGAAATGCATAACAAAATGGAAACCACCACAGCTCGGCTTGAAGAGGCAGAGGAGAGAATAGGTGAACTAGAAGATAAAGTTATGGAAAAAGAGGAAGCTGAGAAAAAGAGAGATAAAAAAATCCAGGAGTATGAGGGGAAAATTAGAGAATTAAGTGATACACTAAAAAGAAATAATATACGCATAATTGGTATCCCAGAGGAGGAAGAGAGAGGGAAAGGTGCTGAAGGGGTACTTGAAGAAATCATAGCTGAGAACTTCCCTGAACTGGGGAAGGAAAAAGGCATTGAAATCCAAGAGGCACAGAGAACTCCCTTCCGACGTAACTTGAATCGATCTTCTGCACGACATATCATAGTGAAATTGGCAAAATACAAGGATAAAGAGAAAATTCTGAAAGCAGCAAGGGGTAAACGTGCCCTCACATATAAAGGGAGACCTATAAGACTCGTGACTGATCTCTCTTTTGAAACTTGGCAGGCCAGAAAGAATTGGCACGAGATTTTCAGGGTGCTAGACAGAAAAAATATGCAGCCGAGAATCCTTTATCCAGCAAGTCTGTCATTTAGAATAGAAGGAGAGATAAAGGTCTTCCCAAACAAACAAAAACTGAAGGAATTTGTCACCACTAAACCAGCCCTACAAGAGATCCTAAGGGGGACCCTGTGAGACAAAGTCCCAGAGACATCACTATAAGCATAAAACATACAGACATCACAATGACTCTAAACCCGTATCTTTCTATAGTAACACTGAATGTAAATGGATTAAATGCGCCAACCAAAAGACATAGGGTATCAGAATGGATAAAAAAACAAGACCCATCTATTTGCTGTCTACAAGAGACTCATTTTAGACCTGAGGACACCTTTAGATTGAGAGTGAGGGGATGGAGAACTATTTATCATGTGACTGGAAGCCAAAAGAAAGCTGGAGTAGCCATACTTATATCAGACAAACTAGACTTCAAATTAAAGGCTGTAACAAGAGATGAAGAAGGACATTATATAATAGTTACAGGGTCTATCCATCAGGAAGAGCTAACAATTATAAATGTCTATGCACCGAATACCGGAGCCCCCAAATATATAAAACAATTACTCATAAACATAAGCAACCTTATTGATAAGAATGTGGTAATTGCAGGGGACTTTAATACACCACTTACAGAAATGGATAGATCATCAAGACACACGGTCAATAAAGAAACAAGGGCCCTGAATGAGACATTGGATCAGATGGACTTGACAGATATATTTAGAACCCTGCATCCCAAAGCAACAGAATATACTTTCTTCTCGAGTGCACATGGAACATTCTCCAAGATAGATCATATACTGGGTCACAAAACAGCCCTTCATCAGTTTACAAGAATTGAAATTATACCATGCTTACTTTCAGACCACAATGCTATGAAGCTTGAAATCAACCACAGAAAAAAGTCTGGAAAACCTCCAAAAGCATGGAGGTTAAAGAACACCCTACTAACGAATGAGTGGGTCAACCAGGCAATTAGAGAAGAAATTAAAAAATATATGGAAACAAACGAAAATGAAAATACAACAATCCAAACGCTTTGGGACGCAGCAAAGGCAGTCCTGAGAGGAAAATACATTGCAATCCAGGCCTATCTCAAGAAACAAGAAAAATCCCAAATACAAAATCTAACAGCACACCTAAAGGAACTAGAAGCAGAACAGCAAAGGCAGCCTAAGCCCAGCAGAAGAAGAGAAATAATAAAGATCAGAGCAGAAATAAACAATATAGAAACTAAAAAAACTGTAGAGCAGATCAACGAAACCAAGAGTTGGTTTTTTGAAAAAATAAACAAAATTGACAAACCTCTAGCCAGGCTTCTCAAAAAGAAAAGGGAGATGACCCAAATAGATAAAATCATGAATGAAAATGGAATGATTACAACCAATCCCTCAGAGATACAAACAATTATCAGGGAATACTATGAAAAATTATATGCCAACAAATTGGACAACCTGGAAGAAATGGACAAATTCCTGAACACCCACACTCTTCCAAAATTCAATCAGGAGGAAATAGAAAGCTTGAACAGACCCATAACCAGCGAAGAAATTGAATCGGTTATCAAAAATCTCCCAACAAATAAGAGTCCAGGACCAGATGGCTTCCCAGGGGAGTTCTACCAGACGTTTAAAGCAGAGATAATACCTATCCTTCTCAAGCTATTCCAAGAAATAGAAAGGGAAGGAAAACTTCCAGACTCATTCTATGAAGCCAGTATTACTTTGATTCCTAAACCAGACAGAGACCCAGTAAAAAAAGAGAACTACAGGCCAATATCCCTGATGAATATGGATGCAAAAATTCTCAATAAGATACTAGCAAATCGAATTCAACGGCATATAAAAAGAATTATTCACCATGATCAAGTGGGATTCATTCCTGGGATGCAGGGCTGGTTCAACATTCGCAAATCAATCAACGTGATACATCACATTAACAAAAAAAGAGAGAAGAACCATATGATCCTGTCAATCGATGCAGAAAAGGCCTTCGACAAAATCCAGCACCCTTTCTTAATAAAAACCCTTGAGAAAGTCGGGATAGAAGGAACATACTTAAAGATCATAAAAGCCATTTATGAAAAGCCCACAGCTAACATCATCCTCGACGGGGAAAAACTGAAAGCTTTTTCCCTGAGATCAGGAACACGACAAGGATGCCCACTCTCACCGCTGCTGTTTAACATAGTGCTGGAAGTTCTAGCATCAGCAATCAGACAACAAAAGGAAATCAAAGGCATCCAAATTGGCAAAGATGAAGTCAAGCTTTCGCTTTTTGCAGATGACATGATATTATACATGGAAAATCCGATAGACTCCACCAAAAGTCTGCTAGAACTGATACAGGAATTCAGCAAAGTTGCAGGATACAAAATCAATGTACAGAAATCAGTTGCATTCTTATACACTAACAATGAAGCAACAGAAAGACAAATAAAGAAACTGATCCCATTCACAATTGCACCAAGAAGCATAAAATACCTAGGAATAAATCTAACCAAAGATGTAAAGGATCTGTATGCTGAAAACTATAGAAAGCTTCTGAAGGAAATTGAAGAAGATTTAAAGAAATGGAAAGACATTCCCTGCTCATGGATTGGAAAAATAAATATTGTCAAAATGTCAATACTACCCAAAGCTATCTACACGTTCAATGCAATCCCAATCAAAATTGCACCAGCATTCTTCTCGAAACTAGAACAAGCAATCCTAAAATTCATATGGAACCACAAAAGGCCCCGAAATAGCCAAAGGAATTTTGAAGAAGAAGACCAAAGCAGGAGGCATCACAATCCCAGACTTTAGCCTCTACTACAAAGCTGTCATCATCAAGACAGCATGGTATTGGCACCAAAACAGACACATAGACCAATGGAATAGAATAGAAACCCCAGAACTAGACCCACAAACGTATGGCCAACTCATCTTTGACAAAGCAGGAAAGAACATCCAATGGAAAAAAGACAGCCTCTTTAACAAATGGTGCTGGGAGAACTGGACAGCAACATGCAGAAGGTTGAAACTAGACCACTTTCTCACACCATTCACAAAAATAAACTCAAAATGGATAAAGGACCTAAATGTGAGACAGGAAACCATCAAAACCTTAGAGGAGAAAGCAGGAAAAGACCTCTCTGACCTCAGCCGTAGCAATCTCTTACTCGACACATCCCCAAAGGCAAGGGAATTAAAAGCAAAAGTGAATTACTGGGACCTTATGAAGATCAAAAGCTTCTGCACAGCAAAGGAAACAACCAACAAAACTAAAAGGCAACCAACGGAATGGGAAAAGATATTCGCAAATGACATATCGGACAAAGGGCTAGTATCCAAAATCTATAAAGAGCTCACCAAACTCCACACCCGAAAAACAAATAACCCAGTGAAGAAATGGGCAGAAAACATGAATAGACACTTCTCTAAAGAAGACATCCGGATGGCCAACAGGCACATGAAAAGATGTTCAGCGTCGCTCCTTATCAGGGAAATACAAATCAAAACCACACTCAGGTATCACCTCACGCCAGTCAGAGTGGCCAAAATGAACAAATCAGGAGACTATAGATGCTGGAGAGGATGTGGAGAAACGGGAACCCTCTTGCACTGTTGGTGGGAATGCAAATTGGTGCAGCCGCTCTGGAAAGCAGTGTGGAGGTTCCTCAGAAAATTAAAAATAGACCTACCCTATGACCCAGCAATAGCACTGCTAGGAATTTATCCAAGGGATACAGGAGCACTGATGCATAGGGCCACTTGTACCCCAATGTTCATAGCAGCACTCTCAACAATAGCCAAATTATGGAAAGAGCCTAAATGTCCATCAACTGATGAATGGATAAAGAAATTGTGGTTTATATACACAATGGAATATTACATGGCAATGAGAAAAAATGAAATATGGCCTTTTGTAGCAACGTGGATGGAACTGGAGAGTGTGATGCTAAGTGAAATAAGCCATACAGAGAAAGACAGATACCATATGGTTTCACTCTTATGTGGATCCTGAGAAACTTAACAGGAACCCATGGGGGAGGGGAAGGAAAAAAAAAAAAGAGGTTAGAATGGGAGAGAGCCAAAGCATAAGAGACTGTTAAAAACTGAGAACAAATTGAGGGTTGATGGGGGGTGGGAGGGAGGAGAGGGTGGGTGATGGGTATTGAGGAGGGCACCTTTTGGGATGAGCACTGGGTGTTGTATGGAAACCAATTTGTCAATAAATTTCAGAAAAAAATAAATAAATAAATAAAAAGGTCATTACCCTCTGGAAAAAAAATATTCAACAAATAAATTATTAGATGAATGAACGAATGGCCTTCTGCAACAGTACATGATGTAGAAGCCCACGAATACTGACTGCATTTGGGAGGCATGAATACTGGCCCGTGTTTTCTAGACTCTTCTCTGATACTCAAGTCATTTATCTGTGATTATTTCCTGTTTCCTGTATCAGTTTTACTCCTCTTTCCTTACCATTCTATTTGTCCCAAAGATAGAGTTTAAAGCTGTGATAATTTCATTCATCCACATTTGCATGATTATTTACCATTTAAATGAGTAAATTGACCCTACTTGGAACATTGTTATTCTCTTTCAAGTTTCCTTAGGGAACAATTCTTCTTCTGGGCAACATCATTTGCTAAGTTTAATCCTTATAAACTGAAAAAGCACACATCCCATCCTGGGGGAAGAAGTTTCATTTCCTGCCCCTGATACCTGTCCATCCTAGATATTCACTGTGGGCCTGTTTTTCCAAAGCACTGTGTGGAGGGGTGGTCTCACCTCCCAGTGCCGGGATATGCTCAGGCTACTTCTTCTAGAACCATCACATAAGCACTGCATCTCCTGGCTAATGGCTGCTCAGGCCAGCTTGTGAGAGTCACGTCTGTTATGCAAGCAGACAAGGTGAATTATTGAACTAACAGCTTTCTCAGGTATGGGCTGTGCAGTGTGATCAATTATGTATAATGTTCACTCAGGCAAAAAATGAAGTGGCTGCAAGCTGGAGTGCTTCAAGGCTGCTGGACACGTGAGACTTGCCAGATACAGTGCACTTCTTTCCGTTTCGGTGCCTGTGTGGTGTCTGTCCCCGCATGGTCCCTTTGTAAATTTCATCTGATTTTATGATTTGCCTGATTTGTCTGATTATGGTCATGGCACATAACAGTAACAACGATAGCAACAATGACCATTTTATTGAGTGTGTCAGGTGCCCTGTGTGTGATTAAATCCTCCTAACAAGTTCTTGAAGGAGGTCCTGTTAGAAGCCCCATTTTACAGGGGAGGAAATGGAGCCTTGGAGAGGTTGCATAGCTAGTAAGGAGAAAAGCCTAGTCAGCCTGGCCCTGGAGCTTACATTATAATTTACTGTATACTGCTCTTCAGCACATTTTAATTATTGTTGGCTGAGTGGATAAATGGATGCATGAATAAATGTCAGACTAAATGGTCTTATAGAGGGGATGTGAAGGCAAAATGTTCTGTCTGGAAATGGAAAAAAGGTTTATATTCTGTTTGAATTTGGAAGATAACAGCAGCTGCCACATGGCTCCCAACCATGTGCTCTTGGAAGTGAAGGCAGAATAAACGGAAAGTTCAAACCTCAGCTTTGTTATGAGGATATATCATTCACAACAATATCTCCTGCTTCCCGCCCAATGGCTAGTATAAACCAGGAGTTGAAAATATCTGATGAATAGATGAATGAATGAATGAGTGAATAAATGAATGAATGAGGTTTAGGAAATGTCCCATTTCATAGCCCCAATCAAAAACTATATATAATTTCCAGGCGGAGTCACATTTAGCCCTCTGGGTAATATCATTTGCCACATACAATATCCTGTTTTTCAGAAAATCAACTTTATTTATTTATTTATTTTTCAATATATGAAATTTACTGTCAAATTGGTTTCCATACAACACCCAGTGCTCATCCCAAAAGGTGCCCTCCTCAATCAACTTTAGAAAGATTTTCTTCCTGTTTTATGTTGGGGTGAGGATCATTGGAGAGCCCTCTCTCAAAAGATTTCTTGCATCGCCAGTGGCTCTTGAAAAGATTTGTTTTAAACTTTGAGCTAATGAGCAAGACACATGTGGAGCCTATTTCCCATCAATTTCACATGGGCTTTTTTTTTTTTAATGAGTTTATAAGCTTGGCAGAGTATCCTGAGAGTTTGGCTGACCCCCAAATATTCAAAATATGATTTGAGTTGTTTGCCCAACCTATCTTGTCCTAGTCCTGAGTCAATAATTGATAAATGATTTTCCTTCCTTCCTTCTTTTTTTTGGGGGGTGGGGGTGGGGGGAGAAGGGGTGGACAGGGAGGTTTCATAACTAGCTTTGACCCTAAGAAGCCTAGAGCTCTTCAGGTTGTCTTTGATTTTTTTTTTGTTTTTTTTTGTTTTTTGTTTGTGTGTGTATGTGTGTGTGTGTGTGTGTGTTTGCTGTTATCATTAATTTTCACTGGGTAGCCAATTGGAAGTAGCATATATATCATTTTACTAAGATTCAGTGCTTTATAGCTCTGTCACTTAAATTATTTGAGCCTTGGTGTCCACTTTTATAATAAAATGAGTGTCAAACACCTACTTCTTGGGATTGTGGTATTAGATTACTAGCTAGTGCCAAGCACAGAGCCTGATGGATAGGCTCTGGTCAATAAATATCCCCCTTCTCTCTTCAGCTGTGCAAAGCAGTTCAGGCCTGGGTTTATTACATAGCATCATCCCAGACTGGGCATGACCAAGCTGGGGGCAGATGTTCAGAGACAGAGCAAGGGTAATGATGTACATGTGCTCTGCGTGCAGGAGACACTCAATAAATGCCTATTAAGCAGCCAAATGAACAGAGCGGTGAGCCAGATTATGAAAAGGCAGTGAAGGAAGAGTCATGCTGTTCGTGCACCAAAACATCATGGTCTTCTTCGATTCCACATCACCGAATTGTTTTATATGAGACACTCTAATCACGAGGATCTCTTGCAGCAGTAGCAGAACTTACTAGCAAGACCTGGGTTTGAATCCTGCTTCTATTATAGAGTCCTATGAATTCTGGCAAGTTGCTTGCCTCTCTGAGTCAGTTTATTCACATGTAAAATGTGCACAGCAGGACCCCTTGCGTTGTGGGAGGATTCAGGAGTTAATTCAGAGTGCACAAGACACTCCCTTCAGTGGAGAACCTTTAGTAAGTGCTCAATAAATGCCAGTTACCAACTTCCTGCTCTTTTCTTCCTCTCTCTTTTTCCTCATAAGTAAAATGGGAATAATTGTAGGGCCTTGCTTCTAAGAGTTGTTACTAAGATTAAATGTACAACCTTTAGAGGTGTGCCTTACCAATAGTAAATGCTGCATCGGTTGATGTTAATTTGTTTTCATATGGTACTTCTGTGATGGAAACAGGGTGAAACAAGTCCGTATTAAAAATGTTTTTCTAGGGGCGCCTGGGTGGCACAGTTGGTTAAGCATCCGACTTCAGCCAGGTCACGATCTCGCGGTCTGGGAGTTCGAGCCCCGCATCAGGCTCTGGGCTGATGGCTCAGAGCCTGGAGCCTGTTTCCCATTCTGTGTCTCCCTCTCTCTCTGCCCCTCCCCCGTTCATGCTCTGTCTCTCTCTGCCCCAAAAATAAATAAACATTGAAAAAAAAATTTTTTTTTAATGTTTTTCTATGTATATCTAGACAAGAACCACAAATGAAAGGAAATAAATAGCTCATGTATCTTAGCTGCTCTTTTTCTTTTAGGGTGTTAGGGGTTTTGGTTGTCTTTTCCGAGGCATTTCAAGGTTGGTCAGCTTAATTTGGAAATATTTAAATAAACTGTGATGGAAAACATTTTCCATCCTGCCCTGGCCAGATTCTCCACTCTAGGGCGGATCCCAGATGCTACTGATAGCCTCAGTTCAGAGCAGCACTTCACTCACTGACACGCAGTGTCTGAAACTCAAATACGAGAAGACACAAATGAGGAAAAGGTGCCCGGCATGCACGTGGCCTGATCTAAATGACTTCCATGCTCAGTATGGAAGACTGATCCCTGGTGTGTATGACTTCCCTATGTGTTGCACAGCTGCCTGATCATGGCTGGCTCCCCAACGTGGCCACACAGACTCATTCCTACCTTGGCATGGGTGTAATGGGATTGAGGGATTGATTCGGAGCCCCTGGTTCCATTTCCTCCAGGTTGTATGAGCTCAGATGAGTCAGCTCCTTTCTTGAAAATGTTCGAAAAAACACCTACCTCCAGGGTCTTCCTGAAGACTAAATCAAGGAAATATAGGAAAGCACATTGCGGATTGTAGAGTGTTATGTAAACATGGGACCTTTAATTCTGTGGACTGTTTAGGTATGTTGCTTGTTTCTGCCTTGGCTTTCTGGCTGTCTCCCCACTTGTGTGTTTCCACAATTGCTCAGAAGTTTCTCTGAGCAGACCCCTTTTTCCTTCTCCTCTGTGGCCCTGTCTCACTTTGAGGTTCATTGGCTGAGGGACTGGGAAAGGCAGAAGCTGAGACTGGAGATGGATGAGAGCGTGGACTACTTACTTCCTGGTGTCTCTTTTGGAAGAGAGTAAAAAAAACAAAAACAAAAAAAACAAAAAACAAAGGTAGGAGATATTTGCAGTGATTTGTGCAGAGCTGAAATGGGGCAAGGGCAGGATCCTAAGAAATTTAGACTTCTACAGCAGGCCACAGATAGGCAGGCAACTGAGGGAAACTTACAGGCCAGTGCCAGTGAAGTCTACACTTTCTTCTTTTCACTGCTCCAGGCTCAGTGTTAAGTCATCCTGTGCTTTAATTCTGTTTTCTCTGCATGGATCATTATTATTTGACCTGGTACTGGGGATCTTACACTCAGCAAAGACTAGCACAGTCCTCATGGCATTATTTAATAGTAGAACAACATTTTGAAGGTCTGCGTAATTTACGAAGTGTGGCAGAGTCCAATGTATATATAGAAGTATTGATTTCAACACTGTGACCCACAAGCCTTTACCCTGCATATCGTGCATGGGCCAAATCCAGCCTCTCCATCTCCTTACTCACCTCTTACTTCAGTCTAAACCACCAATTTCCCTCACTGCACCAACCCAGTGGCTTCCCAGCTGCTGCTCTGACCTCTGATTCTCTCCTCCTGTAGTCCCCCTATGATCCATTTTTCACAAGCAGCCCACAAAGAATGACCTTTTAAAAATGTAAATCAGATAATATCACTCTCCTGCTCAAACCCTCCAATGGCTTAGAGTAAAAATCCAAGCTCTTTATCCTATCTTACAAACTTCTAAATCTGAACTGTCAAATTTAGAAGCCATTGGCCTCATGTGGCTATCGGGCCCTTGAGATAGGGTTAGTCCACGCTGACATGTGCTGTACGTGTAAAATACATACCAGATTTTGAATGCTTTGAATGAAAAAAAAGGGCATGAAAATATCTCAGTAAGTTTTGTATTGATTACATATTGAAATGATAACATTTTGGATACATTGGATCAAGTAAAATTTATTATTAATATTAGCTTCACCTATTTTGTAATATATATATATGGCTACTAGAGAATTTTAAGTTATGTCTGGTGGCTTGCATTATATTTACCGTGGACAGCACTGCTCTAAATGAATCTGAATCTCAGCTACACTGTTTCTCTTTCTTTTTCATGAACACTCAGTGCTCAATCCTACCCTAGAGCATTAACTCTCAGTGTTAACTCTACATGGAAGGCTTCCCCCTGGTCTGGCCACAGATGACTCCTTCTCTTCATTTAGATTTCAACTAAATGTCATCTGCTTTGAGATGTCTGCTCTAAGCATCGTATCAAAATAGCAATGCTAGTTGCTTTTTATTCCCAGAGCATCCTAGTTATTCTCTGCATAACATTGGTCACAGACTGATAACTTCCTCCCTTCCTTTCCTTATGCCACCTCTTCTTCCTTCCTCACCTCCCCAACATTATATCGAGACAAGAAGGCACTTTGTCTTGTTCATTGTTGTATGAGGGTGATAGGAATAGATCTTGGCATGTGGAAAGCACGAAAACAAAATTTGTTGAATGAATATGCTTTTTGAATCATGGAAGCCCTGAAGACCAAATGGCCAAAGAAGCATTTATTGAGCATGCCGTATGTGTCAGACCTTGACAAAATGACTGTATTCTCAAAACAAGAAGATACCTCTATACTGTCTCATTTGGTTGACAAACTGGTTTTGCAGGTGACTGGATGGATGGGTGGGTTGGTGCATGAAAGAAAATGAAGAGTAAGTTCAGTTCACTTGGACTTCATTAGGCTCTGGGTGGAATGAGCAAGTAGCTAGTTTAGTGGTTGTTCTAGTGTGATGTTTTGTAATCTCGGTCAGTTCTAAAAAACATGAAATATCATCTGCTTGGTCCTCCGTGACAGAACATATTAACCAGTGTTGTTTACTTCATGACACTCAAACTACGAGCTGTCAAAACCAATCTGCCCATTTAATCAATTTTGGCTTGTTTCCGAAAACTGAAATTTAGTCTTTTACTGTTGTTAGCAGTTATCCCTCTCCCAGTTAATCTGAATTTTCACAGGTCATGGCGGATCACAAACGGTGCAACTCCAAATGCGCTAACATTAACAGACTCTGAGTAACTGAGAGCTGGATCTATGGAGGCTCTTGGCTTGGGAAGTGCTCTAACTTGTGGGTGCTGACATAAGACGAAATCAAGTTACATTCACAGGGCAGAGCAAACAGGGTGTGAAAATGCCAGAAATATCTTCACTTGTTTAAGGTTTTCCTACTTGATAAATGCAGCAATAAAATGTATATATAGAAACTGCTTGAACTGCCTGCATTGGCTCGTTTCAATTGGGACACCACTTTCATTTTATCCCCTGTTAGCTCTATGGCTGTGCCTCAGTTTACAATCTGCACCGTGATGGAAAGTTCACCACAGGCTGCCACCATGGTACAAGTGTGTGGTGTGTGGGGTGGTGTGTATGTGTGTGTGTTTGTGTGTGTATGTGTGTATGTAAGCAAACTGAAGAGTCAGAGAGCCCATCAGTGGTGCCTGGATGCATCGGTACCTTGACTACATCTCAGCCATGTCTGGTGTCATGCCTGTTCTGTTAAGCTATCCCTACTGCAGAACTGGCTTCTGGAACGACACTTTGCATTACATCAGCAGAAGGTCCTTATTTATCAGGAAATCCTGGGGCAAAGATATCAAGACAGTGCCTTCCAGTTTCAGACCTTGTTTTAGGAGGCAGATCGGTTTCATTCTTCCTTTAACTGGAGGAGGGTGGAGGCTGTGGGTAGCCAAAGCAGAGAAAGCAACTTCTCCCTATGAGCACATAATCCAAAAAGCGTCCTTTCGACAACTTGAGGTAATGCACTGTCATAGCCATTGTCAAGACCACAGTGGAAGGAATGAGAGAAGGCAGTGTGGAAACCAGACCCTGACAAACTTGAAGGAGGCTGTCAAAGATGGCTCCTTCTGAGCGCACAGGTTCCACGCAGGGGCTGCCCCCCCCCCGCCATGTTAGAACCTGACTGTGCCTGACCTCAGTCCCAACCTTCCGCACAGCAGGCAGAATTGGGTCCGTGTGGGTACAGCTCTTTTCCAACCAACAGTCGTGAGTCGGCTGCGGCAGTCTTGGCCCTGGAAATGTCACACTAAAATTCATTACCATTATTTCCTCGGGGAAAAACTTGACCTTTTAGGGTGATTACTTTTAGAGTGTCCAGCATTACGGAAGTGGTAACAACATGCCTGCCATGCTCTGGTGAGTCAGCCCACACCTCTTGTGCTGGGCTCAGTTGCAGGCACCACCTGAAGAGAGATGCAGCAGGCTGGGGGGTTGCAAAGAGATGAAAGACGGCTAAAGACTGGGTGTGAGGACTGGCAAACAACTTCGGCGCTAGTACATATTCTGTGCGGTTCCAGGGAGCAGAAACAGGCCCTGGGAGCAGGACTTTAAGGCTATAGAGACTCCATTGACGTATTTGTTTAGAACTGTTTCATATTTGAGTGGACTGCCTTGGGGATAGAAACGTCACTGTCACTTCAGGCAGAGGCCAAGGTGGGGATGGCAATAGAGGTAAACTAAGATCTCAGGGATGATCCAGGCTTTGTGAGGACTAGAGTTTACACAATTTTGGGATGCCTCTTAAAAGCTACAGAAATACAAACATGCAATTAGATATAAAAGTAAATATTTAGAATGTAAAAAATCACAACAGATTACTGGGACCTTGGAGATTCATGTTTCTTCCCCTTGAGATCTTTCCAGGCAATTTACTGGGGATACTTATCCAGAAACCCTTTTTCTTGTAACCTGTCTTCCCATCTCCATGTAGAACATTCTGCAGCTCTCAGCAAAACTCCCAGCTCTCCAATGGGCCCCTGTAAGGAAGATCCCTGAAGCTTAACACTCATGACTTTAGGGTCCATGCTCCTTGGCTGAGCTCCATCTGGGTTTAGAGTTATGGGGGTGACCAGTGGCTGAGGGGACCACATCCTCCTGCAGGGCGGGGAATGAACAAGTGGCAGATGGTGTAGGAGTCTATGGAGAGAGGGCCAGTCTTGCTCAGCCCCTATCAGGAGCCTGGCATCGTGCATATCACATGCACTGGTTTTCTCTCCCCTTCCTCAGTTAGCTTCTCTTCATTATGGAGGCGGTAAGGCTCTGGGATGTTAAGAGAGAAACCTGATTATGTCCATTCTGTGTTCTTTTTCTCACCAGGCGCTGCTAAAGCCTTCCTACTGGGGAGGGTGGGGGGGCGGTTCACCCTGGTGGAAGGAGAATGATCTCTTCTTAAGGACACGCTGGGCTCAGAGGACAACCTGAGCATCTATCCAATGTGAAACATGAGGTACATGCCAGTGTCAGTGCCATCCATACATGTATGTGTTCCTAGCTCAAGGAAGATGCTTGTAAAACATCTTTTTTTGGATTCTTTTTTTGCATGACAGATAACACACTGTGTTCAGGCTGCAATGATGACACAATTACCACTGACATCCATGGGGAAATCAACTGTTATTCAAAACAACAGCCTAGGGTCTTTCATTTCTTTTCTCAGAGATGCTTCTTCTTCTTCTTCTTCTTCTTTAATTTATTTATTTTGAGAGAGAGAGAAAGTGAAAGTGGGGGAGGACTAGAGAGAGAGAGGGAGAGGGAGTGGGAGAATCCCAAGCAAGCTCTGTTCAAAACCATGAACCGTGACATCATGATCTGAGCCAAAGTCCAGTGCTCAACTGACTGAGCCCCCTGCAAGCCCTCTTAGAGCTATTTCTAATTCCTCCTTAAACCCAAGAGAAAATTTCACTGCCTGTCTTATTTTCTCTACTTATAACACAGCTGACCTCAGTCCTCCTACACATTTATTATGAAGATGAATATGAGAGGGGTTTTTAGCCTTTTAGAGACCCATTTAGATACAGATCATGTACAAAAAGACATTCCTATTTGTTGTGTTGTTATTAGGAAAAACAATCACAAATAATAATAACATTAATTTAGTTACAAAATAATCCAATCTCCCTTAGACAGAAGTGAAAGAATGTACTCTTTTTCTTTTTATTACAAATATTACATAATTAATTTATGTTCATTATAGAAAACTTATTAGTACAGATAAATCATAAGGAGAAACCCCACTCCACAATCTCACTTCCCACATATAATAAGCCATTGATTCTTAACTTTTTGGTGCAAATTCTTCCTTTGTTTCCTTCCCTCATGTGTGTGTGCGTGTGTGTATGTGTAAAACTTTCTACTCTTTCATAACCTGCTTGTCTGCATGGTAATACATTGTTAACATTTTTTTCATGTTGATAACGTCTATTTAATCACATCTTTATTTTAAGTGGCTGAATTATATTTCATTGTATTGGTGTGCCATCATATTTTGAAATAATTTTTACTGTTGGAACTTAACAAAAAATCAATCATCATGAACAATATTGCAGTGAACATCTTTTATTTGCTTATCTCGTTGTTTTTGGGGGAAGCGTTCCTGGAAGTTAAATTATGGGGCCAAAGTCTATGTGCATTTTATGGCTCCTGATACTCAGGCCAACACTCCTGCCAGAAGGCTGTCCGTGTGCTACTCCCACCAGAGTGCCAGAAAAAGCCAGTTTTCCCATGCCTTTGCCAATAATAGGCATTTTCATTCTCTTTTAACTTTGCCAATTTGAGATGTGAAAAAATGGTATTTTGTATTCATTTGCATTTCTTGCTTCGTAGAGAGCTTAAACATTTTTTATGTGTTTCTTAGCCACTTATATTTTATCTATTTCCTTTGTTCTTTTTTTTTCCTGGAATATTTTTCTTTTATCTTATCTTTCCTGATAAAATAGACTCAGCAATACTTTCCCTAGATAATTTTAGGATGTGGAGGTTCAGATTCTCTAAAAATGTCATTTCCTCAATGCAATCTCTCCTCACTGAAGGAAGGCAGGCGATCATTTTAAGAAGAAAAACAAACTGGCACTGAAATTTCCACAAAACAGATTTGATTTTTTTAACTAGCATTCTATCCCTCAATTTTTTTCATATGGAATTGTTTTTCCTCTCTCTCTCTCTCTCTGCGCGCGCGCACGCGTGTGTGTGTGTGTGTGTGCGCGCGCGCGTTGATGACCTTGTATTTTTGGCTTAGATTCAAAAATAAACAGGCTCTCTAACTTTTATGTTCATTTTGAGTCCCAGAATCTTCTATAATAGTGTGTCTACCTGTGTATGTGGATGGGTGAGGATTGGGTATAAGCGACTGTGTCTGGAAGGTGTCTGTTTACATTAATACCTGGAGGGCTTCTGTAGCCCAAGCATTTATGATAACAGCACAAGCTACTTGTTGACAATGACAGAACCCATGTTTTGGCACTAGAATAAGAACTGTATACATAATTCATTATACAGACAATTTAAGGAAAATTACACATAACACGTTATAAATGACACATAGGAGCTTCTGATATAAATTTCTAAGTCTCCACCAAGAATTGCAAAGTCCTCTGTTCTGCCTGGTTCTTCTGTCTCCTCAGATCTCTTCGGTTTCTATCTTTCCTCTTGCCCCCAAGGTCCTTTTTCCTAGTCACTGCACATTATCATCTCCATAGTTGACCATATGGACTCTTCATTCATTCTCAAAATGGAGCAGGTGAAGCCACTGGTTCCTCTGATGCTCTCTGCAGAACACCTGTCCTGGTTGTTGGCAGACGGTACTTCCTGGTCCGGAATCTTCCTGTCTCTCCGAGGACGCGGTCTGCCACGATGTGCTTCGACAGCACCGCTTCCCTTTCCACACATGCCGAGGCAGTGGAAACGGTTTTCTAAGGTTTAGCGAAGACCATCTTCCAGGCTGGGGCCTGGTTAAAAATTATTTCCTCATTCTCATTATTTCAAGATGCGAACACAGTATGTCATTTCAGTGAGATACCTATAAACAGTCTCTCTGACTACTTAAGCAAATAACTCTCAAAATTATAACGGCGATTCATATCTCCACGGGTACTGCAAATCTTGTTTACTTAAAACAAAACAAACCAAAAGGCTCTTTAAAGCCTCTAATGAGCTATATATAGCTAATAATTTGAAAATATTTATCAATCCTCTGCTTCCATCTGAGAGTTCCTGTTTCCTTTTGGTAATCCATTAGTTCATGTATCTGCAGCTGAAGTAAGGAATACACCGACTTTGCCCAAACATGGACCCTGCACACTTAAAATTATTCCCCCAAGCCATTACTAATACAAGACAGGTTGTATCTAATTGACTTCTGCTGAAAATATTTGGGGATATCAGAGAGATTACATCACAGAACAGGAGGCTTATAATTTCATTGTCAGGAGTCACTATTCCTAATATTTTATCAGCCATTCTCTAACCCATAGAAACCTTTTGATATGTCACTCCTTATGGGACCTCTCTTCTCACCACATTGCTGACTTCTCTGTCTTCCCCCATAAGAACTTTCTCCTATCTCTTCTCTCAATCCCCAGACCCCTATTTCCTATTAAATGTCCAAGATTCCCATTTCATTATTAAGCAGAGCAATTTATCTTTGCTTTGTCTTAACCCTCTTCTCTCAGACTATGCCAAAGCCTTGTGTTCCATATTCAATAGAGACATTCATAAGAGAGCCACTTTCCATGAGATTAAGCGCTCTGAATGCAGAGGTGATTACAGTCACTAAATAAATAAAATGCACCCTCTCCTCCCACTGAACATTAAGCATCACAGCCCGTGGAGACTGGCCCACCCCAGATTCCATCTCAGCTATCAAAGCTCACACATACTCCCCTCACATTCTTCCCCATTCTTCTGCTCTCCTTTTGTTCCACTTAGCCAACTTCTCAGCCCTTCCTATTTGCTGGGATTTTAATCAATAGACCCAGACATCTGACCTCTCTGCTCACTCTTGAAGAGCAGCTACCAGGGCAAGATGTTTAATGCCATTCTCCTCAATGCGTGTAATCAGCCAACATCCACTTCCTCTGTCTCCATTTCCTCTTGCTCATGGGGCTTCTCGCACTGCTGGAGATAGTCCAAAGGGTACAATATCCAGGTCTTCTCTCAGTTTATTTTTCTCTTTCTTTGACCTGCTCCATTTAGTAACCGATTGCTTTAGCATGCCACATGGTCAAAGTTGCCTTATGGAAGTGCTTCACCTCATTCTTGAGAAAATCCAGTGTGATGTTTGATGATCGAAGGAAGCCTTAGCCATTGCTGCCAAGTGCTCTTACCCTGTTCTCCTTCAGAAAAGTCATACATCATCTGGCCTGGCCCAGTGCTATTCAGCCTAATGCTGTAATTGCACTGTGATTACCTGCGCTGGCCCTCCTGCCTGCCTTAGACGTGATCGTTTCTCATGAGTATAATTCATTGCCATCATAGAGGGCTTGGAGGTGATTCATTTCTACTGTCTCCTGTGGCTCCTAAATAAAACATTTTAAGCAAAGAATAGACAAAAGGGAAGGCAGAGAACAGTGATGAATTTTTATATCACTCCCAGCTGACATGTTCCCCTCCCAGACCAGGACTAGTGCATTAGGAGTAAAGAGATCACTCATATCATGGTATTTTTGTAATAAATTGCAATGCTCACTACAGTGTGATTGAGCCTTTTTCAAGAAGGATGCTATTGAAATGAAAAAGCTCTCCCTCATTTCACTTAAGACTATACTGACCTTTTGAGATCAAGTCTTCCTGACACCAAGCTTTCAGCCAGGAGGATGCTGCCTCGGTCTGAGATGCCTGGACCGTAGCACCACGGTGATGCATCTTTGCTTCCCTTACCCCTGAACCCAAGAGGGTGATGTACCTGCTAAAGATAGGTCTTGGGGTTGTCTAATAACCCTTTGTTGGTTATTGTCAGGTATGCTGTTTCCTTATTCTTCAGGAGGAGGAAATGCTCACCCTACAAAAGGATTCTAGGCATAAGGTTGGAGGAGGGGAGAGTATACTCTGGAAAGGGGAAGAGACGTGACTTGGGATGAAAGGGTGTGAGGCCTCCCAGGCTGTGCTACTCAATGAGTGGCCTGCGGACCAGCAACATCAACATCACATGGGAGCTTGTTAAAACTACAGAATCCTTTCCTGAACCATAATCTGCATTCTTGATTGGTCTAATCCAGTGTCTCTCAAATGGTGATCCTGGGGCCAGAAGCATCAGTATAACCGGGGAAAAAATAAGCTTTGTCTAAAATTATAGTTTTGGAAATGCAAATTCTGTTTCCACCCCAGACCTACTGTATCACAAACTTGAAGGGCCAGACCTTCCAGGAGATTCTAGGGCACACGTAAATATGAGAAACATTGTTTTTACACCATTGTCTTTGCTGAGAATTAGTTCAGAAACCCCAGCCTGAGCCAATTAATGGCTATGGAATTGTTATAGGAATGTGTATGGGACTCCAATACAGGTCAGAAAGACTCCGGTGGAAGGTTATCCAAGTTTTTTGAGAAAAGTTTTGTCACATTTAGACAGAGCCTTCAGGATAAATGGTTTCTCTCCCTATGGATAATGCTGTGGACATACAGAGGGAAAATACTGCTACAGCCACCTTGCTGATAGCCTGGAAGGTAGCGGACACAGAGATGAGGACAGAGGAGAGGGGATAGCAGGCAAATGACCTGAGAGCCAGGCTTCCTCTAGTTTGTAACTACGTAAACCATTTCATTTCCTCATTTCAGCCCGCTTAAATTGGCTGTTATTTGCATCTTAAAGCAGCCGGCATAGCTATGATGCAGTAAATAAGCTGCATTGGTCTCGTTTTGCCAATGGCCTCAATACCGTTCAAACCCAGGAGTGATATTCAAATTATTTCTTAACCAGTACAGTCCAGGCACTGCCATGTCAGAAGGAGGGACCACTGGAACATTTGTACAATTCGTTTAGTGGGACTTACCCAAATCATATCTTCTTTCCTATCACTTCTATAGCAATGATGTCACCTCTTCTATGGTATACCATCGGGGTAGAGCCCGAGTTTTTCCTTCTTTAGTGGGCCATCTGTGTTTCTCTGAAATCCTCTGGGCTGGCAGGCAGTCATGGGGACACTTTCTGGTGAGAATTTCCTTCTACCATAATTTCAGTACTCGTTTTTGCTTCCCATTGTCTCCATGAAAAAGAAGTAGCTAGTACTCATATCTTAATAAATCATCAAAAGTTCCTTCAACTCTCTTCCTCCCTTTCTTTAATATTCAACTTTAATAAAATTTTTATAAAAATTAAAAATTAACAAAAAATTTATTTTACAAGATTTATTAAAATGAAATAAGTCAGGACTTTAAAAGTTTACAGTAGAACCAAGTGTATAAATCTATGGTATTAACTTTTTTCAGGACTATTTTAGTGTTGAATCGATTTTGTTCTAATTCTCTGAAAATTCATAATGCCCATATAGTGTAACTATATGGTATTTATTAATGAGGATATGTGATTCACTGGAAAATAATTTCATATATCACAAACCAAATAATATGGGTTTTTAATATATTCTATAAAGAGATACAGAGTGGTTACATTAATTTATTAAAATCAAAATCCAGAGCCTTTAACAGAACAATCATGGGGACTGTGGTGCATGAAATGAGACACACATGTTTTAATACAATTTTTGCATTCATAGCTATTGGTAATAACTAGAGCGTGATAACCTGAAATTGCAATCTGTTCCCTGATTTCTGTTTCTCCTGTCCATCAAAGGCAATCAGTTTAATTTGAGTATAAGATATGAGCAGTGAAGGCACCAATGATTAACAACTAGATCTGTCTTCTGGAAGCGAATGATACTGAGTATATCCTATCTTATTGTTTTCAAAAAGAAATGTCAGAGTGGGATTCTACTAACTGGGCTTTGGATGTGACCTTGATGACACAAATAGCTAGGTAGACATATCGTGTGGTTGGGCAGAGCTGAGTGAATTATGGTGATAATATTTTCACCACCAAACACCTTGCCTTATCTCTAAGTAATCAGTCACATATTCCGGTCCTACTGACAGACTTATCATAGAAGTAGCTAAGAGGATCTCCTTTGAGTTTTGATAAAAAGTTTACAAAAATAATAACCTGGTTTTTAAAAGAATCTGTAGAAAATCAATCTCAAGTTTTCCACACAGATGAAGCACATCACATGAAGACCACCCGTTTCCTTGTGATTTGATAGCATGATGCTCATGCTATGTCACTAACAGATGATTTTGGAACTAGGTTTCCAAATAAGTTACAGCTGGTATCCAGTCTCTTAGAATGATTAATCAGAAACTATAACTTAATCCATCTCTTTGAATCTTGTTCTTTGCTCCTAAGCTTACGAAGTACATGACTGGTAGAGGTTGGAATTTGTGATAGAATTTTCTAGAACCACTTCTTTCTAGAGCCCTCAGGCAATTAAGAATGTGACTCTGTTGTTTCTTGTGCTGCTTGAATGATAGAATCTGGAGCAGGAAGGTGACCCCTTTAATCTCGGGGGTCTCAGGGGAATGTCTTTTTATTTCTTTAATCATTAATTCTCTCTTATCGCCTTGATCTTCTCCCTAGGTTTCTTATAGCACATGTATTGGCTCTCTTGGATCTATTCTCTATATATTTAATATCCATCCTTTCCCCCCAGGTTCCACAAGAGTGAGCCAGACTTTAGCTGGATTGATAGGTTCTAGTATTCAGAACATTTCTTGTCTCCATTAGAAATGTTTTAAGCAGTTGTATGTATGGTCTGAATGCAGATTTGCCAAGTCTCGGGTTAGCTTTTTTTACACTGATGCAGGTTCCCTCAAAATGTGATGAATTTGTAATCTTTTTTTATTTCATGTGTGGGTTCATGTTCTCTACTCGGTGCACTCTAAGACAGATGTAGATATTCAAAAAAATTTAGGGAAAATGCCTGTGAAAGATAAAGGAGAAAGAACAGGAGAAGGTGGGAAATGGCTCCAACCAAGAGGTCTGACACCTGTGCAGGAGGGGAAGGAAGGAGAAACGGGTTCTCAGACTACAGCAAAGTTCTAAGAAAGTTTAGGTGAGGCAGATGGTGAGTTCTTTAGCCAAAGCCACCTGTTAAGAGAATCTCTTGTCTGGCACGAATGGCCCTGCATCAGTGCTGGAATAGCCCATGGGAAGAGCTGTCTCCGTGTGAATGATGGGATAGGTCTGGAGAAGCAGCACGTTGGACTGTCAGTCAGTGATGCTCATGCAACAGGAAATCATGGCCACTGTGAAATGGCACTCAGCCTTGATCCGTGTGTTTCCTTTAACTTACAAGTCTTATCATGTTGGATGATTTCTCTTCTTTTGCTCAACTTTATCGGGTGAGGCATCACTTTTCTGGTCTGGGAAATGAGGGGATTTCACTCAGAAATAGGAGAGAGTCTTTATCAAAGAATACAAGTCCAGACAAAGAGAGAAGGGAAACTTTAGACACACCTTTAGATTCTGTAGATGTTGTCTACTTAAATAGCAATGTCTCTTGGGGTTAAAAAGAGAACGAGATGCAGAGGCACAGCTTAGCAAGATCCCTGTTACATCGAAGAATTTATCTTCAAGTCAAAGCTACCTTGGGCAATGCTCCTTTTTTACTTGGCATGCCCAAAGGGCATGTCATGGCCACAGGGGCTGTCATGTTTTATTAAGCATGCTCTCTACCCCCCAAAATAAGCTGGGAGTGAGTGCTGTAGTTAGCTACTTCCCGTACGAGCTTCCGTACCCTTCCCCAGAGACACTATTATCTTTTGCTTCTCATCAACTGTGCAGTAGGCTGCCTTCACCTCTAGCCCCTGCCACTTTGAGGATGGTCATATTTGAGAGTATCCAGTGGGAAGTACTATCCACTTCCTCTCCACACACACTATCCTTTATGAAAGGTACATCTTGGGTTTACCAATTCTTTGGTCAAGCCAGTCTTTTTTTCCATTAAGTCCTACATGACATCCCCTGTATTTAGAAGGAGCAATTCTCAGTTTCTGTTCTGATACAAAATTTTCTTTCCTTTCTTTTTTTCCTTTCTTTTCTTTTCTTTTCTTTTCTTTCTTTCTTTCTTTCTTTCTTTCTTTCTTTCTTTCTTTCTTTCTTTTTTTTCCAGTAAGGATTGACACAGACTAAAAGGGTTTTGGATTTGGCTGAAGTAATCTACTCTCTCACACCAACTTGTCATGACTTGTATAGGAGGTTGAACAGGAGAATAGCTAAAAAATAAAGTTTGAATTCTGTGTATATGTTGTGTCTAGGGCGATTGGTGGGGGCAGGGAGAAATGGTAACAGAAGTCAGATGGCATGGAGTGACCCCTGTGCTCCTGAAAGAGAATTCGCTTTGCCTGAGGGAAGGTGGCAAGTTGAGCCAATTACAGCAAGAGGTTCCCCGATGAAGGCTGAGGGTAGGGGAGCAGGTACACTGAGCCAAAGGCACTAAAGTGGTACCTGCTCAGTCACTCTGGTAGGAGGCAACATGGGAGAAGGAAGGGCCCTGGATACGAGATGGAAGGTCTAGCTCGGTAAACTCCACAACACGTTTGAGTAGGTCAAACAATACCATAGTAACAATGAATAAACTACATTCTCCCCCTTTCTCAAGAGATTGTTGAACCTCCATGACCCCGTGAGAACTGAGGCAACTGGGGAAAATCAGCAGAGATCATTAATAGAGACAGAAGCCCACCTTGGACATTAGAAGCTATTGGCCTTGTAAACAGTCGAGGTGAGTGCCAATATATCTCTGGATGCACATAAGACACCTCTGAGGGATTCCCAGAAATGCTTTAAGGGTGGGAATAGCTTTAAGAGATTGAATTAAAACAGGTATGAAGCAGAGACTTTGAGTTATCTGGATTCACGTATAAATATGAATGTGACCTTACTGAATTTGTCATTATAATTATTTGAAACATACAAAGGAATATTTGCAATATTAATATGAGTTTGAATCGTGATTTAAATTTTGATGACCCACTGCCCATATCAAAAACTAACACTATGGGGCACCTGGGTGGCTCAGTCAGTTGAGCATCTGACTCTTGGTTTCGGCTCAGGTCATGATCTCTCAGTTCGCAAGATGGAGTTCTGCGTCAGGCTCTGCGCTGACAACACAGAGCCCGTTTGGGATTCTCTCTCTCCTTCTCTTTCTGGCCCTTCCCTGCTTCATGCATGCATGTGCACTCTCTCTGACTCATAAAAGAAATAAACTAAATAATAGATCATTCCTTGGAAGTATATTACATATTAAAAAAACCTAACTTTATGGATTACTGCAGCCAAGTCATAATTAGATTGGTAATGATTTGTATAATCTAAATACATGGTTTTGATTCAATGATAAAATGAAAAAGAATGGTCTCCGGTCTCTACTTTTGGTTATTAACAGTAACACATTTTTAGATAAGTAAACTTATTTTTTGATTAAAAAACCTCTAACATTAATAATACCATGGAATATATTACTTCCCCTATCCAGTCCCTCTCTCCTCCCCTTAGGTAACAATTACCTTGGATTTTGTATTGACATTATCATCCCTTTGCTTTTTGAATGTTGTTCCTATATATTGGTTGCATTCCTGAGCAATGTAACTTTTAGTTGTTCTTATATTTGTTCTTATATAGTAATATATAATACTATATTATAAAAATAGTATCAAATAGTCTTTAGTGTTCTGTGACTTACTTTTTTAACTCAAAATTATGTTTCAAAGATTTGCCCATGCTGTTTACCTATCCATCATATTTGGATTGTTTGAATAATTGATGTTATTCTATCCATCATATTTGGATTGCTCTGGGTATGTTTTTAAAAACAATTTTTATATGATCGCTCTTTTACATGTGTCTTTTTGCACATGTGTAAGTATTTATTTGGAGTGGAAATTCTAGGATTTAGGCTATATACATGTGCAAATTTATAAGAAAATGTCAAACTATCTAATTAATAATACCAATTTTTTCTCTCTGAGAATGATTAGTTTTTTATGCTCCAAATCCTACCAGGTATGGCATTGTCAGAATTCAATTTTTACCAATATTATAGGTATAAAATGGTTTCTTATTGTGACCAGATGTGCATTTCCATGAATATTAATAAACTCGTGTATATTTTTATATTTGTGTTGCTTTTCCTGGTGAGTCATCTATCAGCAATACAAATCTACAGGAAGATTTTGTTTTCTTCAAGAGACAACACAGACTGGTCTCCTATGAATGGTGTTTTTTGTCCTACTAAAAGAAATTCCCCCTACTCTGATAAGGAGTATCTACCTCCTTCTTAAGGATGCTCCTATTATGTAGGTTTCCCCTTAATTCATATGGGCTACCTGCTCCATCTGTGGAGAGTGATGCCAGACTCAGACAGATTTTCTTCTGGTAGCAAACCTCTCCCTTTCGTGGTTTCTGAAGTTCATCTCACCACACCATCTTGCTAAACCTATGGTGTGGAAAATGTGAAGCTGGTAGAGCTTGGCCTCAGCACCCCTCGCCTCCCTTTCCTGGGCACCTTTGTCTCTTAACCACATCCTTTCTCCACAGTGCTCCCGAACTACCCATTCTCCCCACACACGTTCTTGTGGCTCCTCTGGTCAAAAAAATAGATGATTAAAATTTAGAAGAAAGCCAGCCCATTAGGGCTTTTTCACTTCCCAAAGAGAAGCACAAGAATAGATGTTTCAAGGAGCAATCTCTAAATGATAAAATGATAACATTTCAGGCACCGCATCCCCAAGGAACTCTCCTCAATCACACTACTCAGTTTGTTGCTCCATATGTCAATTAGGAAGACCAGATGTGCTGACAGAAGGGCTAGATCCTAGAGTCTGAGCTACACTGGATCTTGCCAGCCGCCGTAGGAAATCTCCTCCTTCTTGCCTCTTACCTCCAGCCCACCCATCTAAGGAACCTCAGATTCAATTCCAACTAACATGTAAAGTACACCCATTGCATATTATGTGCTTTCACTCATCGTTTCTCATCTTTTCCCACATTTTTTTATGTTCTAGAGAGAAGGTGGCTGAACATCTCGGAGTTAGTTGACTTGGAGAAAGCCACATAACTAGTAAGGACTGCAGCGAGGGCTCATCCTAAACTCAGCACTGGAACTTTCTCCATATCTTATAGTTATAGAAATGTACATTTGTCCCTTATTCTGGAAGGGCTTGTTAATAAAACCATCTAGGTCTTGAGCTATGTTTTCTTTTGACCAATTTTTCAAAAAGAAAATCTCTTAAAGTTTCCCACTTGCAGCGGTTATGACATCTTCTAAGCTCATCATTCCAAGCAGGGAAGACCCCAGAATGTTCCTGCTACCATTCTGATCTTTAAAAGGGGTCGCAGGCTCTCAATGCCTTTGCTTCTTCTCTTTTCATATGACCCTTTGAGTCATAGGAAGCTCTTCTCATACCACATATTCTAGTTGAGTGATTCCCAACCATGGTTCCATAGACTGATTGCATAAGAATCCCTGTAGAATTGTTCTTAAAAATACAGATTACCAGGTCCCCTCCTAAAGGCCCTGACACAGTAGGCCTGGGTGGTTTTAATGTACAGCCAGTCTGGGAGCTCTTGGACTGGTTGAAGTGTCCCGTCACTATGTTGGAGACTGGAAGTTTGGCTCTCGCATTACTACCACTCCCTGGGGCTCAGTGTGCTTACTTGTGAGCTGGGAATGAATACTTCTTGTCCTTATACACCCACTGAGGTAATTTATGGAGCAGATTATGTCATGGGTATTAACACACATGGTGGAAATGCTTTACAAGTAAGAGCTTATTTCTGTTCTTCTGCTCAACAGGCATTGCAAAGAGAGAAGCTCAAGCATGTATCAATTCAATATTTAATATCTATCAAGTTTTTATGCAGGCAGGTAAAGATGATGTGACTCCTTCCTCCTAAGGAGCAGAGAATAATCTCCTTAAGATCTCCTAGCTGATCTGCTTGTCAGTCCCTAGTCTGTTGGCCCACTTCCAACTCTCAAACCTTATGGCTCACTCTTTCAGCTTTAATCCCACTTTAACCACAGAGGAAGAGCTTCCTTTCCCTTCAGGGAGATGTCTTCTGAGTTCCTTTGTCTGTAGGTCTTGCACAATCGGCCTCTGGGATCCTCACTCCCCTTTGAGTGCTTAGACTACTCTGCTTCTTCTCAACTTTGAAGGTACATTACAAGGGTCTGTAGAATTTGTCATAAAAACAGCTCCTCGGGTGCTGCCTCCCATGATTTTGACCGCTAGGGCTGAGGTCATGCCCAGAAAGTTGCATTTAACAAGCACTCCAGGGAATTCTGTGCAGATGATATAAGGAGCACACTTTCGGAAATACTATGCTGCATCTTCTGTGTTCCCATGAAGTCAATATGCATTCATTTTGACTCACCAAGGTGGGATTTGTGGCATTTAGACAGGATTGGCCTGAGCATAGCCTTTTTTCCTGGGAAAAAAGTTTAGCTAAGCACTGTAGAGCCTTGCTATTCAACTTGTGGTCTGCAGACCAACAGCCTCTTCCTACCTAAAAGCTTGTCACCCACGCAAAATCCCAGGCCCCATCCCAGGCCTTCTGAATCAGAATCTGCATTTTAGCCAGACCCAGGGTGATTCATGTGCTCATAAACGTGACAGAAACACAGCTGTACTGCCAGAACATGGGTTTGGAATGAAACTAACTTGGGTTTTATTCTGTGTACCATCAGTTATCCATTCTATGTACTCGCTTAGTGGCTTCACCACTTTGTCTTTTTTCCTAATGAGTGAAATGGAAATAATAGAAACCACAAACATTGATTTAATCCCCATTATAATCTTGAAAGTATATTGTCTCAGAGAAATCCTGACAGAAAATAATGCTTCATACCTGTTTGTTTGTTAACACTTTCTACCTTTAAGTAGTAGTGTCTAGAATTTATATTGGATATATGGGAATTCATTAAGAAAAGAAATTGTTTAAACGCTACAGGTGGACAATTCAGATATGCGGAATTATACAGAGAAGTCCTTGAGTGATCTGAAGAACTGTCTGAGAAGAGCAAGCCACAGATATTTTTGTGGGGTGAAAAGAAAGAAAAATGAGAATATGCAAGAAAAAAACATGGGGGATGGGCATCGAGGAGGATTGAGTTTTCCTGCCCCACCAGGATTAGGCAGTGTGGAATTGGAGGCTGAGAGAGGAGCCCAGGCAGCCAACAACGACAGCTTGCCCATGACTTTCTGGAAGGTGGCTGAGAGGTGGCAGTTTGCTGCAGGTGAATCATGAGAGCATTTTTCACCCAAAGCCAAGTCTCAGCATGGGCTGAGTCAGGGTAAGACCTGACAAAGTGGTGAGCTTCACAGTTTTATGATAATAGAGTTTATCTTATAATTTAGATATTTCCAAGAGTGCCCAGAAAAAGGGAATTTGTATCCAGTGACAGGTCAATGAAGCTAATTACTCAATTCATGAAAAATTGCACTGATAAAGCTGCTTCAGTTGTGTTATCTCTATGACTTGTTATCGGGGCACAGTGGAGGGAGAGCTTCCATTTCTATAACTCACACTCCCCATTGATTTCATTTCTCACTCTGCTGCTCAGAGAGAGTGGCCCTCAGTGAGGTGGACCAGGTGCTCCCCTCCAGCTTCTCATCAGGGGATTCCACCTGCCTGTGGTCTCCTGCTGCTCCTACTATTCTGATCTAGGCCAGGCATTCTGTGTTCTTGGCTGAAAAAGACACCTCATTCTTTTAATTAGATCCCTCTAGAAAACATCTAAGGAGATGCATCTTTAGTTGCTGTCAAACACTGATTGTAGAGAATGATACAATCACTCTGTTCAAAAATGAATCCAACTGAACAGTGGCCATTTCTATTAGGTGGCTCTGGAATGTAAGATGACATTGTGTCATATAACAGACATATGTTAATTTCAGGGGGGAAGGTTAATTCTGATATTTCACGTTGTACCTTCTAATAGGATGTGTTTTTCACTCTTTGGAGAGCAGTACATGAAACATCCAAAGGGTGTTGATATCACTGTGGCTTCCATCATACTCATCATCATAGTCATCTTTATCATTGCTAGAGAGACTATTTATTGAGCATTAGGCACTTGTCCAGGAACTTTTGCATATAAAATTTAAAGTTGAACATTAAGCATTATCTCCTGATAAACACTTCAGGGTAAATACTTGCAAAATGGTGCTATGGGTGTAAGTAAATAATTTAACCTGCCATTAGAAAAATGAATATAGATCTACTGAATCTTGGAGGATGTCGCCAAACCTAATGATTTTGAATCCTAAGCCATTCTTTTTGACCATAATCAGATAATAATGCAAGTTATATATGGGTGCCATTTGTATGTCATCATAATAAAAATATCGGAGACAAAAAAGAATGTATATGTTCTTCAGAATATAAAAGAATATGTACCTATTCTCAACTGCAACTAAAAATAGGATCCTTGGCTGAAACAACTTCTTACTAGACATGTCTCTGGAGGCAAGGGAAACAAAAACAAAAATGGACGATTGGGACTTCAGCAAGATAAAAAGCTTTTGCACAGTGAAGGAAACAGTCAATACAACTAAAAGGCAACCAACTGAATGGGAGAAGATATTTCCAAATGACATATTGGATAAAATCTATAAAATCTATAAAGAACTTATCAAACTCAACACCCAAAAAACAAATAATCTAGTGAAGAAATGGACAGAAGACATGGATAGACATTTTTCCAAAGAAGACATCCAGATGGCTGACCCCTTAAAAGGTGCTCAACATCACTTATCATCAGAGAAATACAAATCAAAACCCCAATGAGGTACCATCTCACACCTGTCAGAATGGCTAAAAGTAACAACTCAGGAAACAATGGATGTTGGCCAGGATGCAGAGAAAGGGGAACAGGAGACACTTCTGCACTGTTGGTGGGAATGCAAACTGGTACAACCACTCTAGAAAATAGTATGTAATTTCCTCAAAAAACTTAGAAAAAGAACTAACCTATGACCCAGAACTTGCACTGGTAGGTATTTATCCAAAGGATACAAAAATGCTGGTTTGAGGGGGCACATGCACCCCAATGTTTATAAGAGTGCTGCCAACAAAGTCAAATAATGGAAAGAGCCCAAATGTCCATCAACTGATGACTGGATAAAGAAGATGTGGTGTATATATACAATGAAAAATGGAATATTACTCAGGCAATGAAAAAGAATGAAATCTTGTCATTTGCAACAATGTGGATAGAACTAGAGGGTATTATGCTAAGCAAAATAAGTCAGTCAGAGAAAGACAAACATCATATGACTTCATGTCTGTGGAACTTAAGAAACACAACAGATGAACAGAGGGGAAGGGAAGGAAAAATAAGACAAAAACAGTGAGGGAGGCAAATCCTAAGAGTGCAGATAACAAACAGAGGGTTGCTGGAGGGAGGTGAGTGGGAGATGGGCTCAATGGGTGACGGGCATTAAGGAGGGCACTTGTTGAGATGAACACTGGGTGTTCTATATAAGTGATGAATCACTGGGTTCTACTCCTGAAACCAATACTACGCTGTATGTTAACTAACTTGAATTTAAATAAATAAATAAATAAATAAATAAACAAGCAATCCAATAATTAAGATATAAGTTAAAAAGAACCAGGGCCAGAAGCAACTCTGTTTCTCACTGCCAAGAATTATTGTTAATCTGTCATAGCTGTTTCCACTAACCCTGACCATCACCTTGTTGTTAAGGAACAAGCTCAGTGAAGACATCAATAACTTGGGTCAGAGTAGCTTCACCCGTGATATACCAAGTCAGAGGCTGGGAAAAGATCAATAGAGACCAGCAGCAGGTTACGGAATCATTTTCAGACAGATTGCTTCTCAAGGTGATAAGGAGGTATTACAGTGGTCAAGCATATCCAAATCATACTTAAAGACTTTTTGCTCCTTAAATTAAATATTAGCTTAAGACACACCAGATTGCCCTTTTGCTCATGAAGCAACCTGACATGAGAGCTTGGAGGGAGAAGGAGGCATCCAACAAACTACTTAGCTTATGGTTTCGAGGGCAGAGAGGAAATGTCCTTTAAAAAGGGGAAAAAATTACACTAGGCCTACAGAAGTAGATCTAACAAGTTAGTGAAGAGAAAGGCTCAACAGAATGTCAACATTCTGGGGACAGAAAATCTTCATTACGCATGTGTTAAAATTTAAACTTTTTTAAAAAGTTTATTTATTTATTTTGAGAGACAGAGAGAGAGAGAGTGAGGCATGAGCAGGGGAGGGGCAGTGAAAGAGAGGGAGAGGGAGAAAGAACCCAAGCAGGCTCTGAGCTGGCACTGAGCCGGCTGTGGGATTTGAATCCATGAACTTTGAGATCATGACCTACCCTCAGTCAAGAGTCAGATGCTTAAACAACTGAGCCACCCAAGTGTCCCTAAAATTTAAACTTCTTGATCACTAGTGTTATCTATAAACCAAAAAAGATAAGGGACTTGGATCTACAAAGTTCCTAAGTTTTGCCTGGATTATGAAGTTGAGGAAACGGATCTCCTAGATATCAGATGAGATCTGGTTTCTAAGATTTTGTTTACCAGATTCATGGATAATTCCCCTAGTCTGCCTTTATTCTCAATTCTAAGTAAGCCCAGGTCTTTCCAGAAGTATATCTCATATGTGAGTGTTTGGGAAGGGATGGTGGTTTGCTAATAAAGTTGAAATTTACTATTGTTCTGGGTTGACTTTACTGAATTCCTTTCTAAATTCTGTTTCATCTGCCACATTACCAAGCTGGGCTGTTTTTATCCAACTTACGGACAATACTTTTCAAACCAGTAATTGAAGGAGTGATAGTAAAATATTCTAATAGACATAGAATGTTCCCCAATCCAGTCAAATTTTTAATCCTCAATACGAACCCTGGTCCACTCATGCGCACAGATCAATGTGAGGGCCGCTATGCCAAGATTGCACTGTGGGAAAGATGAGCACCTTTGGTCACTTCAAGATGCCATTCCTTGAAACAACTGGTGTGGCATTCAGCCAAAGTGACTCCATCTACCAGAGTGTTAACCATTGGCAAAACCAAATCATGGACGACCATCACTTCATTCTGCAAGGACTCCACGTAGAAGCTTGTAAATGTTCATCTAAGTATCTTCAGAACTGTGAGATGCATGGCATATGGATCTGATATCAAGGATCACTTTTTCTGATGGCAAAGTTGCAACAGAATATTGAAACAAAGCGCCTTTACCTTCTTGGAGAACTGAACTAGCACCAGAAGGAAAACACTTTGCAAAACATTCCCCTTTGGCATGAGCTGGAGGGCTTAATTGACATTTCCTTTATGCTTACATTTTTTAAACTTGCATTTCCTTTAATCTTTAATATGAGGGTTGGCCGGTCTACCCTAACTCCAAAAATGTTTCTCTCTATAGCCTAGGATTAAAAAAAAGTTGCCTGTGTCATAATATTTAAGGAAACAAGTTTTTTGGAGCTTAAGTGTTATAATAACATGTAATGTTAAACTCCCTTTTGAAAAAGTTAGCACATAACAACTTTTCTTTAATATTTCATCCAGATACGTTTCAAGAGAGGCATCATAATCACTGGAAAATATGTGCTCTAGGAAGTCAACTGGACGTAAAAGAAGATAATCACTGTGCATGTTGAGACACTGAACTTGAACTAAAATTATAGCTGCTTAATGGATAATCTGATTTGTATCTCTAATCCAATCCATTCAAACCTAGAAAGTTTGTCCTTCTGTTACTAAGTCAGAACTCACTTATACCCACAGTTACAGGGTGTTTCTTTTTCTTTTTTTAAAAAAAGTAATTTTTTTAAGTTTGCTTATTTATTTATTTAGTGAGAGAGAGAGAGAGGCAGAGAAAGAGGGAGAGAGAGAGAATCCCTAGCAAGCTCCACACTGCCAGCGCAGGGCCGGATGCAGGGCTCAAACTCACGAACCATGAGATTATGATCTGAGCCAAAATCAAGAGGTGGATGCTTAACTGACTGAGCCACACAGTTGCCCCTACAGGGTGTTTCTTGAAGTGCTGCTTCTGACTGCGCTTTTAGCCTCTGGGATCATTTTGTTTCTCTTCTATTTTCCTGGATTAAACCTGAATACTTCTTTCTCTCCCTGCCCTGTAAGCTTGCTCTGCCATGTGGCAATGTGTGCCTGACCGCTTCATTTTGCTTCTCTCTGAGAGTCAGCCTCTCTCATCTCTATACACTACAGCCTGTGGTCAGATGCATCAGAACTCCCCACAGATGCCAGAGCCCCCAGTTTGGGGGTCCAGGATCTGACTTTGTGTAAGTCTAGTCCTATGTGCAGTGTTGGGGTTGGTCTGGCAGAGGGAAATCGTTCCACTCAGCTAAAAGATGCAAAAGGAACCTTGAAGAAATCTATTGGGGGAGACTTGCCATTGCCATGTTGGAGGACTGAGCATCACACTGGAACCCTGACTGTAGGGACTGTAGGGTGGAGGGCATATTCAGGCAGAGAAAACCACATTTGAGAACATGCCCACATGGGAAACAGAATTGCATGTTAACATGGTTGGTGTGGGAGATTTAAATTAAAAAAAATTTTTTTTAATGTTTATTCATCTTTGGGAGTGGGGAGGGGCAGGAGCAGAGAGAGAGAGGGTGACACAGAATCTGAAGCAGGTTCCAGGCTCCTAGCTGTCAGCAGAGAGTCCAACGTGGGGCTTGAACTCATGAACCACAAGATGATGACCTGAGCCAAAGTCAGACGCTTTAACAGACTGAGCCACCCAGGTGCCCCAGTGTGGAGGGTTTACACGATGGAAGTGGGTTGGAGTCGAGGAGAAGACTAGGAAAGTAGTAGCAGATGGTGAGTGATCTCCTAAGCTATGCAAAGGGGTTTGACTTGACCTTGTATGTATTGGGAATACCATGTAGAAGGGTGGCAAGATCAGAATCAAATATATTTCCTGGTAAAATTTGAGGAGGGTATAATGAACCTTCCAGAGATCTCAGTGATTGAAGTGACTTTACAGGAATATAAATGTCACAATTCAAAGCAGCTATGAAGTTAGTACCTCCCAGGCCCTCTCCTGCCAATAATGGCAAAACTATCTACATTTAATTTTCAAAATACAACTGCTCTACAAATCATTGTTTGAGTTTGGCCAGTATGTGCCCTGATGGTCACACTAGACCCTCTTCTGTCCGCTTGATTCCTATTTCTATCCTGGCTCTCCTTTTCGTGCTACCTCTCACTGCAGCTTCTCTAAATAGCTTTAAAGCTGTGACCTTTAAAATAAGCACTTAAAAGTCCTGCTGTGATTTACATTCTGAGCATGAGCCAGCTGTTTTTACCTAGACATGCTGTGGGTATGAAAAATTGCTGGAACAATTTAGGATAGAACTCTCTATTTCCAGTCGGTAGCAAATGACGATCGGTGAATTATACTTTTTATCTTCAGTGTGTTTCCATTTCTTACAATTCTTACTGTGTCAGAAAAAAAATCAGAATTCACTCCTGCTGCATGTTGATGCACTTCCTGAAAGGTTATTAGCCAAGCCAGTCATACTCTCAGAAAGATGATATGGTCCAACATATTCTCAAAACTTACAGTTTGAATTTATTTTTCCTTTGCTCCCTTCCAAGCTATTATTTTACTGGCAGTCAAAACAACAACAACAACAACAAAAACACTGGACCCATTGAGCTATCAACTATTATGTTGGAACCAGCATCATTTTCGCTTTCATAAAGGCCAGCTAGAAATGTTCAGCAGAATTATCAACGTAGCAGTGTTTTGCCTTTTATAAATGACTGGAAACAATTGCAAGTCCTAACCAAGGAATTTTTGGACTCGACGAGGTAAGGAATTATGATTTCATCTTATTTTGAAACTGATTATCCTAAACTAACTTCCAGGTCATATCAGAGATTTCAAAGAAAATGGAATATGTTTTACATAAGATTAGGCAATTGGCTTTAGTCAAATAACCCTGTATAATTGCTGGTTACATCTCCTGAAACACATGGTCCTTGTTACTGAAAGAAAGTATTAGCCTTTAGTAGAGTCTCTGATTATTGTTACTCTTATTACTCTTAGTGTAGTGAGGGCTCTAAGGGGTGTGTGTGTGTGTGTGTGTGTGTGTGTGTGAGTGTGTGTAAATAAGAAGGGTGTCCTACATAGAACCCTGACATGACACAAGAGGTGAAGACAGGCTTCCTATGATTTTATTCATAAATGGAGTCCTTGAGTCTTAGGGCAGAGAAGATGGCTGTGTACATCCAATCTGACAGTAGGGCTTATAGGTGAGAACTGTGACAAGAAACATAGTCTCCCATATCATGTCCCCTTAGCTGAGCAGAAAAATTGCCCTTAGCTCGGTGAGAACTTGGTTTTGAGCTCTGTCCAGGGGCAATGGTAGGAGAAAAAAAAGATGTTGGGTATGACGGGTGATGGTTAAAACACACATTATTCTTTCTCTCATGTTAAATTTTGTTCCACGGTTTTTGGAAGAATCTGGAAAGGTGACTCTGATTAAGGAGTTGGCACACAATAGGGATGGGCTAAGATAGAATGGCCTTTGCTTGGAGTTCTATAGTAAAGAGGAACAGCAGAGGTTGGCAGGGACTTCTTTGATTTCAACTGGAGCAGTGTAGACACAAACAGCAAAGACAAAAAGGACTGTGAGGAACCAACCCCATTCTTAATTTTATCTCTAATTCCCTACTTTGAAATTGATTTAGCATCCCTGCCTGCAGGTTCACTATCCTTTCTCATTCAATATGTCCTATTACATGAACTCCTCACTTCCTCTCTTAATCCTTATTCATCAATGAAACACCCTTTCATTCTCCTGACCCCAAAACTTGGAATCATCTTTCTTTCCTCCCCTAAAACTCTTTATACCCATGAAACAATATATCTTTAAATTATTCTGACAATAATTCTTTTTTTTATTTCAATTTTTATTTCAATTCTAGTGAGTAATATATAGTGTAATACTGGAGTAGAATTCAGTGATTCATAGCTTACATACAACACCCAGTGCTCATTACAAGCAACCCTCAGTGTGTTCTTTATCGTTGAGTCTCTTATGGTTTGTTTCCCTCTATTTTTATCTTCCTTCCCCTATGTTCATCTGTTGTTTCTTAAATGCCTCATATGAGTGAAATCATATGGTATTTGTCTTTCTCTGACTTACTTATTTCACCTCTAGCTCCATCCATGTTGTTGCATCTTTATCCTTTCATCAGTCAATGGACATTTGGGCTCTTTCCATAATTTGGTGATTATTGATAGTGCTGCTATTAACATCGAGGTGCATGTGCCCCTTTGAATCAGTATTTTTATACCCTTTGGGTAAATACCTAGTAGTAAAATTGCTGGGTCATTGGGTTCCTGGGAAACGGGTTCCTCCAAGTTTTTGAGGAACCTCCACACTATTTTCTAGAGCAGCTGCACCAGTTTGCATTCCCACAAACAGTGTAAGAGGTTCCCCTTTATGTGCATCCTCACCGATACCTGTTGTTTCTTGTGTTGTTAATTTTAGCCATTCTGACAAGTGTGAGGTGATACCTCATTATGGCTTTGATTTGTATTTCTCTGATGATAAGTGTTGTTGAGCATCATTTTATGTGTCTGTTAGCCATCTGGATGTCTTCTTTGCAAAAATGTCTATTCATGTCTTCTGCCCATTTCTTCACTGGATTATTTATTTTGGGGGCATCGAGTTTGATAAGTTCTTTACAGATTTGGACACGAATCCTTTATTAGATGTCATTTGCAAATATCTTCTCCCATTCTATAGGTTGCCTTTTAGTTTTGTTGTTTGTTTCCTTTGCTGTGCAGAAGTTTTTATTTTGATGAGGTCCCAAGAGTTCATTTTTGCTTTTGTTTCCCTTGCCTTTGGAGACATGTCTAGTAAGAAGTTGCCATGACCAGTGTCAAAGAGGTTGCTGCCTGTGTTCCCCTGTAGGATTTTGATGGTTTCCTGTCTGCCAATTATTCTTTTTTTTTTTAATTTTTTTTTCAACGTTTATTTATTTTTGGGACAGAGAGAGACAGAGCATGAGCAGGGGAGGGGCAGAGAGAGAGGGAGACACAGAATCGGAAACAGGCTCCAGGCTCTGAGCCATCAGCCCAGAGCCTGACGCGGGGCTCGAACTCACGGACCACGAGATCATGACCTGGCTGAAGTCGGACGCTTAACCGACTGCGCCACCCAGGCGCCCCTGCCAATTATTCTTAAAATGGGTCAATGTCTTGTTCTTTGTTGCCACTGAACAGCCATAATTGGTGCATATGTCACTAATGCTTCCACATATCCCTCTGCAGTTCAGAAATTTAGTGTGCTTCCCCGTCACCTGAGCAGTCAAGTCCAGTCTCATGTCCCCATCAGGGCTGGTTGACCCTACTTCCAAAATGGTGAAATTCTCACCTTTCTCAGTAAATACCCTCAACTCTGGCCAAAGTCTATGTAGATCACATGCAGTACCTCATCAACACCATTGCTTAGCTAATTCCTGTAACAGGCAAGTCTTCTTCCTCTTCCTAGTAACAGCCTTGTTATTTTCTACCATCATATAAAGTCGATTTTAATTCTCTCCATATTGCTAAAGTGATCCTTAGTAACTTTTGCTGTCCAAAGTAACTTTTGCAACCTTGAATAGCTCTGAGCTACACATTGGCTCGTAGTGGGCATTTAATAAGCATTTGAATTAAATTACATTTTGCCATATTAATCTCAATCTCCTTCATGTGTGAAAGTATTGTCCTTTAAACTGTAGTAAAAGGTCTTTGAATTTAATAAATACTTGCCAAATTGAATTGACTGGCTCATAGGTTGGAAATAATTTTAATTTTTAAATATGTGCTTAGGCATAGTCTATCAAAAGCGGCCATTTAAACACAAAGGAAATTTAAGCAACATTTCTCTTCCACAGGAGTTTGGGTGAGAGGTGGAGAATTGATGTGATTATTCTTTTTCCCTTTTGGGTACACGCTATTCTCTTAGGAGTCAGGACGATCTCTGTCATTTTTATCTTTCAACAGTATTATTAAGCACATATTCTGATACACAGCACTGTGTGGGAAGACAGCTGAAACGGTCTCTATTTTCTGGACTTCTACATTTTTGTTAAGAAAAGAGTAATAGAACAACGCAAGACTTTGCTCCAAAATGGGTGATTTTGGCAGTATGCTAGAAAAATGCACAGGAAAGAATTATCAATGGGTATAAAACAGAGGGAGCCTTGCAGGAAAGCAGGGTACTAGAAATAAACCTTGAAGCAAGGGGTAGGATTTTAATGGGGAGGGTTAATTCCCTATGAGAATTGATGCAAGTGAATTATTCTCTGTTTCTCCGTATCCCCTTCTATAAAATGAGGGGCTTGGGTAAGATTATTTCCAGAGCTACTTTTAGGGATCCAAGGTAGGGAAGGGAGAGGGGTCTTGGTGGAGGAGGGATGGCAAAATCAGTGGCTGAGCAAGACAGCAGTGAAGTGGTGAGGGTTAGCAAAAATCTTTGGGTTACATTAGATCTCGAAGAGGTAGATAGCATGTGCCAGGGGTTCAGGATATTCCGGGCAAATCATTAAAAGTGGGGCTCTGTGACTTCTCTTGGTCAGGTATAGCTCGTGATACCAAAATCCTGAGGGTCTTGAAGCTTGGAGTTGTAGATATATGTGTATGTTAAGGGGAAAGAAGAAAATTCTCCTGGTTAGACCGTAAAACTCGTTTTGAAGAAAAGAGTAAAATAAGATCATGCTAGCTACGTTTCAAATGCTCAGCAGCCACATGTGGCCAGTGGCTACCATATTGTATAATGCAGATGTAGAACACTGCCATCATTGCAGAAAATTCTATTGAACATGCTGTGCTCTAGGTCTCCTGGCGAGTTCATTCCAAGACCCAGAATAAGGTCAGAAAAGAGGAAACACTCACCTTCCCCAAGCTATCTTGGGTTTTATGACACTGCCAATATTTCCAGAACACCTCAAAAAATGTCGCCAAATTATTTTGAAGTTAATTCATTCCAATTCAAGTCAATTATAACAAAAAAAGTCACACTCCATTTTTTTTCTGTGAAGAGCAAATATTTCTTGTTCACATCTTCTCAGAAGAGCTATTTGAGCAGGTCTGAAAATAGAACCTGTTTAGACCATGCAGGCTTGTTTGTTCTACCGATTACACCGCCAGCACAGTTTGGAGACAGCAATACGCAGTTGGCCCCTTGGTGCTGCTCAGGTGTTGTTTCATTGTCCGGAACCCCTTTGACATCTCTCCCTTTGGATCTTCCGCCTTTTTTATTTAGACTTTCTGGTGCCTCCCAAAGAGGGGAATCTAAGGTCAGCTGGTGGATAAACAGTAAGTATATCCTTATACAGGAGACACAATCATGTGAATGTCAAGTTGGCATGTTGACGGGACACTTCCCAACTGGCTTTAGTTCATTATAAAAAAAAATAGTAATCACTTTTAGTACTAAACTTCCTCTCCGTGTCATGTCACAATTAGGGGAAGGAGTTTCACAGTAGAATTAAACAAATAACAATTCTTCATGTCCAAAGGGCCTAGAGAGGGTCTTTTGGGGGATGAACCTTGGACCCAGCAGGACATGAAGTGCAACAGTAAACAGGTGAGGGAGATGAAGATACTCCTGAGGACTGGAGATGAAAGTAATAATGCAGAGTGTGGCTCATAACCTCCCATCCCCCTCGGGTAGCTGCCATCTCCCTCTTTCTGCTAACCCTCAGCAGATCGCTGTTATGTCACAATGCAGGGACACACACATTTAGCCACAGAAAATACTTTCTGTGGTATTCCATTTGGCTCATTATAGAACAGAGGAGAGAATGAGTCATGTGGCTTGGTTTTCCCCTTCCCTGCCTTGCCTTAGTACAGCCTCTTTGAGCTTTAAGGTACTTCCCTCAACCATGAATATACACAGCAATAAAATTTTCCTCAGTGCACTAAATGAGGCACCAAAGATACTAAGATAAATCATATGTGGTCTCTGCCCTTGAGGAGTTCAGAGACCCTAGAGGGTTGTAAAGTATACGGCATGAATGTCACCACTTTCACCTGCCTTCCTGTAACACACGGTGTTAACATGTCACTCATTCATATAAATACCAATTGAGTGTCTACTGTGTATTCACACTGAGCCAGGCACTAGAGATAACAAAATGTGTAAATCAAGTAAAGCCCCTTGCCTTTATGAAGTCTGCATTGAACATTCTTCTGTTGAGCTCAAATGTGGCCTGAGAATCCTTCTCAACACAGTGCTCTGGATAGTACCACTGATTCCTTAGATAAGTAGAGAAGACAATCCAATGTCTAAGCCATAATCTGGCAGGAGAGACAGATTCATGCATAAAATAATGTCATGCTGAGTGACAGACACTAGAGAAGAAATGCACATTGAGCTGTATGGGAGGGGTGGCTGAGTGGCTCCGTCTGTTAAGTGTCTGATTCTTGATCTCTGCTCAGGTCATAATCTCATGGTTCATGTGTTTGAGCCCCATGTCAAGCTCTGAATTGAGAGCACAGAGCCTGCTTGGCGTTCTTTCTACCTCCGTCTCTCTTCCCCTCCCCTGCTTGCGCTCTCTCTCAAAATAAATAAATAAAACTTAAAAAAAATTTTTTTTCAGTTGTATGGGAATATACAAAGTGGGTGACTTAACTGTGCCCAAGGAAGTCAAGGAAATTCCTGAGAGGAAATATACTTTTTCAGGGACCTGAAGGATGCATAGGAGCCCATAAAGCAGATCAGAAGTGGTTGGCATGGGAAGAGCCTTGCAGGTACAGGAAGGAGCAAGAGAAGAGCTCAAGGCAGGAAGGAGCACGAGTGATGTTCAGGGAACACATGGTGAACATATGTGGCTTCATGGGTGAAGTGCTGAGGCCAGGAGCTCAGGAGAGGGCGGATTGTAGAGGTTAGGATTAAGCTCTATTGAGAAAGGTCATCTATTGCATGTTGTGAAGCTGGGAATTTATCCTAGTGCCAGCTAGGAGTCCAAGAGGCAAGAGAAACACTTTAAGTGAAGGGACATGCTCAAACCTAAAATAGAAGCAGTAGAATTTAATGCTTAAGACAGCACAGACACTGAGCAAACAGCCTGGGTTTGAATCTACTTGTCTGTTAGCTCTTCTGTGCCTCAGTTTTCTCATCTATAAAATAGAAATGATAATGGCATTCACTTCACTGTAAGAATTAAATGAGGAAAGTGCTTAGAACGTTGACTGACACGTAAAAGTCCTCTATGTGGGTTTTTTCTATGCTTACCACTCGGTTTTGGCAAATTTGGAAACTACTTTTTTTTTTAAGTTTTATTTATTTATTTTTGAGAGGGAGAGTGTGTGAGTGAGAAGGGGAGGGCAGAGAGAGAGAAGAGGAGAGAATCCCAATCAGCCTCACCACCGACAGCATGGAGCCCAATGTGGGGCTCAAACTCATAAACTGGGATCATGACCTAAGCTGAAGTCAAGAGTCAGACACTTAACTGACTGAGCCACCTGGGTGCCCCTGTTTTTGCAAATTTGGAAGCTGAAGCACAGAAAGACAAAGTAATTTACTGAGGATACAATGCTCTTTTGTGGTGGAGACTGGATATCTATCCATCATGCAAAACCACTTTAAACATGAGCATTATCAAACATTCATCTCTCCCAATGGATCCCAGCAGATACATTTTTTGTTTGTTTAGAGGATGAAGAGGAAATTAATTCTTCTTAAAAACCCTTTGTCATTTCTACTTTCCCCTTTTATCTTAAGATGCTCCAGCTGCTTCCCATATTGTGTTCCTCCACTCTGTTGTTCTTTTATTTTTAACATGTACCATTTCATTTTCCCAAAACGCAGTGCAATTTATCATAATGTAAAATAAATAAATAAATAAACCCGAGCAGAAACACAAAGCATATTTTTCTCCAGGAAACTTCCCTCTTCTCAAGCACAGGGAGAGAGAACCCAGTGGCACTTTCAGCAAACACATGCATCCATAAGTGTATTAATCATATCAATGTAAGAAGCTGGTCCAGTTCTGCTGGAATCATATGCTTATGAATAAAAGAGAAAACATGTCTTTGTAGATTGGCCAGATATGTCCAATCGCTGCACCAGTCCAAGGCATTATAGTTTGCAATGCTTCCCACATTTGCAAAATAAGCACATTGATTATCAAATTGTTCTCAAAGAAGCATTTTCCTAGATTTCTATATATAATAACCAAAATATTTTGCTCCCCAAATGAGTCCTATAGTATCTGTGGTCAGAAGTAGAGACTTACCACCACTTTGTGTTACAATCAGGCCATGTCTGCCCATTCTCAAAGTGACGTGAGTGATTAGGAATGGGGGTCTGTGATCAGGAGCAAGAAAAGGAGTTGTAGTAGATGGGAGAGAAGAAAGTGATATTTGTAGTTGTGAAGCTTTGGGCAAGATAAAGGTTGTAGGGGGTTAGTACATATAGGTCTTAGAGCACTAGGTTTCTGCCACTTGTGGGAGGAAACAGCCAAGGCTTAAGAGAAACTGATGAAATAGGGTATGTGTTTGGTATATTCTAGTATTTTCTAGAGGAAGAATTTCATGACTGGAGTGCAGGCTATACAACTCCACGGGTCAGAGGAACGGGATCCTGGATCTATGTGTAGGTGGGTGGTCTCCATCAGTATTGCTATGCCCCATGGTACTCAGAGTGTCCACAGTGCCCTGAGTCGCCAAGGGTGCAGTTAGTCTAGTTGGGAGGTGGGGCCTCAAAAACAGCAGTTGGTTTGAAGAAGCAAAAACATCAGCCAACTGTCAAGTATCACAGAGCTCTGCAATTCTCAAACCTGGGGCATGTTAGAATCTCTTGAAGATAGATTTTCTTTTTAAATTTAAAGTATAGAAACATATACTTAGTAAAGTACAGAAATCCCAAGTGTATATCTCCATGAGTATTTAAAAAAACATCTCACCCATACATCGCCAGGATCAGGATATAGACCACTGCCAGCACCCTACAAGCCCCTTTGAGCCCCTTCCTAGTTAGTGCCTTCTGGACCCATGAAAGAAATCACTGTCAGACTCGCCTCATCATAGAGCTGTTTTGCCTGCTTCTAAACATTATCTGAATGAGATTATACGGTGTATACTCTTTTATGTGTGGATCTTTTGTCAGTATGATGTCTAAGAACTTCATTCATGTTGCTGCATATGGGAGTAGTTTGCTCTTTATCACAGGTATATAAGATGGCTATGTTAATAGCTGCACACAAATTTATATCTCATTGTATCTTCCTGTTGAATTATTTTATTTTGTATCTTGTTGAATTGAAATTTTTATTATCACAAATGTCTCCTTCATCCCTAATAATATTTCTTGCCTTAAAATTTTTGTTGTCAGATCTTAGTAAAGCTATGCCAGCCTTTTAAAAATATATATATTAGAGATTGCATGTGTTTTCTCCTATCCTTTTCAACATTTTTGTGTTCTCATATTTAAGGTATAATCTTATAAGATAAGGTTTATTGTTTCTCTCTATGTTTATATTTATATAGATACATATTTGATATATATGTGATATATATATATACATGTACATAGATATATGTGATACAGATATATAAGGTGTATCTGTATTTAGTTTTTTAATTTGGATAATTTAGTCTATTTACATTTAATGCAATAAGTGACATATTTGGATTTAAATATACTCACTATCAGTTTTATATTTATCCTGTTTTATTCTGTTCTTTTTTTGCCTTCTTTTGTATCAGTCTAGTACTTTTAAATCCATTTTTATTTCTATTAGTTGTATTGTAATATATTCTTTCATTCTTCTCTTAGTGGCTACCTATAATGCATGCTTGACTTAATAGAATATACCTGCAATTAATACCTTTACTACTTCTCAGGTAATGCAAGGACTCACAACACTTTGGTCTATTTATATACTTTTCCACTTTTTTGTGCTATTGTTACTGATTCCTTTTATTTTACATTTATTGGAATCCTCATTAGACATTATTCTTACTAAAAAGGGAATAGTCATTTAATATACCCACATTCCTCCCATTTTAATATTATTCATTTCTTCCTACATTTTCTTGCTTCCATCTGGGATTATTTCTCTTCTTCCTCAGAAACTCCCTTTACTATCTATCTATCTATCTATCTATCATCTATCTAGTCTTGCTGGAATGTATTTCCTTAGCTTTTTTTGGTCAAAAACTTGTTTTACTTCATTTCTGAAAGACATTTTTGCTAGATATAGAATTCTAAGTTGACAGGCATTTTCTATCTACACTGTAAAAATACATTCCCTTGTCTAGTGGCTTCCATCACTCCTATTAAACATTCAGGTGTCAGTCTTATTGGTTCTCTCAGAAGGTCATGTGTCTTTTATCTCTGTCAGCTTTTAAGATTTTTTCTTTGTTATCATGAGGTGCCTAGGTGTGCTTTTCTTTGTATTTATGCTGCTTTGGTTTATGGAGATTCTTGAATCTGTGGCTTTATAGTTTTTATAAATTTCAGATTGTCCTTGGACAGTTTTTTTTCCCACATATTTCTTCTGCTCCATTCTCTCTTCACATCTTAGATCCCTATTGCAGAATGTAGGCATTTTCTTTTAAGTTTTATTTTTATTTTTGAGAGACAGAGAGAGCATGAATGGGGAATGTGCAGAGAGAGAGAGAGAGAGAGAGAGTCCAAAGCAGGTTCCATGCTGCCAGCACAGAGCCTGACATGGATCTTGAACCCATGAACCATGAGATAATGACCTGAGCTGAAATTAAGAGTCTGACACTTAGAGGCACCTGGGTGGCTCAGTCGGTTAGGCATCCGACTTCAGCTCAGGTCATGGTCTCACGGTCTGTGAGTTCAAGCCCTGCGTTGGGTTCTGTGCTGACAGCTCAGAGCCTGGAGCCTGCTTCAGATTCTGTGTCTCCCTCTCTCTGACCCTCCTCCATTCATGCTCTGTCTCTCTCTGTCTCAAAAATAAACATTAAAAAAAAAAGAGTCTGACACTTAACTGACTGAGCCACCCAGGTGCCCCCTGGGTATTTTTATGTAGGTATTTTTATTATGTTCTATTTGAGTCTTGCCGTTTTTAATTTTACACTTTTTTAAAAATCTAGATGCTTTCTATTGACTACATCCAGCTGTTTAATCCTCTTTGCTGGTTTGTCTGCTCTTACACTCATCTATTTAATTCTTTAGTATTGCCTTATTTATGGTTCTACAATTTTGATTTTCTGTATATTTTAGTTCACTGAAGAAATTATTCATCTCATCATCTACTTCTTGAACACATTAATTGTGGGTATTTTAAAATCCGTGTATGATAACTTCAATATTGTGATCACCTATGGTCTGTTTCCATTACATGTCTTTGTTCCTCTTGCCTTGTAGTTATTTGGTCCAGTTTCCTGGCATGCCTCTTAATTTGAATGTCAGACATTATCCATGAAAAATAATATGGGGCTCTGGAAGATTTTATCTTCCTCTAGAGTGGATTTAATATTCTTTTGGCAGGCTGATAGAATACAGGCAAATCACCTTAATGCAAGCAGCCATTGCCATGACTTTAGTTTTGGGAGGCACATGTATTTTCTATCTGTCCTTACTCCTAGGGAGTGGCTCTTGGAGTGTGTGGTGGGGAGGGTCTCAGCTAAAATTCTGGGACATTTATAATGGTCTCATCTCCCTAGCAGGCCCACCTCCACATTAGTGTCTCCAGTACCATAAGACTGCCCGGATTCCTGTTCTAGTGTTTTTTCTGACTGTATTCATATAATTTTTGGAGTTCAGTGCTTGATGCTATATGATACAGGGGGTTGAATGTGAAAGATATGTCACACATGGAAAGTCCAGTGAGACTTGGCCGGCCCTCCTCCGCCCTGTGGTTATGCCATCTGGCTAGCTGCCACGGTTGCTGGAGTAACAGAAGAGAGATGAAGGAGACAGTCTCCTAAGTGCCTCAGACTTGAGCAGAAACCTCACCTGCTCACTGTTCATGGGCCAAAAGTATCTACTAAGCCCCAATGTGACCACAGGTAGGGTGTGGAATGTAAAAAAGTACTTGGAAAACTTATTTGGTCCTGTCTATGTCTGCTATAATCTTTTCAGTTATTTTTTTTTTCTTAAAGATTGTTAAACTGAATAAAGCTATTGATTTTCCTGTGAATATGGCTTAGGTACATCTCATACATTTTAGACTATCTTCAGTCAGTATCCCTTCAGAAATTTATTTTTTTTAAGTTTATGTATTTATTTTGAAAGAGAAAGAGAGACAGTGGGGGAAGGGCAGAGAGAGAGGGGGAGAGAGATAATGCTAAGCAGGCTCTGAACCATCAACGCAAAGCTTGATGTGGGGTTGTAACTCATGAACTGTGAGATCATGACCTGAGCCAAAGACAAGAGTTGGATGATTAACCAACTGAGCCACCCAGGCATCCACTTTGGATATGTATTTGTCTCCAATCACACATATATGAGATCATCTGCAATTGTCTCCTAGATCTCAGATGTTCTTTTCTGGCTTTTTTTTTTTTTAATTTTTCCTCTGCACATAAGTTTGGATAATTTGACTCATGTTTAGGTTCAGTGAACTTTTTAGTCTCAGTAGAAAGCCTAGGGTGTTGACCAAGGTGTCTCCCTTCTGGGTGGTCAAAACTCCAAAGTGTCCTTGCCCCTGTATAACCTCAGAAATGCCTGTTATCCCTTGGCCACCAGCGGCTGCCCTCTGGCAGGCCACCTGAGTCTTGCTCGGTGGCTGCACAGTTTAAGATCCTGCCAAGGATGGAATCTTCCAAGACTTCTGGGGCTCCTCAGCAGCTGCCTCCTCTCAGGTACCCTGATCCACAATCCCACATAGTTTAGTGGCTCCATCACCGTTCCTTTCCCCCAAACAGACCTGGCTCTGCACTGCCTCCGCTGCCATTTGGAAATGCCCCAGGGAGAAACCCAGGATGGCACTAAACTCTGTACTTCTCTCCTACACCAGTTGCTTCCTGTGTGGGCTGCTACCCAGCCCCTGAGAGGAGTCTCAGCACATACTTCATCCACTTTCATTGCTGTTCACTGTCATACCAGCAACTCTGTCATCGTCAAGATTGCAAGTCTGCATCAGGTATATTTTTAAATGTGAAATTCTCATTTTCAGTACCTTCCAAAGGGTGTAATTTTACTTTTCATTTTATGAAATGAAATGGTTCCTTAGGCTTTTTTTCTACTTTTTTCCCCATTATTTTACGTTATCGTTCTACTATTTTGACATCAAATATTATAGCTTATACATTTACAACTTTTTGAAATGGATTGAGGCTTATTTTCAGTTTGATAGACAATTACTTTCAAGACGATTATTTTGTAGGTCAATGAAATGATTATATAACCCTCCTCAAATTTAGTATTAATGTATTTAATCATTTCGATTACATTATTCAAAAGTTGTGCATCCTTATTTGACTTTAGGGTATTTTATCACTCAAGCACGAATCATATTGTGCTAAGTTTTCTTACCATTATTGTGTTTTTATAAATTTTTCTTTTTTGTCTCAGTTTTTGGTGTATATTTTTTATTTGAATATATTTTATTGGTCAAGCATGAGTTGTTTTGTTCAAATAGGTACTTATCACATTCTGCTGTCATGTTTTAAAATGAGGGAACTGAACGATAAGGAAGTAATTCTAGTTTGCCTGATGACACCCTTCATCAAATAACGTTAATCATTCATGCTAGTGTAATGTTATCCTGAATTAATAAGGAAACCACACAGTGGACTTCTATTTAAAAAAAAGATAGATAAAAAAAAAAGATAGATCAATGTAATTTATTTCAATATGATTCATTGGGTGCCTAGAACTATGTGCCTGCTTTTGCTTTCCTGAATGAATAATACTTCAGCTCACAGGAAATATTTGACTAACTATGGTCAAACAAAATTTACTGAAAATACTTCATTTTTTTAACCAGGTTTTCTTTTATAAAGGTAGAAATTGTATGTTCTTGCTTTCCACATAGTACATTTTAAATCACGTTCATGAAAACTGCCTTAAGACAGCAGAAGTTTTCCACCTGCCCACCGTTACCCCCAATAATAGTTGCTAGGCAGTGGGCAAGGCAGTCAGCTATTAACACAAGAGCCATACTCCTAATTTTCCTTCCTAATAGAATTTCAATGCTATATGGGATGCCAACTAGATATCGTTAAAAAGTACTTCCTGGATTCCCTTGTAATAAAAGGTCATTGTGTTGCTTTAGATATTTTGATGTTTTGTTATTGGTTGAATAAAAGTTTATGCCTTTCATTTAATTGTATATGTTCACCCTAAATTATTCCTTTTATTAATACAAAACAATCTTCGTTGTTAAATTTTAGTTTTTTTGCTTTGATTTCTAGATTGTTTAAAATTAATTTTGCCATTTCAATTTTTTTATTATTTAGTCTTACCCGATAGATCATTGTCTATACTTTTCTTTTGAAACTTCAAGTCTTTAAGACATTTTGTTTTAGATCTGTTATTTTAGGCAGTGTATAGCTCAATTTCATTTTTTAAAACAATCTGAGTACCTTTGTCTTTTGACAGATGTATTCAGCCATTTAAGTTCCTGTCATCACTGGTGTGTTTGATCTGACATTGTCTTATGACATGCTCTGAGTTCTTTTTTAATGCCTCTGTGCTGCTGCAGTCTGCTTTTGTTTAGTATCTATTTTAAATAAGTGGTGGGGTCTTATTTGCTTTTATTTTCTGTAGAAATCTGTAAAGGACACACACACTTTAAAGTTCCACTAGTGGTTATCTTTAAGTTACAAAGAAAAAAAAAACTTTTATAGCAGACATTAATGGAGGTGGTAGGATACTACCTGTTTAACAACTCTTTTTCTTTTTTTTTAATGTTTACTTATTTTTGAGAGAGAGAGACAGAGCACGAGCAGGGGAGTGGCAGAGAGAGGAGACACAGAATCTGAAGCAGGCTCCAGGCTCTGAGCTGTCATCACAGAGCCCAATGTGAGGCTCAAACCCACAAACTGTGAGATCATGACCTGAGCCGAAGTTCGACACTCAACCAACTGAGCCACCCAGGCACCCCAACATCTCTTTTTCTAAGTATATTTTCCTCTTATAGTCACCTAGTGCAGAGGTTCTTAACTGGGACAGTTTTCTTCCCCCAGAAGATAGTTGCCAATGTCTGGAGACATTATGGTTGTCAAAACCCAGGGAGAAAGGGTGCTAGTGACATCCAGTGAGTAGAGGCCAGGGACCCAGCTTAACATCCTACAATGAAAAGGACAGCTCCCACGACAAAGGATTATCCGGCCCCAGAGGTCAGTGGTGCAGAAGTTGAGAAACCCTGATCTAGTTAAACCCTTTTATCTTGCATATGAGCAGTGTTAAGACTCACAGATGTGGGGTGCCCTGTTCAAATTCAGTTAGCTAGGTAGGTGCCAGAATGAAGAAAATAATCTAACACTGTCACTTTTTCCAGTGCAACACCTTACCTCCTTAACAGATGCTTATTTAAAACAAGCCCCTCCCTGTAAATGTCAGATAAGTGCACGGAAAATGAAAGATGACAGCGATCGCTCCTTTGGTAGTAAATCGGAGACCATTTCTGCTTATTCAGCTTTTTAGCTGAATACGATCAAGTAAAACGTGATTGGTACTACAAAGCTTTAGTAAATGAGAACAGCCATGTGATCAGCAAGTGCTTTGGGTTTTCTGCAAAATATTAAATGTAAAATACACAGAATGTGAGAAAAGGAGGTTTACTTTGAGGTCATCCCATTCCACCTCTCATCCATCATGGTCCTCTAGACTGACTCTGCTTGGACAATTTCAGGGAGGGGGAGCTTAAGACACTCAGATGCGGGTTGTAACGGTGATTACTCTAAATGCAAAGGCAGCATAGAAATTACAACTGTGATTACGGTGACCATAAGGTAACAATTGAATTTATGTTCATAAATCAATCAGGAAAGAGTTTGTCAAACAGAACAATGTGGGTATTGTTGAGAGGGAGATTCTAAGAGGGTGTGGGGAAAGGTATGAAGTTCAGAAGTGCTTTGACATGACAGGTGATACAATCACACTTTCCAGGCCTTAAAAGGAGTCTCTGCCTCCAAGGACGAAGGAGCCAACCCATTCTGAGGACCTGAGTTCCTGGATCAGAATTATTGCTTCTGCAGGGGAAATTGTGGGGAGAATTTCAAGCTTTAGGCATGATGGCTGACTTAAACTGCTGAGGTAATGAATGGCTGCAAGAGGGAGGAAAATCCAAAAGGTTTCTAGGAGGGAATCAAGCTGATAAGATCTCTAGAATATTTCCTGTCACCTGTGTGGCAAAGGAAGAGGAGTAGAAAACACTTGTTACTTGGATCAATATTTTGGATGTGGACAGAGATAAAGAAATCACCAAAATTAAAATAAAAATGTGAATTCTGGTTTTCAAAACCATGCTAGTGATTTATAAAAGTGGACTTTGTTCCATAATAAATGTATTGTTTTTTAAAAATATGTATTTTTGAGAGAGAATGTGAGAGGGGGAGGGGCAGAGAGAGGGGGGGGACAGGGGATCTGGAGTGGGATCTGCATTGACAGCAGACAGCCCAGACCACTGTGGGGCTCAAACTCATGAACTGTGAGATCACACCCTGAGCCGCTGTCGAACGCTCAACTGACTGAGCCACCCAGGCGCCCCTAAATTTTTCATTTTAATCCCACCCTCCAACCTGACCTCCTCCCCACTTCCCCCTAGTCTTCTCCAACTCAATTAATGGTACTACCATCTACCCAGATGCTTAAGCTATAGCCGTAGAGGTTATTCTTGATCCCTTCCTCCTCTACATCCTCCACAATGAATCCAAAAGCATATTATATGGATTCTAGCTCCTAAAACCATCTCCATTGCAGACACTTGAAACATCTTCACTGCCATGATCCAGGTACAGGCCTCCACAGTCTCTTTGGAAAACTGCCACCAGTTGTTTGATTGCCTAACCCAACCCGTTGTAATCTACTCTCTACACAGCAGCAAGAGGTTGTTTTTGTTTTCAACAGAAATCAAAGGATGTCACAGTATTCCTCCTGGCTATGGCCAAATGTTCCATCAAGAACGTCTATAATAATGATAATGAGGATGAGGATAATGCCTTTAATTTAGGTCCTGTTTCAATTGGTACTAAACTGCCACTATGATGTAGTTTTTACTGATTCTCATTCTATGAATGAGGATATCAATGTCCAACAAGGTTAAGGAACTTGCCCAAGATGACAGAATGAGGGAGTTCCTGAACTGTGATTCAGGTCTGTTTGATCTCAGGATGATACTGGCTGCTCTTGCTCCTGCTCTGCTCTTGGGAAAAGGCACATCCTCTCTTCTTCTTTGCCAGGAAATGCTTTTTATGTGTTTCCATAGCTGACTCTTCCACAAGCACAAGGGAGAATTCTACTTCTTATATATTAATACTGTGAATGTAAACTGGCTGTTGTCAGATTTTCAGGAGTTCTACATTATTATGTAAGAAAATAACAGAAGGAAGAAGAAAAATAATTATGCAATTTCTGAGGCTAAGCTTCAATGATTCTTTTCTTACAATGAAACATAATTTCAATTTTTCTTGAGCAAATGGGGTTTAACAAAGAATACCAGCCTAATAATGACAAAGTGAATTTTAAAAAGCTTCAGCCTGTTTTTCAAGTGAACTTGGAACATTATTATCAAGAAAATTCAGTTTTTAATGGTATTTTGCATTTCACATTCAGTTAAATTCAATACAGTGTATTCAATATGTAGATGGGGAGGGCAGGCTTTGGAGAAAGGGAAGCTGGTGTTCAATGGTAGACCAGATTTGGGCCAAAAGACCCATGCTTATCACCTACTAGATATATGTAAAAATATAAGTCAAAGGCTCTCTCTAAATATCAGTTAAACACACTGAGGAGTGGAGGCTAATTTGTACCTCCAAAAGTTATTGTGGTGATTAAATGGGACAACAGATTCTAAAGTGCCTACCATTGTGCCCAGACCTTAGAAAGATTTCAAAAGAATGGGTTGTATCTGAAGTGTAACAGACGCACAAGCAATGCAGGATTTTAGAGACTGGAGGAGGTCAGAGTAAATGAGTGATATAGGAAAGACTTCTCAGAGTCGGTTACATTTAAGCTGGCATTTGAAGAATGGTTGAAATGTCAACAGGTGGAGATTAGCGATACCAAAAGTCCAGTATAGTACATGGGTTAAATAAAGCCAGAAAAGAGTAGTAATCCAGGGATCACTAGTGGTTCGGTATAAAAGGTTAACAGAAGGAGAGATGAGGAATTAATAGTATGATGAGATTGGTATATTCCAGTTTAACCAAATCTAAAAATACTATCCAGCGTAAGATGCACTACAATTTCAGGCTCCCTTCAGAAAGATAAAAACCCAGCCAACTAGCAGTGCCATAAAAATATTTATTTTATTGAAAGAGCTCTTTTAGAATTGGAGGTCATATGTTATTCTCATGCAGAAGTCAGAAAAACAAAAAAGCAGAATAAACTGGCCTAAGAATGCCTACAGCCCGGGGCGCCTGGGTGCCTCAGTCCGTTGAGCCGCCGACTTCGGCTCAGGTCATGATCTCGGGGTTTGTGAGTTTGAGCCCCGCGTCAGGCTCTGTGCTGACAGCTCAGAGCCTGGAGCATGCTTAAGATTCTGTGTGTGTGTGTGTGTGTGTGTGTGTGTCTGGCCCTCCCCCACTCACACTCTCTCTCTCCTTCAAAAATAAATAAACATTAAAAAAAAAAAAAGGAATCGCTAAAGCCCTACCACTTCCAGAATTCTGCGTCATGTGTGCATTCAGGACAATATTGTCCTCTGTTCCCCCTGAGAGCGCTGATAACGAGGTATGCCTTAACGGAGTGCCTGCTCTGCTGTTGTCTGTGGGCCTTCCTCCACACTGCCGGCGCTTCTTCTGCAGACTCTGATGTGTGTTCTCAGGCGGTGGCAACCGTATCACTCCCACCACATGGCTGCCAGACATGTTAAGACACAAACTGATTTCAGAGATGTTAAAATGTGGGGGGAAAGTGTGCTTTTTCGAAAATCTTTGAAAGTCAGTGGCTGCGAAAGGCCCTGAGAATGTATCCTGCTTTGAGTCTGTACTTAAATCTGTAGCCAATCAAGAAGCATGGAATGCTTCTTGAATCAGATGGGCTTTGGGTGATTCATTCCAGCAGCAGGGTATGGGGCGGAGGTGCAAGAATGGGGAGCTCTGAGATCTGTGGGCTGGTGAGAGATGAAGATGGTCGCAAGCAAGTGAACAGCTGAGAGAGACAATGGAAAGAAGACAAGAGACTTTCCATGGGAATGCTGCTCTACTGAGCAAGTTCATACTATCTCCCATTGTGATTTGTGCATAAAATCTAGTCTTTTAAGTTAAATTGGGTTTTTCAGCAATCATATGTCTGGGCCCCGAAGTGAGAATGGGGAGATTTATTAAAGTAATTTGGGAAGCTCCAGTTGTCCAGACTGACAGCAAACGGTTGCCACCTTTTGATCCTTTAGCGCATGATAGGCCCTGAGCTACGTACGGAATAAGCAAAGATGGGCATGCCTCAGCCCCTGGCCCTGAGAAGCCCACAGCCTTACAGGGAAGACAGAGGGAACATGAGTTAGAATGCCACCACGTGCGTTCTGTGCAGAGTGGTGCAGGGGAAGAAGTGTAGGCACAGAGGACAGAGCATCTGAGGCCTCCAGTGTGGCATTAAGTGGCATAAAGGGAGCAGCAGAACTACTGTTGATCAAGATACACAAAAGCAGAAACAGGGATAGGACAGTGTGGGCTTCTCTGCTCAGGATTCAAATCTCTTTCAGTGGGCAGCTTTATTCCCCATTTCCTTCAGGGCAGGATTATACATACCGGTTCCTAAGTCAAGCAGTCCTCACGGAGACAAGCAAAACCCTCATATCATGTGTATGCCCTGTCTCCCTGCAAGGTCCCAGGAAGTGGGAACACAATATGGGCTTGGACAGTGGGTCTTCTCCTCTGAAGTGTGAACCGACTTGGAGACCTCCCCTCTCCAGATCCCCACTGCTCTGGGAGTGCGCATTCCTTATGGAGGAAGAACATCCGAGCAGTTCTTTTTACAAGCTGATACGCCTTTGCCTTGTGGGGGGAAAAAATGTCCTTCTTGCGATTTTACTCTGTCTTAGTGAGGAAGTGGATTGAATTTTCTGCTAGATCAACATGTGGGACTCACGCCCAGAAAAATTTCTGGGGGGAGAATGTGCAATAGATGTAGATGCTGCTGTCTTGAGTCATTATGCCAATGATTGGTGTGGTTCTCTGCAGGGTCTATCTCCCTGAAGAAAACCCCAGATTAGACATAAAGATGCCGCTTGAGGCTACTGTTCTGTCAATTACTGAGAATAGCTCTGCAAATTTTATATATATATATATATATATATATATATATATTGAATGCTAAAATGGGGAGTATGAAAATTGAGAATAAAATTTGCCTAGATTAAGCATCCTGCTGATGCCTAGATATTGGTGAAAGAAACAAATCTCTTTGGTAGAGTTATTACCCATATGTTTACGATATTTTAGATTTAATCTTCTATATTTAATGCTGAAGAGATTTTCTAGCTAGGGTAAATCCAACCATGGTAATGAACAAGTGGCAAAATACAAAATGGCTCAATGCAAAATTATGAGAGAAGTCGATTTCTTACTCACATAGAGTTTGAAATGAATGTTTGTAATTGGCAAGCAGCAATCAGCGAGCGACCCAGGCTCTCTCTTGCTGTTTCAAAATTTACCGTGCTCACTTACGAGAACCTAGCAAGCAGACAAAGGCATCAGGAATGATCCATGGGTGGTTTCTGGGAGATAGGCTTGAAAGGAACCCATATCACTTCTGCTCACATTTCATAGGTGAGAACTCAGTCACCTGTATACACTTGACTATAAGAAATCTTGTGAGGTAGACTCGTTGTATGTTCAAGAAGTAAAGGAAATAGATTATAAGTTGAAGAACAGGTAGCCAGTCTGCCACGGTTTGTCCTTTTCACCAAAGGTGGTATTTGTCCCGCTGTTCTTGCCACGTGAAAATACGCTCAACCTTCTCATCAAGGAAGGAAACTAAAGTCCCATCCTGTCACCACATCCAACTTTGATCTCTGTGTGATATCCAGTCTTCTCCATAGGTCTAGATGACCCAGTGAAACAGTTATCTCTGAATAAGTCATTTGCCCCTCACACAGTCCACAAGCAACAATGGAGCATGAGAAGGGTAGCACAAAACTCCCATTCAGAAAAAGAAGATACTCGTCTTGCACCCGCCCATAATAATGATGGGATCCTGCTGGGCCGGCACCAGGAAGGCCACCTAATTTCAAAGTTTCTCATTGAAGCCTTCATTCTGCTCTATAAAAGGAACACCACGGAACCTGGTACCACCCTCAGGATTTTTCGTTTCGTCTTGTCTTGTCTCGTGTCGTGTCTGGTTTCGTTTTGTTTAGTTACATGCTTTCCTCTACCACTCCTGAAGCGGGCATTGGAGAACAGGCCTTTCTTGAAAGATGTATGACTTTCATAGCCCATTTTGTGCTGTTGTAATGTTGGTTTCCCAAAGATTATTTTAAGGGTGAAACTGTCAAAGAAGGTGTTAAGCCCAGAATCATGGTTTCTTTGACAACAGAAGTCCCTCAAAAACTTTGTGGGCTTTTGATCTATTTGCTTCAGTAAATCTCATGTACCGGCACCAATACCCACATCTTTTCCTAGAATAATTTTTTTAAATGTTTTATTCTGTTTTTTTGAAAGACAAAGAGAGACAGAGCACAAGCAGGGGTGGGGCAGAGAGAGAGGGGGACACAGAATCCGAAGCAGGCTCCAGACTCTGAGCCGTCAGCACAAAGCCCGACGCGGGGCTCAAATTCACGAACCGCGAGTTCATGACCTGAGCTGAAGTTGGACGCTTAACCAACCAACCCAGGTGCCCCTCCTAGCCTAAATTTTAATCAGCTTTGTTTCATCATCTCTCTTTCTCCCTTTCTCTCTTCCCCTCTCTTGTCCATCTTTCTATAAAGTTAATGGTGGCCATATTGACGCTACCTAAAACAAAGTTTTGGGGAGAAGGTAACATGCATGATCTGATTTTTGTTATAGAACTTGGCCACTCTGTGTTGTTACCTCTGGACACTTGACGTTACTGGACAGCTGGCCTCTCAATATCACCACTGGTGTGAATAATTTCTCAGCTATTCCAGTGTCTTTTGATTGGGAGCACTGATTGGGTTAAACTCCTCTCTAACTCCCAGGGAATATGGAAAAGGAGCTTCCTGTGTATTGAGAAGTGAACCCGGGTCTTACCATGACTCAGTCCCTTTATGAGCTCACAAACCATATGTATCCTCTTCTTTTTCAAAAATAATGCTATCATCTAACTATTCTGCTTAGGGGAAAAAATGCACTCAGAATTGCCCCAAAAGGAGACAACTAAAGTCATGTCAAGTGTTGCATCCTGTTCTAAGTCTGGGATCTCCACGTTGTACTCCTCTATTTTCTTTCACAGTTAGTCTACACCTATAAACTGCGTTGGAAAATTCACCATCAAGAACCCGTAGTGGGAGAAAGAAATGAAACAAAATGAAATTCAGGTAAAATATATAAATATATGTACTTGAGAAAATAAGGAAGGGATTTCTGGTAGAGGCTATGCTTTTAGGCAAGAGATCATGGAGCTGTAGCTGGCTAGTATTGTTACTTTCTTGTTCTCCTACCCAGTTTACTTACACCTTCATTTCTTTTTTTTATGTTTATTTAATTTTGAGAGAGAGAGAAAGAGAGAGAGAGAGAGAGCATGAGCAGGGGAGGGGCAGAGAGAGAGGAAGATACAGAATCTGAAAGCAGGCTCCAGGCTCTGAGCTGTCCGCACAGAGCATGATGCGGGGCTTGAACTCCTGAGCTTTGAGATCATGACCGGACTTTAATCAACTGAGCCACCCAGGCACTTCTTTGCACCTTCATTTCTGAGAGATGTGAGCCCCTGGCCATCTTTCCTGTATAGCACCACAGTAGTTTTCTATGACCTTCTGCTATTAGGCATAGTAATATGAGGACATCATCTGGGTTTCATCCATATTCCTCTCCAGCTATAATGTCCAAAAATGTCTCTATGTTTCCTTGATAATTATGATCAATAATTACAGTCAACACTGTGACCTCCTTTTATGTCTATTTAACTTAGTGGTTGAAGAACCCCAAATGGCCATGTTCCAATTCAATGGAATCATTGCTGCATCTCCTGATAGAAGCATTATTCCCTCATGATCCTATGTATGCACTGGGCCAATGTAATCATTGACTTGTAAGTTAGTGGAATGGTAAAGTTCCCCATAAATAAATTGTGGCACACATCCACAGAGGAGAAGTAACCCTGAGGCAAAACGTACTAGTCCTTGTCAGGTAAAAGCATACCGTTCTGGTTATTTCTCTTCAGCAGAAAGCAGTAAAAAACATTTGTCAGTTTAATAATTGTATACCAGGTATTGGGGCTGTATCTCTTGTGCCGATTCTCGGCTATAATCTAGCCATCCCACACGATCAACTTTATGATAACCCTCTCTTTCATAGACCTGTGTAAGTTCTACGCATTTAACTTGAGACAACTAGAGATACGAGGGAAGTCACCACCCCTGCAAGTTTTCAGACTGAAAGTGGCAGTAACTCTAAATCACACAGGGATGCAGTATTGGTTTTTATTTATTTAACATGAAGGAAGAGTTTCAGGTTTCCTACTTTGCCCTTCCTGCCGCAATAGCTTCTGTCAAGGATCTGGGAATCAGTGTAGGAATTCTGCTTGCGGCTGAAGATTTTATTTCCACCTCTGCACTCAAGAACAGGGAATATATCCCAAGGCAGATCTGGGTCTCAGTCTGCCTACCAGGGAGGTGGGCTAGAGTCATAACTATTAGTTGATTTTAATAGTCTCCCCCAAATGTCTCTGAGGAAGGCTAAATGTAGATTCCTTTTTTTTTTTTTTTTTTAAATGATTGTGGTTACAATATCCCTTCTCAAAGGTAAAAACTCCACTCCATTTAAGGAGCTCCAGATCCGGGAATGGATGAGGGGCCATTATTATTAATTACGTGGAGTAACCACTGTGGAAAACAGTATGGAGGTTCCTCAAAAAATTAAAGCCAGAAATACCCTATGATCCAATAATTCCATTACTAGATATTTACCCAAAGAAAAGGAGAACACTAATTTGAAAAGATAAAAGCTTCAGCTTGATTTTAAAACTGATTTCCTTCTTCCTTTGATAAGTACCTTCAGAAAAGATTTCTATAGGGCGCCCGGGTGGCTCAGTCAGTTGAGTGTCTGACTTCACCTCAGGTCATGGTCGCACGGTTCGTGAGTTTGAGCCCCATATCAGGCTCTGTGCAGACAAGCCCAGAGCCTGGAGCCTACTTCGGTTTCTCTGTCTCCCTCTCTCTCTGCCCTCCCCTGCTCGTGTTCTGTCTTTCTTGCTCTGGAAATTAAAATTAAAATTAAAATTAAAATTAAAATTAAAATTAAAAAAAAGAAAAGATTTCTATAAGTATTTCTTATTTCTGCCTATAAAAATTAGCAGTTATTAAAGTTTTTAACAGTTTACTTTGGAAATTGTCCAGTACAAAGTAACAATGAAAGAATTCTACAGTAAACACGTGTATACCCATTATCTGGATTCTACCATTAACATTTATCATATACGTTTTATCACATATCTGTTTCTCATCCCTCTTTCTTTAAACTCTTTTTCTTTTACGTGTTCCAAGTATGTTGCAGGTTGGATACCTCTCCCCCTAAATAGTTCAGCATGCACAGGAGTTTTGACAAATATATGCCTCTGTGTAACCCAACCTATTTAAATATAGAACCTGAGTCTTTCATATGTAAGTGTTCTCTTCTTCAGCTTAATTTTGTAATGACCTCTGGAGTATGTTGAGTTATTGCTTCACTCATGACCTGGGGACAGTGAAAAGTGGGTATGGGTTGGAGTATGAGGAAAATTGATTTCTTCTTGTTTAGCTACTTACTCAGGCAAGAGGAGCCCATCACTAAAGCAGAGGATCGGGTTCAGCAGGCAAAGGAACGTCAGATTTTGTATATGAAATAAGATTCTGATAGCCTCTCATTTGGTCTGCCGTTTTATTTCTCTGTGTTTTTTTTTTCTGTTTCCTGTCTTCCTGTGAGTTACTTGAACCCTCTCTTAGAATTCTATTTTAACTTATCTATAGTGCACTTTAGTGCTCTCTTTCTATAAAACTTTAAGTTATTTCTCTCGATATTATATTAAACACACATAACTTACCAAAAGTCTACTGCTGTTGACATTTTACCAGTTAATATAAAGTACCGAACCCCTATCCTACATTAAGTTCTTTTGTCCTTTGCCACTTTTAATATAATGACTTAAATAGTTCCTCTACATATATTGACAATTACATCGAACAGTGCTGTAAATTTTTCTTCAAACATCACACACGAGTTTGAAAACTCAAGAGGAAAAAGAAAGCACAAGCTACTTACCCATAGTTACTTTTTCTCTCATTCTTTAATCCTTCCTGATGTTCCTAGGTTTGTTCTTTTACATTTCCTGTCTGTTTCAAGAACCTCCTTTAGCCATTTTTCTAGGGTGAGTCTGCAGGTGACAAATGCTCGTAGTTTTCCTTCATCTGAGAATGTCTTGATTTCTCCTTCAAGCCTGGAGGATATTTTTCCTGGATATAGAATTTGGGCTTGATAGCTCTCTCCTTTCAGCACTTAAAAACTATGGTGCTGGTTATTTCTGATAGACATCTGCTGTCATTTCGATTGTTTCTCCCTTGTAGGTAAGGTGTCACTTCTCTCTCGCTGCCCTCAAGATTTTTTGTCTTTGGTTTTTAGAAGTTTGACTAAAATGGGTCTTAGTGTACATTTCTTTGAATGTATTCTCTTTGGGGCTCTTGAATCTAGGTTCATGTAATTTGCCAAATTTGGGAAATTTTTACTTGTGATTTCTTTGAATTTTTTTCAGCCCCGCCCTTTTTCTCCTCTACATCTGAGATTCTTATGATGTGAATGTTGGATCTTGTGTTATATCCAAAGACTATTCCTTTCAGTTTGGTGTCTATTCTCTGTTATTCAGAATGGGTAATTTCTATTGTTCTATCTTCCAGTTCACTGATTCTTTCCTCTGTCCTTTTTATTCTACTATTGAGCCCATCAACTGGGTTTTTCATTTTGGTTATTGTATAATTCGGTTCTAAATTTTCCAGTTGGTTCTTTTTTACATCTTCCATTTATTTGCTGAGATTTTTTTCTTTTTCATTTGTCCCAAGTCTGTTTGTAATTACTTACTAAAGCATTTTTTTTTTTTGATGGCTGCTTGAAAATCCTGGTGAGATAATTCTAACATCTGTGAGATCTTGGTGTTATGTGTTGATTGTCTTTTCTCATTCAAATTGAGTCTTTTCCTGTTTTTAGTGTGACAAGTGATTTCTGATTGTATCTTGGGCATTATGTTTTGGAACTCTGCATCTTATTTAAATTATTAAATCTTCTACTTCAGCATGCCTCTTCTGACACCAGACTAGTAGAGGAAAGCAGTTTCCCTCTTTGCTACTGCCTTATGGGTCTTTATTTGACTGTGACATAAATAAAGAAGTTTTTATTGTGTTAGGCCACTAAGGCTGAGATTGTAACAGTAGCTAGTATTAATTAGCCTAACAGTTTAGAAAAACATATATTTGTTTATCTGATCTATGAAGATCACTGACTCATTTCTCCATTTTTTTTTTTCATTAATTGGCACCATATAGTATGTGGGTAGGAGATGTGGGGATGTGGGTGGGGAAATTTGGAGTGAGGGAACAGGCAGTTTCTATCTGTGCTTAATCAGAGGTATTGAGTAAATTAACATTTCTTTACTGAGCCATAAAGCTCAATGTGATGGTTTCCCCTGGCAAACCCCCACCCAGGAGGAAATAAATCTCCAGTTGCCCACTGGTGAACATTTGCCTCCTGGGATACTCTTCTGTCATTGGGCTCAGTGCAGCAGTTCTCATGGTCCGAAAAGAGAATGGTACACCCTACACTGAAGAATGTTCTCTCTTTCCCTCAGGTTCCAGCCTGCTGTTTGTAATAAACTCTGAAACGTGTGCCCAGCAGATGCTGCTTACACAAGAAACACCACGGCATGAAGTACAATCGTACTGCTGTGGCCTGATGGGGCAGGTGAGTCCTTTAAATGACACAATCTGCTTCTCTCTTCCACATCGGCACTCAGATCCTGGTTTCAGGAGAGTCCACCAGAGCCTTCTCTCCAGACGAGATTTTCCTCTCATCCCTGGTTAAAGGGAGAGAGAAAGGTGAGGGCCTCTGCCCTGTCTACCAACTCTGCAGCCCGACTCTGAGTAGAGGGCCCTGTGCTTCTGATCAAGTCACATTAGGTAGGCGCAAGCCTTTTGTAACGCGTAACTCTCAGACACGCACATTGTGAGGCAACATGGCATTGGAGGTTTTGACATCAGACCCACATCTTTTCAAATCCCATCTGTACTCCCTTCTAGCTAGGTAATGTTGGGAATATTCCTTGACTTCTCTGCTCTTCGGTCTTCTCGGCTCTAAAATGGGGCCTCCAAGACCTAGTCTTCAGGGTGAGATTGAGAGAAATTGCATGCGAAGCCCTTAGCTCTGTGTCTGGCACACAGTTCGTGCCCAATAAGTGTTAGTTCTCCTCCTTCCCCTTTCCCACCCGCGCAATGCCCCCTAGGTGCAGCACAGAGACGATTCTTTTTTGCGTCCCTGCCTGTCTCAGTACATTTCTGGAAATAGGGAAAGAGACTTCTTCAGTTATGGTTATATAGGCTCTCTAGCAAGTAACTGGCTACTTTGGTAAGTGAACCCCTTGAATAATGTCCCAATCCTTCTCCACCACAGACTCCATTGGATCAAGATAGAAGGAAGGCACTAGACTAGGTGTCAGAAGACCTGCGTGAAGGTCTCCTTTCTTAGCTGCTGTGGTATTGGCCAGATTAGATCTCTCCAGACCTCAGTTTACTTGTATGGAAAATGTTGGTAATATCTTCCACAGAAAACTTTGTGAAATGCAAAACCTAGCTCAAATATGAGGTATTTCAGTAAGGATACTTTATTATTATTATTATTATTATTTTTTGCCTGCCCCATTTTTCTATATGTCCAGGATCAGGGAAGAGCTGTGTCGAGTATATAAGAGCAATGCTATGACTGGGTTATCCACTCGTGCCTCTGGACTCACACCGTCTTTCTTTGCTCATGTTAAGAATTTCGGTTTCAGGGGCGCCTGGGTGGCGCAGTCGGTGAAGCGTCCGACTTCAGCCAGGTCACGGTCTCGCGGTCCGTGAGTTTGAGCCCTGCGTCGGGCTCTGGGCTGATGGCTCAGAGCCTGGAGCCTGTTTCCGATTCTGTGTCTCCCTCTCTCTCTGCCCCTCCCCCATTCATGCTCTGTCTCTCTCTGTCCCAAAAATAAATAAACGTTGAAAAAAAAAAAAAAAGAATTTCGGTTTCAAACGGAAAAAAAGAATCTTTGGTTTCAACGTATGCTACTTTAAAATATCCCCATCAGAGGAGAGCACAGGGAGAACGTCCTATCTTTCCACAAGATTTTATTTTTTGTATGCTGTTTCAATTCAACCACAGGTCCCAACGTGATTTGTACATCTTTGTTAAAATTTACTGCTCTCACCCCAATTCAGGCTGGCCATTTTAAAAATAGAGAAGTCTAAAAGTTAACATAGCCAACAGACATGAAATACACGCATGGATAAGGTGTCTGAGATATTGTTACCAGGGGAGTCATCTGTTTGAATTTTCTGACTTCACTTTAAAAGCCTAACCACCTTGATATTTGTTTAAACTTGAATTCAATTCCATTAAGGTGTAACGTTCCCGTTGTCTCACTTATATGTTAACAGAGCTTTGTACATTTGAGAATATATTTTCTTACAGTCAGAGGCTTTCGGACCTCTGCTTTATTTCACAGCTGTCTACACTTGAGGCCACGTTTTTGGACATCGACTTTTAATTTTCCTGCCTTCTGCCTCTTTGGAATCCATTCAAGTTCTCCTCCAAAGCTATATGGGGACTCGCTTCGGGGGCACCATACATTTTTCCAAGGAAGAGCGCTGAATTTTGAAAAGGGAGTAAAATAACATTATGGAAATCTTATGTTCCAACTCTGTTCTGACTCATTAATTCTCTCTGTGTGATACCTCGATGATCCAAATCATCTACATGCCTTCAAACAGGCTCTGCTTTCTTGAGTTGAGTTTGGTTCCTTTGTATGCTTCCTCCGCTGTCTAGAGGGTTTTCCTCAGTCCTTGAACATTGACACGATGTAAGCTCGTGTTCAACTCCGGCTGCTACTTTTTTTTTTTTCCCCCTCTCACTTGGGTCTCCTGAGCTAAATGGATCCTGCACAATTTATCTCATGCCTTATTGCAGCTGTTACCACTTTGCTCCAAAAATGTTTTCCTCATATTCGATTACTTTGTCACTCAGGCTTATCGTTATGTTGACATATTATTCACTCCTGTGTCTCGTTAACTTAACATTCTGATGTGCTGTACAAAATAGCAAACATACTTGATGTCTTGGAGCTGCAGTCCTGTGTAGAAAAAGGGTTTATTTGTAAATTTGTCACTCTAATTGAACACTTTGCAAATCTAGTCTACCATCATCTCATTTCTTTTGATTCTGTTTAAGAAGCAAAGAATGGTATATTTCTGGGGACTAGTAAAATTCTTTTATACAGTAATAGATATTCCAGAAAGAAAAAAGCCCATTTATCATTGTTTCCTTCCTTTATTCTCTTTACTTTTTCCAAAGGCTTTCTTAGGACACTGGCAGTATGTGTCATGATATTTGTCAGGATTTATTGTTAAATTCCTTTAATCAGGGAGGACTCTCCTCTTTGAGAACAACTCGATATTCCTTGAAGGTCTTACTAAGGGGAACTAGGGGAACTATCTCCCGCAACTACCCTTAATTTTAATGTTCCTAATTTTATCCTGTTGTTTCTGGTTAGCAAACAGAGGAACTTTACCTTGCTCTTTGTTCATAGAATATTAGACCTGAAGAGAAACTTAGAGAATGTCTAGTCCATCTTCCCAATTTTTCAGATACCAAAGTTCAGGGTGGCTGAGTAGACTGCTGTCACAAAATTGGTCTTAGCAGAACTGGAAGCAAAGCTCATGTCTTCAGATTCCTAGCCTGGATCTTTCAACCTCTCTGTATTCAAAGACCCTGAGTATTTTATTTTATTTATTTTTTTTTCAACGTTTTTTTATTTTATTTATTTTTGGGACAGAGAGAGACAGAGCATGAACGGGGGAGGGGCAGAGAGAGAGGGAGACACAGAATCGGAAACAGGCTCCAGGCTCTGAGCCATCAGCCCAGAGCCCGACGCGGGGCTCGAACTCACGGACCGGGAGATCGTGACCTGGCTGAAGTCGGACACTTAACCGACTGCGCCACCCAGGCGCCCCGACCCTGAGTATTTTAACTTGTTATTGTCAAGTTCTGTGAATTTTCTTCTTAGAATGTGTCACCTGGATATGCCTCAGGCTCCATAATGCCTTAGCTGACTAATTCCCCTTTTTGGTGATGGGACACTTGAATGAGTAAAGACTTGAGAGAGGCACTGATTGATTCATTCACTTTGTGAAGCCAGAATGCCATCATCTTCACGTGGGGAGCAGTAAGGTGAGAACCATTCCTAGGACCTAGAAGGTTCTCCATAAATATTTGTTGAAGAAATGAATCAATGAAAAAAAAATCTCTTGTCTTACAACTCTGTGTGAACAATGAGGCATGTAAAAGATGGAAAAAGATTTATTACCATCCATGAAAATGTAATCTTGAAGCTGAAAGCACAGGTGGGAAGTAGCAAAGTAAGAAACTGTATTTAATTGCCAGAATATGAGCGCTGTAAAAGTTCAGAAATGAAAAACTAATATAGCCAGAGTCTATAAACATCTAAGCAGTGTGGATAGATTCAACACCAACAGATGTTGTAGAAAATAAGATATGTCTTTAGTTTGAAGGACATATCTTCTCGACAAATAAAGAGAGGAGACATAAAGAAAAAATGATTTTCAGCAGAGAAAATTGAGAAACACATCGGTAACTTAAGGATGAGAAAGAGAAAGAAAGTAGAAATTGCTTGACTAATGTAAGTCATTTCATGAATAATAGATTCATAGTTTTTAATTCATGGTTTAAAAGTGTAAATCCTTTTGTTATGTGGGTTTTAAGAGCATCTCATGAATGTACTCCAGGGCCTTTGTCACGCTTCTGAGACCTTCTACTAAGTAGGCACATTACTTTCCCAATTAACTCATTTATTACAACCTAAATTCCCATTAGTTTTTAGAATTGAATTGGGAGAGACAAATGTATTTCTTTACTAATGATTCAAAACATAAGGTAACTACTTACCTTGGCGAGTAGTTTAGATTTTTTGGTCACAGTTGGAGTGTCTCTTTAGAGAAGACTGGACGTTGAGTAGCTGCAGTGTTGAGGCTGGCCCGTCTTCAGGGTCTGGGTCTCTTCTGACCATAGAAGCACTCCCCCTATATGGGCTCGACTTCATTCTCCCCATCTGCAAAATGAAAATTCCATCCCAAGACTTGCTTCCCTTTTGGAATAGAGGACATGCACTGGGCTGAACATCAGAAAGCCTGGACTCTGATTCTGGCTACCCACCTGGAACAGTGAATCTCGACCTCCCGTGGCCTCAGTTTCCTCCTGTGCTAAATTAGAACTATGCTCCGAGGCTACTTCCTCTCAAAATTTGTGTATTAGGTAAGGCTCTCTGGTTGCAAGCATCCAAAGAGTTCACAGAATTCGAGTCTAAAAAGAAATGCATAAGCAGGCCTCAGAAAGGAGAAGAGTAGGAAAGGTCAAGGTTGAGAGAAGCAGGACGTAACAACCCAGCATCCCCTCAGGATGCTTCCACAGGACACAAGATGCACGTTGTACCACCTGAGATTCAGCTTCCTATATCCAAGCATTTGATTGTCTGATACTCATTCCCAGGTCAGGGATGGGCCTCCAAGCCTGGCCAGGCCTAGCCAATGCTCTCTTCCTACAAGTAGAATTTCAGGGAAAATGACTGACAGAATCCAAAGGTAGTAAGATATGCTCTCAGGGGAATCAGACTGCAGATTTTAAGGAGCAGAGGTCCAAGGTCTTGTCTCTAAGAGACTATGTAACATGTCTTCTTTTCTTTTCTTTTCTTTTCTTTTCTTTTCTTTTCTTTTCTTTTCTTTCCTTTCCTTTCCTTTCCTTTTCTTTTCTCTTTCCTTTCCTTTTCTTGTTTGTTTGTTTGTCTGTGTGTGTGTTTGTTTGTTTGTTTTGGACACACCACAGGACGGGAGGAACATCCTCAGAACGGAAATAGAGAGAGAGAGAAGAGTCCAGAGGCACACAGAAAATAGTGACATAGACTCACAAGGATGTCCATAGGGCACACCATGCACACAGACAGTCCAGGGACACCAGCTACGCAGACATACAGGGGGAGACATAGAGCCAACATACCTCCCACCCCCCACCCCCCGCCCCCCCACCGCCGCCCCTCAGGTGCACAGTTCTGGGAACACTCGACACACATGGATATATACATAGAATATGAACCCTCCCATGGAGACGTGCTGGGCACACACAGACACACAGAGTACACAGACACACAAATACAGAGGATATAATGCCGAGTGAAGTAAGTCAGACAGAGAAAGACAAAGCTACAACATGACATCACTCGTACATGAAATATAAGAAACAAAACAGATACACGAAGAAACAGAGACAAACAACAACAAAAACCCAGACTCCTAAAGACAGAGCACACACTGGTGTGATCAGAGGGCAGGTTGGGGGTTGGGATGGCTGAAACAGATAAAGGGGATTAACATGCCCTTTGTTAACATTCCCCTTTGTTGGAAACAGTAATTAGACTTTGCTTTAGGGAATGTTCTCCCCCCCATCAGATACAGGCTTTGCAGATGTTTTAGCAATCTATCATCGCAGAAAAAAAAAAAAACAAAAAACTACCTCAAAACTTAGTGGCTGGCTGAAGACAAAACCATGACATTGCCCACGACTCTCAGGGGCAGGACTTTGGGCAGGGCTCAGGGAGGATGCCCTGTCTCTGCTCCACATGGTGTCAGCAGCAGAGGCTGCGCTGGGGCTGGGGACATCCACAACGGCCTCTCACAAGTCGGGCAGCTAGTGCTGGCTGTCAGCCGGGAGCCCCAAACCACATCTCTGCTTAGTTTCTTCCCCCCCGCCAGCCTGCATCCCTTCACCAATCCTCACTTTGGTCCCTGCTTCTCGGAAACTGGGCCTGCGTCCCCGGGCTTCCATGTCCTCACCTGCACATGACAGAGGTGCAGCCAAATTGTGCGTCAAGGCCTTTCAGGCTGGGCTTGGGCACACCGGTTTCTCCTGCTCTCCTCTATCTTCCATCCTGAGTGAAGGGGGAGTTTTCCCCAGATCCTGAAATCCAGAATGTTCAATGGGCAGTAGAAGGTTCATAGGCTTTCAAGTCACACAGGTCCAAATTTACTTCTGGCTGTGGGGCCACGGACCTGCTCCTTGACTACTCTGATCCCCAGTTTCCTCATTAGGAAAATGGGGCTATCTGTACCTATCTCGGAGGATTGTTATGAGAATTAACTGCAGTAAAACATATGAGGCACAGCTAGAGGGCCTGGTACATAGAAGGTGCTTAGTAAATGTTATTTCCTCTTTTCTTCTTCTGCTCAAAGGCTCCATCCTTCTAGGACTGTGTTACATTCCCCCAGGAAGAAAAAGATCAAAAATCCTGGTATACTGTGTTTTCCCATGACATGGTTTGAGGGGTAACGTCGCTTGAATGATGTCCTTGGGAGCACAGTGATTTGGTGTGAAGTGTCAACAGCTGAGATTTAATCCTGACTCCTAACCCAGGGATGTGGTAGGGTCTTGAGAGCCATGATTCCCTAGCGTTTGAAGAAATAAAAGTTACGTTAATTCCAGCGGTCTTATTTCCAAGGTTACAGGATTCAATAAAGAAAACAAGATGAGGAAAGGGATTTCTACCTTTTTCATATTTATTGAAAGAAACGCATGCCCATCAACCCCAATCCTGCTGCAATTTAGGCAGTACAGGATTAAAGTCAAAAGCTATTCAGACTGAGCCTTAGAACTTCAGTGAATGATTTACCTATTTGTTTCTGAGTCAATAAAAGCTCAGGACTAGACCTCAGAAATGAAAACCACAAAATTGTTCACTTATTTTACTACCAGTCTCTCCGCTTTTATATCCCCTAACTTATAAGCCCTTTCTAAGTTCTCACATTTTTAACGTTTTGCCAATAAAAAGTGAGCATGACTTCTTTCTTCCTACAGGTAGCAAGCCACGGCTACATTTAAGTGAGGCTTCAGACGGCACGGCTCCACGGCTGAATTCAGGCAATCCTGGTACCATCATGAAGGATGGCCTTTGAGAGCCGTTTTCTATAATATGTCTCTTGGCGATGCTGCTTCCTTGCTCACACAGCTTGCCTGAAACTTTGAGTTTCCTTGCTTCACTAGAGAGCCACAAACTCTAATTGTTCAATTAATTTTACAGCGAGACCAGCATGGCATTCACAAGAGTGTTGTAGGATCATTTGTTAAGCACCACGTTTCACATACAAGATAGCAACTTGAACCAACTTTCAAAGCATTTATTTTTATTTACACTCATTCCAGGCTTGCTCAGCAAGTGAGATGGCATGAGGCAACCTAGATGTCAGATAGATGCAAGAAATAGCTCAATAAGTCACAGAGAATTTACTAACTGGCACAAGTTTTTGTGCATGATTTATGGTCTTAGGTCCATAATTTAAGGAATGCTCTGCTCTACTTTTTAAAAAAAAATTTTTTTTTATGTTTTTATTTTATTTTTGAGACAGAGACAGAGCATGAGCAGGGGAGGAGCAGAGAGAGAGGGAGACACAGAATCCGAAGCAGGCTCCAGGCTCTGAGCTGTCAGCACAGAGCCTGACGCGTGGCTCGAAACCATGAACTGTGAGATCATGACCTGAGCCGAAGTCGGACGCTTAACCGACTGAGCCACCCAGGTGCCCCTCTCTGCTCTACTTTAAGACAATGCACAGAAAAAATAAATTAAAAAGGACACTATATATTTAGCCTCACTAATAATCAAAGAAATACCACTTAAAATAATTGCAAGAGGGGCATCTGGGTGGCTCAGTCGGTTGAGCGTCCAACTTCAGCTCAGCTCATGATCTCATGGTCCGTGAGTTCAAGCCCCACATCGGGCTCTGTGCTGACAGCTCAGAGTCTGGAGCCTGCTTCGGATTCTCTGTCTCCCTCTCTCTCTGCCCCTCCCCGACTCGCACTCTGTATCTCTCTGTCTCTCCCTGTCTCTCAAAAATAAAGAGTAAAAAAAAAAATTAAAAAAAATAACTGCAAGATTTCTGTCCATTAACTTGGCAAGGGTATTTTATTATTTTTTTTAATGTTTAATTATTTTTGAGAGAGACAGAGAGACACAACATGAGCAAGGGAGGGCCAGAGAGAGGGAGACACAGAATATGTAGCAGGCTCCGGGCTCTGAGGTGTCAACACAGAGCCTGACGCAGGGCTCCAACTCATAAACCACAGGATCATGACCTGAGCCACGAGATCTGATGCTTAACCGACTGAACCACCCAGGTGCCCCTTAACTTGGCAAATTTAAATTATATGGGAGAGTATATGAAGTTGGGCACCATCATAAACTTCTGGTATAGGTATAAATTAGGGCAGCCATTGTGGAGAGCAGTTTGGCATTCTGTGTCAAAACCCATAAAAAGAAAACTTTTGACCCAGTGCACTTCAATAATTAACTCTAAAGAAATAACCAGAGGGGTACCTGGATGGCTCAGTCGGTTGAGCATCCAACTCTTGATTTCAGCTCAGGTCATGATCTCTCGATTTGTGGGTCTGAGCCCTGCATTGGGCTCTGTGCTGACATTGCAGAGCCTGCTTGGGATTCTCCCCCTCTCTCTCTGCCCTTCTGCCTCTCTCTCTGTCTCTCTTTCTCTCAAAATAAATAAATAAACTTTAAACAAAAAGAAATAACCAGAGACGGAAATAACCAGAGACATGCTCAACAATCTTTTGGCAAACACATTAGTGAAAGTATAATCCGTTACAATAAGAACTGGAAAGAAATAACAAACACCAAAAATTTAGTTCAATAACCTATGCCACATCCATTCAATGAAACACTACATGCCTGTCAAAAAGAATTTTTCAGAGAAGATGAAAAAATAATTGTTACAAGAAATAGAACTACATAAGGGCATAGTATAGTAGCCATTGATTTCAAGTAAACAGAAATACATGTGTCTATAGATATTTCTGAGTATGTATATATGTATATATGCATGTATATGTATATATTTATTCATGTATGTGTGTGAGCTTAACACATCATCTTTTTCCTAGACCACTCCCTAAACTCGTCCTCCTGCTTCCATTTCACACCAGTTAATTCTCTACAAAGCAGTAAGAGGACCTTCTTAACTAGATCATGGCACTGCCTTGCTCCAAATCTCTAATGCATTCTTTCTACATTTAGAATAAAGCTAAACTCATTCCCAATACCTTCAGGGCCATGTGTGGTATGTCTCCTTTCTGTCCTTCTGTTCTCAACTCTAACTCACTGTCTCTGTTTCTATATGAACAATGAATAACCTTTGGGCAAAACTGCTCTCATAATCTGAGTAAAGTTGCAAGCCGCAGGTGCATGTTCTTCAGGTGGGTTAAGTCAGAGATGGGCAAAAATGTCAGACAACTAGATAGCAGCTCACTCAGTTCCTCTTCTATGTCACCTAGGAGTCAGTGGTGACGTGCAGTGGGGCTGGGATGGGGGCAGAGGAAGAGGAGCAGAGGCCAATTCCCTTGAAATCGTTATTCTCAATTTACTCCTCTGGAGCTGCTGGGAAATCTCAGGGGGATTGCTAAAATAAGCTTTTAAAGATTTCATGGGTCTGCTCTGAAAACGTAGCCTGGAGGGGGGCTTATTAATAAAATCTTTCTGCTATGGGTAGAATCTTATTTAACTAATGTTACTTCTGTTTCCACAAGTTCCCTGACATTTGCAAGCCAACTAGTAACATGAACAAGGTGCATTTTGTTTTTGTTTTCTAAAGCTCCGTTTATTTCATACGTGGGCTTCTTGTCCAAACAAGCTCACCTCACTGAATATTTGTTAAGTGAGAAAAGATGGAAAAAAGAAAGTTAGGAAACAGGGATCTTTACTTAAATTTCCCACAATCTTACCAACCAGGGATAAACACATGGGCGTATATAATTCCAGTCACATATTTGTACATATAATATATGTATATATTAATATACATGTATATGTATACATGTACATTAATACATTAATAATATATGTATACATGTACATTAATACATTAATAATATACATGTATAGTATACATGTATATTAATATATAATATAATAATATATAATTAATAATATAATAATATATAATATATATTAATAAAGACACACATACCATACACATATGTATAGGCAAGATCACATGTATATATCAACATGGGGTCAAATGGGAACATTATAATGGCTTCTCATTTACAGGAGGTACAGATTCCATAGAGAAACCCAGCAAGGTCACCAAGCTGATTTTTCAGTTTTTCTTCAACTTGTCTACATTTTCCCAGAAGGACCTTTTCCTGGCCTCCATTGTAATGAATGGGCAGAAAGGACAAAAGCTTAGCCAGACATCAACAGAGGCCAAACTTTGCTTTGAAAAGCCAGAAATTTAGCTCTTGATTTAGCCACATTGACTAGACTCCATAATTTCCAAACTCTGATGTTTTGCTCTTGCTTCCCTTTCTGCACACACTGACTTTCCCATCTACCTTTTGCGCGTGAAAATCCTTTCTTTCAAAGCCCATCTCAAGTCACCCATCCACGTGGTCACCTTTTTTCTGGTCTGAATCCCATGACTTTTCTTTGTAATTCTTTTAGAGGACTTATTTCAAACTGTCTGGTTCCAGTGGTTTCTCTGTTTGCTTGGCCTTCACTCTGCCCCAAAGAGCATCACCAGCCTAACTAGGGGGAACCAAGCCTCCATATTTCAGAGTTTACCTTCTCTTTTTTAAATGTTGTATCAGATCCTGGTGAGAGGAACCAAGAAAAAAATGACTGAGGGGGGTGAATAGAAGGAGACTCAGGCCCTACTTTGCTGGAGAGGGACTAGTCCCCACTAAAGAGAGACCAGCAAGTGGCATGTGTGTGTGTGTGTGTGTGTGTGTGTGTGTGTGTGTGCTGGCTTTCCAGCCTCCACATTAACTGCAAAAGGAAGAAATCCATCACTGGAAGCATCAATTTATCAACACCTATGAGGAGTCAGCCCTATTACTAAGTACTTCACCCATATCATCTTACATAATCTTTTTAAAAATCACATGGATAATCATTAATCCCATTTTAAAGATGAGGTGACTGAGGCTCAGAAAGGTTAAGTAACTTCTTCATAGTCACTTGGCTAAAAAGCAGCAAGTTGGGAAGTAAGGCCAATTTTATGAGCTTTTAAGCCCATGATTTAACCATTTCATTGCACTGCCTCCCAGTGGAGACGGGGGTGCAGAGGTTTGGCAATACTTGCTGAGAAGAGGCAGAGAGGGCAGTGACCTGATCCAAGAGAGGCAGTAATCAGCCTGGAGCTGGACACCCCTCCTCTTCACAGTAGTAGCAAGTGTGTGTGTGTGTGTGTGTGTATTAGGGGGAAGGCAGGTGGAAGAGTCCCTGGGGCTGCTCTGCCCTGACACTTTATCAAGGAACACACCCCCCTCTTGAGGACATGGCCCAGGAGACACTTGAAGACTGGCTAGCGAGATTCAGTGGGATTCAGTGTGGGCTTCAGCTGGCTCCAGTCCAATGAGGATGGCTGTCAAGCAGTTGGCAACTTTAGTTGGAAGAGAAGTTCTGGCTGTGAAGGCAAGAGAGATTGGAGTGTCGCCCAGGGAAGTGCTAGCTCATGCCTGAGTCAGGAGCCACTGAGAGTGTGGAAACTGAGGCAGGGAAAGGGCTACAGTTCCCAGGAAGCTCCCAAAGAGAAAGGATTTCTGGTTCTTGCCACTGAGTTAGTGAGTTGAGCTCAAATAGCTAGTTCTGTGTTATTCTTACCATTGAAAGTGTGCTTTAATCCTTGATTATTGGGTCTCTAGCACTGCCAGGGTTTAGACGAATATGTCTATTAAAAGAGGGGAAAAACCCCTAATTTTGGGGTGCCTGGGTGCATTAAGCATCTGACTCTTGATTTTAGCTCAGGCCATGATCTCATGGTTCATGAGATTGAGCCCCACATCGGGCTCTGCACTGACAGCACAGAGCCTGCTTGGGATTCTCTCTCTCCCTTTCTCTCTGCCCCTCCCTCACTCACACTGTCTCTCAAAATAAACTTTAAAAGAGGGGAAAATAGGGGTGCCTGGGTGGCTCAGTTGGTTAAGGTCCAACTCTCGGTTTCAGCTCAGGTCATGATCTCACAGTTCCTGAGTTCGAGCCCTGCATCAGGTTCTATGCTGACAGTGTAGAGCCTGCTTGGGATTCGCTCTCCCTTTCTTTCTGCTCCTCTCTGTCTTTCTCTGTCTCTCTCTCAAAATAAATAAATAAACTTTTTAAAAAAGTTAAAAAAATAAAAGAGGGGACAAAACCCCTAACCTACATGCAGTTACTTTGGAATGTTAAGAGTAGAAAGGTTCCACATGACTGCCCTGCCCTTGCACGCTGCTCTGTGCTTCTAGTCACGGTTGGGAGGAGGAAAGCCCTCCTACTTTGACCCTAAGCCCAGCCTAAAAACTTAGAGGCTTGGGAAGTTGTCAAGGCAAAGCTAAAGACTGCTCATTTGGTCACGGAAAGTGTATTACCAATTCGTTCACTATGAAATGGAAGAGATAGGAGGTGATACAACATAGGAGGCTAAGTTGCTACCAAATAAATTAATAGGAATTTTGAATGTTTCCTCTGGGCAGCTGACATGACAGGGCTTCAAGACCCTGGGACACGGAGAGAAAGGAAGATAGTAGAAAGATCTCAGCAGAGAGAGGAAAAGTGGGCCCCCAAACAGCAAAGAGGGACAGCTGGGGCCTTAGGAAGAAGATGCCACCAGTAAGGGTCTCTTTGTAAATGTGCATTGTAGTTAAGCTCTTCGTTATGCTGCGCTTTTGTAGCATGTATGAATTTTAGAAGTTGTAAAGCAAATGTGCAAAATAAATCCTTTAATTTTTTCTAAAATAAAAATTAACTTGTTTTTTTGAGCTTCCCTCTCACTGAGGTCCAGAAATGTTGTCTAATTCAATTTGATAATCGAGAGAGAAAAAAACATAGTTTCATCATATCTCTCCATCCCTCTCCCACTGTCTCTCTCTCTCACTCCTGATTGGCATCTAAGTTTCAGAGGGGGTTTGGAGCCTCAAGGCATCAGGACAGTAGAGACACTGCATCTTGTAGGGACTGCATTTGGTTGCAAGTAGGAGACAATGCCTTGTATGACAAAGAAAGACTGGGAGTAGAAGTCCAGGGTTGATAGGGTGGTTCTGTGGCCCTAGCAAGGACCCTAGCACTTTGTACCTTTTTCCTAGCATTGTGAATTTTGTCTCCATGCATGTCTCCTGGTCAGTGCCAGGTAGCTCCTTCACCTTCAGCATCTTGTTTCCATTCCAGAAGGAAAGAAGAGGAAGAGCAGAGGTCAAAAGGCACAGATTAGCTGCACCTTTTGGAAAAAATTTCCCAACTTCTGCTTATGTCTCAGCAGCCTGGATTGTGTCCTACCATCATTCTTAGCTTGAACAAAGTTTGACAATGTAATTTTGTGTTCTTTAACATCTCAGAGCAAAATGGCTGTGTGTACTACAGAAGAGACGATGGCTTTCATCAGGCACCCGGCTGTGTCTCTCACAGATGTCAACTGTCCACACCAGCGTCCTTGGAGACACAGTTTCTCCTCAAATCCCTAGGAATCATCCTGATTTCCACTGATATTTACCTTCCTTCTTCACAGCAGATTTTATTCAGGAGACGGTGGATGGAAGGGTGACCTTACTGATTTGGGCATCTAACACCAGAGGAGACCCAAATGCTGTTTCAAAAGCTACTAATTTGGGTAAGTGAATCCGCTGTAGCATTTAGATTACTCTCTTTTATTCTTACTCTTGGGACCTGGGCACTGCGGTAACATCTGCAATTTACTAAAGGCTGGAATAGATCTAAATCCCACAGAAAATAAATGTTTCCATCTCATGCTACTCTCTGATAAATTTCAGTGCTTAATTAACCCCAGAACCTCAAACAACACTCTGTAAATTCTCTGTCTCTGAGCAGTGGAATCTTGACAATGTCCTTTTGTTCTGGAATGTGAGTTTCTTTGGTGAAAAAGACACAAACACATCACCCCTTTTGTCCAGCGATTGAAAAGCAGGTCTCCAGATAATTTAAAGATACAATGAAGTAAGTAGCTTTTGCCTTTTGTCAAGATCAAAAGCTGACTTGAAGATGAATGAATTACGATTCATTCCTAATGACTCTCAGCACATTACCCCAAACTTTCTGTGAGCTATTCTATCTGTTGTGTCAAAGGAACACTTTGGGGTCAACAAGTTTGCACTGTGTTTCATGAGTTTCTCTTGGGTTAGTGATGATTTAGGCTCCTTTAGGATTCTCTGGCAGACTGCCTTTTCAGACATCCAGAATCCTCTTCGCAGAACACTGGATGTGCAGCAACTTGGGGAATCTTCCCTGAGACACTGGTGTCTGCAGTTCCTGGTCTGACAAAAGGGAAGACTGTCCAGGGAGTCGATAAAAAAAATTGTCACTCTTAGACGTCTGAAAGGAATACGATCCCTCTGGGAGGGCTTGGGGGAGCGGTGAGGACTTGAGAGACTAGAGCAGCTACTATTCATTCCTTTTCAATCACAGACCTCTCCGAGAAGCTCATGAAACCTACAGATCCTCTATTCAGACACACAGTGCTCTGCAGCCCCTTTTTATGCGTGTATTCATTCAGGGGAGGCAAAGAAGGATTTAAGCTTAGGTTAACAGCCTTTACTCCAAGAAGACAATTGTTGTCCTGGCAGAAAGTGTGGCCATGCCTCTCCCATCGTGGCAGAATCTGAGGTGCAGCAAGAGGAAAGGCTGAGAAACAGCAGAAGATAGAGCAGGGAGCATCGGATCCTAGCTGATTTCTTCCCACATGGCTACTCATCTTCAAAGCTGGAGATCTCAGCCCCTCCTTTGGTCCTGTCCAATCTCAGATGTATGGACCAAGCCTGGTATTTTTTCAGCTCTGTTCTTTCACTTGCGGGTCTAGATCAAGAAGCCAGGCTTTTGCCATGCTCTTATGAAACAATCCTTGCTATATATTCTATTTTCAGGCTTGGATCATCTTTTGCCCTTCTGAGTTTCTAGAGTCCTGTCCCCAAGATGTGAATGGGCCTTGGATTTTTTTCTCACAGCCCAGCTCTAACCTTTCTGTGCCGTTGGCTGTGATTACAGGCTGATTATAGTTCATATTATTTCCAGATGACTCCAGGAGAAAGTGTCAGCAATGAGTGATGGGCCTTTCTTAGGTCCTCTGGAGTTTTTCAGGTTCAAGTTCATCAATGAAATAGGTGCCCTTCAATACCTTTGTACCTTCTCTCCTTTCCTTCGTGAAACATTATTTTGTCAGATTCTATTAGATTCAAGGTCATATCTCCTGTCTTCAAGAAGTTTATGCTCTACTGGGACAAAAAGAGAAATATAATGTGATATGCATCATAAAAGTAAGATAAACAGTGAGGAGACTGTGATACACAATGCTCAGAGGAAAAAAAATACTGGTTTTGATCCAAAGGGTCTAGGAAGTCAGGGATTTGAACAGAGTTCTGATAGATGGTGATGTTTCCTACAGGACAGGCATTCTCAATCTTCTCTTTTATAGACCTTTGAGAATCTCGTGAAATGGGAGAAAAAAAGGCTAAAAAGTTCTCTGAGAACTGTGGTAAAACTAGCTCAGAATTAGGTCCTGGATTGTGGCCACAAAATTGGAGTGACCTGTACAAGTCCTTCTTCAAGATGCATCTTGATGACGGTATCTATAAAATAGCATTGAAGGACATATGATTAGATGATAATTCACATCTCCATTTACTTTAAAATTATATCACTACATAATTCTATGACCTAGTTCATCACTCTGGATACTTAGGTTATTTTAAAGAAATTACACATTTTCCTAACAAAAGACACAAATATAACCCTTTTTCCTCATCCAAAAAATCATAAAATTGTTGGAAAGTGCATGATACACACACTGGGATTTTAAAGAACCTAACATTTTACACATGTTTAAAGGGGTTCCTCAGAGTAATAAAGTCCAACCTTTACTGAGTCAATTATGTGTCAGGAAAGTTGCTAAGTGCATTATATACACTGTATCATTTAATCTTTGCATTAAGTCAGTGGATTAAATGCTATGGTTACCATTCCCATTTTACAGATGCAGAAACTGAGGCTTGGAGAGATAAAGTTACTTTCCTAATGAATCTCAGTTGGATCTGAATTTAGACATTCTGACTCTTACAGCTTAAGTACCCTATGGCTGCTGTGGCTAGTGGAGTGAGATTTCCAGTGAAGTGAGATTTTTCATCAGTGTTTTATAATGTGTCTCAGGTCACAGATACTGTGAAAATCTCATGAATTCCCAGGGTGTAAGGTTTCATCCAAAAAGACAAACACATCCACACACACACACTTACAAAAGTGCACTTGTAGATATATTCAGAATCCCAGAAACTCTTTTGAGGGCCATCCGTAGATTCAGGTTTCCCTACTGAAAGTCAAGAATGGCTGGAGCAGACTATGGAAGGGCTGGTCAAGATCAGTCAAGGACATAGATGACTCACCTTGTCTATCTTTTTGGAAGAGTAGAGGGCATGGCTGTTGGTTCAAACAGAGGTAGAGTTGGCAGAAGAGGCCCATACAAGGATGCCCCATGACAGATTGTCAGTCTGGTGAGGTTACTGACATACCATTGTACAAGGGGCAAGGACATCAGGACTCATACCGTCCATGACAGCAGGATCATCTTTCCCCAATCACTCTTTATTCGCCAGAGACCTCCTTGGCTTGTCCCGGAATATAGCACCCCCTTGGAAGTGATGTAGGCCTTTCAAAACCAATTCTAGAAAAGCGCATTCTCTCTGCTTACCCTTCCTCATGGCGAGGCAGGCAGTCAAATCGAGCTGTTGAATAACTAGCACACGAAGGGTAAAAATTCTCAAATGGTGGGTAAAAACTCCAACTCAGTTGTGTTTTCCCACCGAAGAGAACCCCTTGGAAATCAAGACTGAAATGTATGTCACAATAACACATTTGCTGCTTCCTTTGCTGCTTCTCTTCCGGATGTTTGTGAATTTTTGTTTCACCCGGACCAGGCCGGCTTGCGAGGGAAAGGTGATGCCGTTCGTCCACTAGGGGGAGACTTGCCCACATTTATAACCTCCACTCCTTGGGGCGGCCTGCCCCTGGCTTTAGATAAGAATTGGAACTTGATTACCGCAGCAGCTCATTTACTCCGTTTCCTTGGCTGAGCGAGGCATTTGAGTTTGATTAACAAGATTTTCTACTTGACGTTCAACTCTCATTTTCCGAAGCGCTGAGGACGGGAGTAAGAACTATTATGCAAATAAGCTAGTGACACCCCTGCCCCTCCCTGGAGGCGGGGAGGTGGGGGTGGGCGCTCGGAGATGAGTGGCTCTAACTGGACCCTGGGGGTGCCCGCAGCCCGTGCCTTATTTAGGGAAAGCGCAGCTGCCGCACCGGGAGCTCCTACGTGGGCAGGGCTGCGGACCCAAAATACGCACTCTGCAGCCGGCCCTACCGGTGCCTTTTATAGCTTGTTTGCGGCCAGGCTGACTCACACAGCTAAGACAGCAAAATGTACCTGAAGCGACGTCTGATGGTATTCAAATATCCCTATTTTCTTTTCTATTTTTCTCTCCCAGCTTCCGTCCCTCTCCATCACCTCTGCCAACTTACGCCTCCGCCTCCGGGCCTCGGAGCCGCCTTGGCAATGGCCAGTTCTGCGATTGGTTCCCAGCGGTGAAGGAGCTACTGACTCCGACCTTGTGTGAAGGTTACTTCTCAAGTTCGTGCATTTTCTCAGCGATGTGCATTCAAAATAGGTATGGAATTGTGTGTCTTCTAACAAGATTTGCAACACTCATAAACACACACACCCTTCGCTGAGTTTCATTTTTCTGACTTTGGAAATCGTTTGAATCAGAAGAGTTTTCTTTGTTAAACTGGAAGGTGGAGGGCCTGAGTGTCACATAACGTGCCCACCCTTCTTACTCCTCCTTGAATTTGAATTTGTAGTGGGCCTATGCAGTTGAAGAATAGCCAGGGAGCTCAGCTATAGATCTTTATTTTCTTTTATTACCCTTAACACGTACTATTTGATTCAGAAGTGGGGCGACCATCCTTACCTGCCACTATTCTCCATATCTGGGGACACCTTCCTAATTTAATATCTACCTAAAAGCAATAAACTAATTTTTTAAAATGTTTTAAACTGAAACCAATGGTAGGTATTTTGCCTTCTAAGAAAAGAAGTATAGTGTATATTGTTGGGGGAAACAAACCCTGTCTGCTGCTACTTTTCCATTGCAGAAGAGAGGGGAGGTTGATAAGGGACAGTTCTAGGAAAATAGGAGCACTGGTAAGTGTGGGTATACAAAGGTAAGCCCTGAGCTGAGTGTGGATGTGGGGGGCAGGGAGGAGAGGAGACTGTTCCTCCACAGGATGAATTTGGGTAGGTGTGCTCTGAAGGGAGGTGCTGTGGAGGGGGCTGGAAGAGGAGGGAATGGAGAGTGAATAACACAGCGTCTGAAGGACATAAAGAAGATATGGTCTCTAAGCTTCAAACCTCCTCCGTCTCTCCCACACCATCAGTAAAGTCCATAGGTCCAAAAGAATTCTGTTGATAATTTTTTAAGTGTGGACCAAGAAAATGTCCAAGTCTCATTTTCTTTTTAAAAAAAAATTTTTTTTTACATTTATTTATTTTTGAGAAACAGAGTGAGACAAAGCGTGAGCGGGGGACGGGCAAAGAGAGAAGGAAACACACAGGCTCCAGGCTCTGAGCAAGAGGTCAGCACAGAGCCTGATGCGGGGCTCGAACCCACGAACTGTGAGATCCTGACCTGAGCCGAAGTCGGACGCTCAACCGACAGCCACCCAGGCGTCCCCAAGTCTCATTTTTGCGTGTATTCATTCTTTCCACAAATAGTTCTTGAACATCTACTATGAGGCAGATTTTATTCCAGGTGCTGGTGATACAAGGGTGAAGCTGGCAGTAGATTCCTCCTGTCTCAGTCCTCGCCTTCAGAGGGAGGAAGAGAGACAACAAACAAGTGAACAAAAGTAAGCAAGATCATTTCAGAGAGCGCTCAGTCCTGCCAAGACTCACACAGTGGTACTGGTTACAGAGTAACTGGGGCAGGGAAGAATGTGCATGTCCCTACCCAGTCAGGAAATTGGAAACCACTCCAGGGTACTGAAGCAAGGAAACTTCGATACAGAGCATTTATTCTACATTTATTGGAAGGACTGGAGGAGCAAAGGGAAGATTCTGTCCATGGGAGGCAAGGAAGAGATAGGAAGGGAGGGACAGGGAGAAGAAATGCCTTCTCCTGCGTTTGCTGGAGACATTGGCGGTGGCTGCGGCTTTGTAGACAGCAGTCCTCAGTTCCTGCTCAGGCATAACATGTGCAAAAAACCGCAGAGGCTGTTTACCTTGGCTTCTTCATCGGATGGGTGATAGCAGCTTCTTGTTCTTAATCTCTAGGTGCCTCCACCCAGAGGTGCCAGACTGGCTTGAAATTCTGTAGACAGCAGGTTCCTCTTCACTTTTCCACACAGCCAGATGACAATTCTAGCCTCCTCCAACATATTCCATAGGAGAAGGGAAATTTTTTGTTTCTAAAAAATAAGACCAAAGAGACTCTAGAATAAGAGACACTAGGCCATGTGAGGGGTTATCATGTTCTCTAAAAACCTGAGCATTCGATACTGACGTCTGAGGGGTCCCCAGTGAGAAGACCAGCCCCGACAATTTCTTTACACTATACACATCTGTTAAATAGGAAGAAGGGATGTAAGGAAGTGGAGACATCGAGGACAGACAAATACTGAATATTTTTTCCACGGAGAGGAGCACAGAATAAGCCAGTAGCTGGAGCAAGACATTAGGTGAAGGGTTTTCAAGTATGAAGGGTCTGTAGTATGGTTGGAATAAGGCAGCAGGGAGGGCGAGATTGATGATGCAGGAATGAGTGGAAACTTACAGGAGCCGGCTTCTTGGGGACACGAGAAAGGCTGGGGGAGGGGGGTGGAATACACAGAATAGCTGGAAGGTGCAATGTGAAAACAAGGATTCAAGGGTGGTGGAAAATCAGAGCCAGAAGTGAAGATGACTAAGCACCCGGGAATTAGCAAATCCCTCGAGAAAGACATGGGACATTTAATAAGGTGTGGAATGATGGCTTGAGCAAATCTTCACTAGGTCTTAAGGCACAGGGTGATCTGTTTCACATCATTTCTCGAATAGAGGGTTTATTCATTTCTCAAACAGAGGTGGAATATTTTAAAGCTATTTCTAACGAAAGGTTTGTCTAACCAGTGTTTTCACCTTAGCCTTCCCTTTTGCAGTTTTGTCTTTTACTCTTTTATATGCATACCTTGTGTTCTTGCCAAATTGGCCCATAGGAGGCCCTCAACAAGTATTTATTGAATTAATAACAAAATTGGACTTACTCTCCCTGTCCCTGCTGGAGCTCCCAGTTCCTGCAGTCCATGTTTTCCTAGATCTGCACTTTCGTTTATGCATCTTTGTACTGTTCTTTCCTCCCCCAATACCCTCTTCCCCCTCTCCCTTTTCTGCTTCTTGGAAACTTATTCCTGTTTCCTGATCCAGCTAACATGCAACTTTGCCAAGTCCTCTTTGACTTTCTCGCTCAACTATGATATCCCTGCCCCCTTTCCTCCTGTGGAATTTTCTTTATCTGGCTGATGTCTCTTAACATTCTGTGTCCAGGGTGATGGTTATTTGTGGAATTATGTTCCCCACTAGACTGTGAGCACATTGAGGACAGTAACCATATTTTATTCACCTTGTTCACATTGAGCCGCCCGGCACAGCCTCTGGTGAATAGGGAGTATTCAACAAATCATAGTTACATTTTAATTTGACTTCCCTCCCCAAGTGTTAGGACTCATTAGTACACGGACAGAAACCAACTGGTGCCCTGTTGCACTGGTGCTGCCTCTTTTAGCTGTAGAAAAACCTCCTAATCAGCCCAGACTACAAACAGACGGCTTCTTCTTTTCATCACTTCACTTTCATGTTTAAAGACTTTTTTTTTCAAATGCGACCGCCTTCCTCATAGCCTCTGCAGAAAAACACAGAATGGCAAGTGCCATGGACACAGGCACGTTCATTTGCACACCCGCACGTGTACACTTTCTCTTTACCTCCTACCAACTGAATCCTGATAAATATTGTGAATCAGTTTTTTGAAAGCCAGATTCAATGTGATATAATTTGCATACAGTAGAACACATCATTTAGGTGACTATTTCTATGCATTTGGATAAACACATTGTACGAGTTAGGTTCTTAAGAGAAATAGAATCAGTAGGAAATCACATCGAGAGAGAGAGATGGATAGAGAAATTTATTTCAAGACATTGGCTCACACGATTGTGGGGGCTGACAAGTCCAAAGTCCACAGAAGAAGGCCAGCAGCCTAGAAATCTTGGCAGAAATCAATGCTGCAGTCTTGAGGCAGAATTTCTTCTTCCTCAGGAAAATCCCTGTTCTGCTCCTAAGGCATTTCAACTGATTGGATGAGGCCCACCCACACTATCAGGGATAATCTCCTCTACTTAAAGTCAAATGGTTGTAGGTGTTAACCATATCTACAAAATACCTTCACAATAACACCTAAATTAGTGTTTGACCCAATGTCTGGATACTATAGCCTAGCCAAGCCCACACATAAAAAGTACCATAGGAGGCATACAGCTCTATAATCACAACCTTAATGAAGATACAGAATAGTTCAATTATCCCAGAGAATTCCTTCATGCCTCTTTGTGGTCAATACCACCATCACCCCCTGACCATGCCCCCAGCCCTGTCAAAGCCCTGATCTGCTTTCTGTCCCTGAACTTTTGTCTTCTCCGGAATATCACGTAAATGCAATCACTCAATATGTGACCTTTTGAAATTTGCTTTTTCTGCTTAATATGATGTATATGAGATTCATCCACGTTAGTGCATGTATCAGTAGATTGTTTCTTTTTATTGCTGAGTATATTCTCTTGTATGGAAGTACCATGATTCTAAATAAGTTTTGTGGATGGGAGAGGTACGCCTCCTACATTGTTCTAAATCACACATTATCAAAGTTTGAAATTTTATAGGCATGCAAATCAAATTAAAAAGACTAGAAAGCCCTCCTAGACATAACTCAATGAGAAGTCAGTTATGAAGTACACTCCCCCAATGCCTGCACAGGTATTTGGCCTTGAAAAAAAATAAATGATTTCATCGGCCACGTAGAGTCAAAGCCAAGGTGTATTTTAAAAGCATCAGTTATCATAATCTTTTTATTGGCCATATGGCACAACGAACTATTTTAGGCTAGACTCCGTTAACTCTGATTTTCATAATGGCTAATGGCTAAGCCACAAAATCAGATCAGGAAAAGGTTGGACTCCCGAAGTAGTCATGAAGAATGCTAAAAGGTATAACACTAATAGTCAGACATGACAGATGGTCAGAAATGACAGACTTGTGTGTTTTGGAGTAGGTGTCAATCACTCTGCATAAAAAGGAAGTGTGACTTCTATCCACTTGATCTGACATAGCAAAACTCCCTAGGACCCATGCTCAAGAAGTCAAGTTGAAAGTCTATGATCTGGTCTGGTCCAGTTGGGCCAGCCCATCTGGATTTAATGGACCTCAGTCTGCTATGACTAAAATCTCTCCCTCCTCATCTATGAAATTCATGACATAGGATGAAGGCTTTAAAAAAAATTTTTTTTTAAAAAATAGATGGTAGGATCTGGAACAAGATTTGAATGCCTTAGAAGCTCAATACCAAAGTTGACCTATTTTCCATCGTCTATTGTGGAAACAGGTAAACAAGTACAAGCAAGTAATTGGACAAAGAACTAAAAAATTATTAATTGAGATAAGTCCAAAGAAGGAAGTAAATAAGGAGCTGAGGTTCAGAGCATTCTAGATGGGTGAAAAGGAAGTCTTCTCTAAGAGTTTTGAGAAAATACGGCAGGGGGATGAGTTTGGGGAAAGAAGTTACTGACAGAAGGAGCAGCATGTGTAGAGGCCCTAACAGAGATTCAGGGTAACCGGAACAGGGTAAGCAAGCAGGTGAGGGACACAGGACAGGGTCAGAGGAAATGTCAGATCAACTGCAGCTTGTGGGCATGATAAGAAGTTTGGGTTTCCTTTAGTGAAAGGGGACGCTTTTGGAGGGTTCCGAGAACATGGGGGTCAGATGATCCGATTCATGTTTTAAAAGGATTATTTTTGCTGCTATAGGACAGCGTTTTGCAGTGAGACAGGATGGGGAGAAAGGAGAACAGCAGGATACAGCTTGCAAAAGTCTAGGTGAGAGAAGATAGTGAGAATGGAAATAAGATGAGAGGCAGATAAGAAGATAGTTGCACTTTTGGAGACGCAAGCAGGCCCTGTTAATGGATTGTGACTAAGGAGTAGAGGTGAAGGGAGAAAACAGGCTGATTTGCAGATTTCTGCCTTGAATGATGTGGTAAGGGTTTTTGACATTTAATTAAACAGGAAAGACTGGTTCAGTATTGGTGCCTGGAGCTCAACAAAGCTGAACTACTATTTGGGGATTTCAATATCACTAATATTTAAAGGTATGGGAATTGCTGAGATTACCTGGGAAGAAAGTGTGAGAGAAGAAGAGCCCCAGACAGAACGTGGAGGAAAGACAACATTTCATTCAAGTGAAGAAGAAAGAGGAGACCAAGAATACTGGGGACAGTGAGATAAAGAAACCCCAGGAAATGTGCTGGAAAGGAAGTGGAGAGTAGTGCTTTAAGAATAGGGGAGTCATCTGTGGGATGGAGCTCTGTTGAGGGAATAAAAGAAATAAGGGGAAGAAACTGGGCACTAGTTTTGGGAATAGGAAAGCAACTGTTGACCTTGACAAGTTTTGATGGAAGGGTCATGGGTGGGACTTCAGAAACTGGGAAGCAGGGAAGCGGAAATATTGTGCATATGGACAACTTCGTTGGAAGTTTTGCTGTGGGGTCGAGCAATGGCATGTCCTCTGAGGGCAGAGGGAGCTGGGAGGGAGAATATGGGGTTTAACAAGATGGGAGATATTAATTATAATTACAATTATATGTGAAAAGAATGATTCCTAGTAGGTGGCACCGGTGGTGCAGGAGAGTGAAAAGACGATGCCCGAAGGAGGCAGAGGGCATGAACTTGGGGAATGCACCTGCGGCAGGAAGGGAAACATTTCCTCCACTGGAGCCGAAGGAAAGGAGAAGATGGATGCCCGTGCTTCTGATGTGGCACCTGGTAGGATGAATTAAGGACCATGGCCGGCACCTGGTAGGACGAATTAAGGACCATGGCCAGCACCTGGTAGGATGAATGAAGGACCATGGCTGTTATCTGAGAGAGGAGGGGAGAAGGGAACCTGGAACACCTCAGCAAAGAGGACAAGGTAGGAAGTCTGTCTTTCTTTCTTTCTCTCTCTCTCTCACTCTCTCTCTCTTTCTTTCTTTCGCAAAATCCAAGCCTGGAGAAATGAAGCATATTGATCAGCACTGTTGAAGGCTCGTGTGAGATATGGGCCGTGAATTTATGGTGAAACCAGTTGTCTAGTCTGTAAGATTTCGTGCAGGCGTAGTATCTAATTTTTTCAGCTGTTTTGTTCAGCTGTTCTGGTGTAGACACGGGAAAGGAGGATGTGGGGTTCAGGTAGGATTGGTGTTTTATTAGGTAGATAAAAAGGAAGGAGAATGAAGGAATGGGATAAGGTTGGAAATGATGAGCCACAGATTCTAGGTTGGACATTGTGGGAAATAAAGCCAAAGCAGTGGCTAAAGAACAGTGAGGAAATGATGGAACTTATTATTCTAGTTGGGTAATATCTGCCGCCTAGGAAGCAAAATGAAAGCTGGAGATTTCAGGTTTAAGAGGTCACATTGCCATGCTAAGAGAACAGGGACCACTGCTGTAAGAAATTTATAAGCTTTTAACAACCTCCTGTTAGAAGTGGTCATGAGCTGACTCTTTCTCTGTAAGTTACTCACAGCTTCAGGGAAGAAGAGAGCCCTGTGTTTGTATTTGGGACCGCATGGAAGGGGAAACCTGGGGAGAATGTCCCACTGCATAACAGTGGTGAAGCCCTAAGGGATAGACCAAGGTGGGGTGGGCAGATTCCTTGAGGAAGAGAGGAATGCCCAGGGCCTGAGAAGGATCCTGGGTCTCAAAGCAGTTGGGTGGAAAATTCCAAGTAAACTTCTCCCACAAGGAACCTGAGAACCTGTGATGGAGGTCTGATTTTGTTATTGTTAAATGTGGATTCAATTAACTCAGTTATATTTAAATAACTCCAGCAATCTCCTCAGGAGCACCTAATGAATGGTATTCGTTTCCCTATTAGAAAGGCAGCATGTCATATTGAAAAAAAAAAAAATGAAATTTAGGGGCAGATGTATCTAACCTTGATTCTTGACCTTGCCACTATTTGGCCATGTGTTCTTGAGCAAATTGTGCCACTTCTCTGAATTTCAGTTCTCCGATCTATAAAGCAAGGCTGATAATAGTGCTTATTCATATCTTTATTCTAAGGCATAACTAATTAAGGTAAGGAAACAATTTTGAAAATTGCAAAACTATGTGCAACATAGTTGCAATGAATACTAGTCCACAAATATAGATGTGTAAGGAATATTGTGTTTCATAATTTTCCTTTATATCATTTGTTTAAGTTTAAAAAAATTTATATTTTATTTTATTTTAATTCCAGTGTATTTAACATACAGTGTTGTTAGTTTTGAGTGTACAATACAGCGATTCAGCAATTCTGTATGTTACTTAGTGCTCATCATGATAAGTGTACTCTTAATCCTCTTAACCTATTTTGCCCATCCCCTCACCCACCTTCCCTGTGGTAACCAGTTTGTTCTCTATAGTTAAGAGTCGGTTTTTGGGGGTGTCTTTTCTTCTTTTGTTCATTTGTTTTGTCTCTTAAATTCCACAGATGAGTGCAATCCTATGGTATTTGCCTTTCTCTGACTTATTTCACTTAGCATTATACTCTCTAGCTCCATCCATGTTGTTGCGAATGGCAAGATTTCATTATTTTTTGGCTGAGTAATACTCCATTGTGTATATTCCTTGCATCACTTCAAGTCTGAATCTGAGCTCCACCCACCCCTGAAAGTGCTCAAAATTCAACTTTGACATTATTCAACTGCCATGTCCTCCTACTATCTCCTAATATTCAAGGTTCTTGGTGTTTCCCATAACACCACAACATTGCTTTGGTAGATAGCCCCCGCCGGTTACTACAGAGACACCACATGACTCCATCAAGCCCAGCATCGTCTATGGCAAACTTGGTGAGGTCAGCCTTCGCAGATGGACTATGGAGCCATCCTTGCAGAGAGACTCCTACAAGGGAGAAATCCCAGGCCTACTTGAGGGAAGGGGCCTCTTTTCCTCCTCACCCTTGGGCGATTTTTCTTCTCTTTCCTTGCCCTCAAAACGAAAACAAAAACAAAAACAAAAATAAAAATCCTTCAATCACTATACTCTCCTTCTGGAACACTTAGTGTTATTTTTCTCAAAGGGCTTTGGCTTTTACAAGTTCGGGAAAAACCATTACTTGGGAGTCTGTTTGCTTTCAGCTCTACCAAAATTCCTAACATGGGGATATCCCAAAGGACCTGGATACCTCTGTGAAAAGAATTAAGAGGAGAAAGTAGAGAAAAGACAACCAAAGCTCTTTTAATAAATTATATTCTGTAGTGGTTATTTTTATTAATTTATATGCAATCTTGGCATGGCGATCTTGTTGGATAGTTTGCCTCATTAAGGGACTAGCCAATTCAAGAACTTGGAAAACATTGACTTTAGGAGTAAATGAGATATACGTGAAAATTTTAATTCTTTCAAGGAAGATGCTATCTAAATACCAGGCACTGAATGAACTAGGAAATATTGGCCCATTTGATAATGCAGGTACTACCTTCTCTTAACTGGGAAAAGTATCCATAGCTAGGCACCATTTAGGAGATCCATACATATTAACTTAACACACAAATGGACACTTATAAGCCACCTTTTTCCAAGAATGGCTTGAAGCACTGAGGCAAATTTCCTATTGAGGGTCTGGTTGCCATGTTCAGCCAGCTGGGGAAATGAGCCTCACATGGACTGTTAGAGTCAGTCCTATTTGACTAGATAGCAGTCCATCTGGCTGAGCACACAGTTCCATCCCCTCCCATGTTCCTGTGCCTGAAACGGCAACAATAAACACCTCATTTAAGACATTGCCCCTGTGAATCCAGAAGAACAGTGGCAAATTGAATGTCACTACATGATGTGTGCAATTCATCAACAAAAAGGCTCTAAGGAGAAGACAGACCCCACCAGAAATAATGTGCATGAATGAAAATTCTTACTCATTATTCCAAAATCAAAACAAGGAATCTTAAAGTATTATCTAGTTTTATTCCCTGCCACCACACAGCCTGAACCCACTACAGCATTACCAATGTTTACCCCAAATATCCAAACAAAGGAAATCTGTTGAGGTACAAAACATCCCTCCCTTTGCCTTTTAAGCCATCCTTTTCTACCACATTCTTGTTCACCCACATGCTGGAGTGAAGGATCCCAAAACTTAATGTAGGAGATAAGAACAGGTGGCTAATGAGATAAAGATCTAATAAACCAGCATTCAGATTTGGAGACTTTAGTTATAGTTTGGAGGCAGATTATTTAATTTGCAAAGAAAGCAACAATGTAATACATTTACTTTGCAAAATAACGGAGTGCTCATCTTTCTCTAATTTTTTAAAAGTAATCTCTACTCCCAACATGGGGCTCAAACTCACAACCCCAAGATCAAGAGCTGCATGCTCTACTGACGGAGCCAGCCAGGCACCCCTCTGCCTTATTTTTAAAATATGAAACTGTAAATAATAAAATATTTAAGTATAAAGCCAATAGTACATTTGTCTTATGAACTCCAACACATTTCAAAAAGAAAGTGAAGCCCCAAGTGATAAAGAAAATGGTCCAAGGTCACACAGACAGACGTGGGAAAACCTTGATTTAAACCTAGTGATTAAACGCTCTATGGTGACTGAGCATTTTAAGAATGTTTCAAAATGTTTTCTTTTTCTGTCTCTCCCCCTTTGTCCTTAGTTTTGATTCATCAGAGTTTGAATGTTATAAAGTACTCCCTTTTATTTGCTAAAAGAAAGAATGAATCTCTTGGCTTCCCTTATTGCTCCTGAACTAGTGGGCCGGGTCCTCACATCTGTGCCAGATGTGAGACATTGAAGCCCACCAGGTCTACAACTTTGGCCTAAATCTGACAACGTTTGTGCTCCAATTTACAGAAGTTAATTTTTTAAACCTCAAAACATTTCAGCTGAACCAGTGTGTCAATTCCAACTATGACAGTAGATAAAAACAATGTGAAATGGAATGAATGGGTGAAATGTGGTGTCTGGGTAGGAGGAAAGAAATCATAGTCAGAACCCGCTTCTAGAAAGAGTAAGGACTCCACACACACACCTAAATCTTTACAACTCTGCAGCTCTGGCTGACCTCATTTTGCTCAGTCCATCAGCACCTCTTCCTACGGCTGAAGACGAGGCTAGTTTAGAACTAGTGGACATCACCAGAACTGTCCTACCACCATCCTGACATCCCTTGATGTCCAAACTTCAGTGACCTGCTTTGCTAAGCCCCAGATCTGTGTTCGTCAATGGACACCTTTCTGCTCAGTCACGTGCAGCTCTTTCTACTCCAAGCACACATCGTCCAAGGTGAGACACCTGATGGCTCAGCAATACTTTAAATCACCTCTTGTTGATTCCATGGTTTGATGGTCTTGTTCGCCACCCTATCTCAACCACTCATATCTGAAGATCAACCTTAGACATTGTCCTTAATAACAACTGTATGATCTCAATTTCCATCATCCCAATTCTGACAATCTCTACTTCCTAAGTTTCCAGCCCACTTCTTCTACTACTCCCACCTTCACCATTTTTCAACCCTTCAAAGCACTCAATCCATTAACCTGAACACATTTTCTCGGTTAACGTCCTCATAGCCTCGTTTCCCTCATTACTCCACTTAGATTCCATAGCTCATTACACTCACTCTTGTGCACTATCTCAAGAGTATATTACGTTCACTTGGAAAATGCCAGGTGTGGTTCAGTCTCCACCTGCTCTGCACCTGCATCAGTGGGCTGAATGAAAAACATAAAATATTTCACTTTAAATGTATGACCACCAACCTCAGGTAGGCTCTTGTCCTGTCATGTTGTCATTCTCCCAAGGATGCTGTACCATTCACACTTCCCTTCTGAAACCTCCCCAAATTTCTTCTTCCACCTCATTCTTAGATGATGACTTCAGTTTTATTCTATTGAGAAAATAGAATAATTTGGAAAAGGATTTCCATACTCCTGCCTCTGAAACTCTGCACTGCCTCCTTGTTAAAATGGTTAAATTCTAAGGAAATCCCCTCTGCCTGAGATCCATGATCTCTCCGTTGTCCATGGAATTTGCCCCTGCAGTCATCCCTTCTCTGTTCTGCATCATTTAACTCTATAATTTTTTTTGTTGAGATATAATTAAAATACCATAAAATGCACTTCTTTAAAGTCTACAGTTTGGGGCACCTAGGTGGCTCAGTCGGTTGAGCATCTGACTTTGGCTCAAGTCATGATCTCATGGTTCTTGAGTTCGAGCCCTGCGTCGGGCTCTGTGCTAACAGCTCAGGGCCTGGAGCCTGCTTTCAATTCTGTGTCTCCCTCTCTTTCTCTGCCCCTCCCCTGCTCATGCTCTGTCTCCCTCTCTCTCTCAAAAATAAATAAACATTAAAAAAAATTTAAAGTCTACAGTTCAATTGCTTTTAATTTACAAAACTGTGCAAACATTACTACTATGTAATTCTAGAATATTTTCTTCATGCCCAAAGAAGCCCTTTACCTGTTACCCCATCCCTCCATCCCCCAGTCCCTAGAAACCACTAACCTACTTTCTGTGTCTATGGATTTTCCTATTATGGGTCCTTAATATAAAGGAAATCATACAACATGTGATCTTTTGTGACTGGTTTCTTTCACTTAACCATAATGACTTCTAGGTCCATCCATAATGTAGTATGAATCAGTACTTCATTCCTTTTTTGGCAGGGTAATATTCCACTGTATGGATATACCACATTTGTTTAACTAATCGTCAACTGATGAACAATTGGTGGTTTCCACTTATCGGTACTATAAATAACTCTCCTATGAATGTTCATGTACAAGTTTTTGTGCACATATATGTTTTCAATTACCTTGGGTATATATAGCTAGGAGTGGAAATGCTGGCCTTATTGTAGCTCTGTAACTTTTAGGAACTGCTGAAATGTTTTCGAGTGCAGCTGCACGATTTTGCATTCCCCTCAGCAATGTGTGAGAGTTCCATTTTCTTCGCATTCTTACCAACACCTACTGCCCATCTTTTTTATTATAACCATTCTAGTGGGTGTGAAGTGATATCTTATTGTGACTTTGATTTGCATTTTCCTAATGATTAATTATATCGAGCACATTAAGAAACAATGCATTCTTTCTAGTTCCCTTTTCTCTGGTTCCTTCTCTGGATGCCTTATCTGTCTGTCCTGGGACAATCTGCTGCCCAGAATATTTCTCATCTCCTCCACCTCCACCCCCACCCAACCCCAGCCAAAGGTCTCTGTCTTATTTGCCATTTCTGTTCATCATGCCATCTCTTTAAGGAATACTGGTAAATGTTGATGTCACATTCCAGGTAACATATCTGCATTTTCCCAGAATTCTTAGATGACATAAAGTTTTACCCTAAAGCAACGGGTACATATAATGATGCTGTAGCAGATTGCTAAGGGAGTTATTTGGGGACAAACAATCCTTTCTTCAATCCTGGATTTGAAAGCCTAGTCAATTTCATCTCAGGAAGCCACTTAAATATGTAAGCTCCATTTTCACGTTCATTTAAAGGAGATATACTAAGTAATCATTAATTCCAATCAAAACATTCTTTCTCTGTGATCCTAGCTGTTTTGTTGTTTGTAACAAAACATGAAGATAAGTTCTAAAAATCATTTAAGCCTGTCAAAGGAAAATTTAATAAACTAGATGAAAGAGGCTCTCTTGGACATATTAATATCTAAAGTCTTCCGAATCCATGCTACTAAATACAAGTTGTATTTCAAAGGGCCTCAGGTTATAAGGACGGTGACTAATGAATTACAAAGAAAGGTAATTAACTTCCTACATTCCCTAAAAGCTTGCTTTGTGAGACCCTCTGACACTCTTTTAGCGGAGACTGTAACTTCTGATTAGCATTGTTAGGAAAATTGCCCACTTCTTTTCTATTTTCAGACTCCTTTCAGACTGGGGGTGTAGCTACAGCAGGCTGTGGAAATTTGGGAGCAGATCAGGAAAGGAAGTGTGATGTGTCAGAAGTTGCTTTGCTATTAACCAGCAGTGGTGTTGGGGCAAGTCATTTAAATGCCCTATGCCACGGATTTCCTTATCGGTAAAGTGAGGGATAAGACACGACTTGTGAGTTTCCCTCCACACCTTATGTTCAATGATCCAAGCTTTCTCATCCAAAGGCATATGAAATATTGTAGAATGTCCCACGGCTCGTGGGGGTTTAAATAACATTTGAAATAAAAACCAAAGCCAAATAACCTTTTTGACCTGGACAACTTCTTTTCATGACTTACTGGAGCATTAAGAAAGGAGACTGACTGGGGTTCCTGGGTGGCTCAGTTGGTTAAGCGTCTGACTTTGGCTCAGGTCATGATCCCATGGTTCATGAGTCTGAGACCCATGTCAGGCTCTGTGCTGACAGTTCAGAGCCTGGAGCCTGCTTTGGATTCTGTGTCTCTCTCTCTCTTTCTACCCCTGCCCTGATCATGCTGTATCTGTCTCTCTCCTCCCAAAATAAATAACAAAACATTTTAAAAAAAGAAAGGAGACTGACTGATATTCCTTATGCAACTGGCATATCAAACAAGCTTGATGTGTGCATTGGAATCAAAACACAGTTTAATTTTTAGCCCCCTCCCCTCTCCCCATCCTTTAAAATGTTATCCCGTGGTGGTAATCTTTTGCCTGTGGTAAGCTTTTTCCTGCAAACTCCTGACTTTCTCTTCATTCTTAGGAGCTAATGCAACATTTACTTTAAGTGACAAACACCTTCCATTCAGAATATATGAAGTTCAGCTCTTTTTAATCACCAAAATGCCCAAATTAATTTAGTATAACATTTTCTTCCCTCCTCTAATGTGGACCTGCTTCTCAGAACAGGGAGCATGGCCTTGGACTTCCTACTGCCTATATTACTCCTCAGAAAGGCCCTAGTGGGAAAGGCCTAGAGGAGGAAGAGGACAATTCTCTCTAGAATGGAGAAATCATGTTTTATGGGCCAGGCCCCAGAGTTGGTGAAAGCCATCTTCTGTTTCTCCCATAAAGTGCTTTGGAGGACTCTCTGGAGGTTTTGTGTCCAGACCCTCTCTCTTGCAGTTTCTTTGACTCAAGCAGAAGAAAATTTAACCTGTGTTGCCAAGTGAGACTCCTTTCTCAGACTTCCATCACTTGGTGTTACGCCCTCCAACTCCCATCATCCCTCCGGGTTCTCTCCTTACCACCCGCCCCCCCCCCCCCCCTCCGACCGCTCCAGTTGGCCCTGTAGGACAGGATCCTCAACAATCCCATTCCAACTTAATGTCCACCATTTCTGTCTCCACTGTGGGGAAACTCATGTATCCTTTGCCTCTCTAAACCCTGGGAGACCAGTCTAACCTCAACAAAGCAACTGTTTGGACCTTCTCTTTTCCTCAAGATTTCTGTGTCAGGCTCAGATGACATCCCACACTTGGCCTTACTTGCTCACTTGTAAATCAGGAGCTAGTTTTCTGTGTATCCTAATGTCAGGGGACATAATTTCAGTACTTTCTGAGTGGACACCTTAGAGGCAATCTAGCCCAAGGGCTGCTGCCCTGCAGGCCTTTAAGTAGATGGCCCATTTTTTGCCCTCTGACAGTCCCACCTGCTCCCAAAAGACGGGTATGAGGAAGCAGAGCAAGGCAACAGGTCTGTCCAAAAAGAAAACAAAAAAATGTTTCACTGAACTCTTCTCCAAAGCTTTTCTCTAATGCTTTATATACCTTGATCTCATTGAACCATCCAAAATTTGAGAGATTTTATTAACTTTATAAATTCTGTGTTTGAGAGTGATGGACAGGTTTATGCCTCTGTTACTAGAATCTAATATTTATTGTGTCGATGCTTCAGTTGAAACCAATTACAGGAAGAGTCTTCTTCTACCATCCTGTGACAGTCACGTTAAACCCATGGGTGACATGCTGTTACAAAAAAACAAACAGCAAAACAAAAACCCTCAAAACAAAAGAAAATTTGGAAAGATAACGCAACAAGGGAAAATATTTTAATCGCTCTAACATGAACACATACTTTGATGGTTTTACTTTCGAGTCTATAAAGCCGTGGTTCTTTTATAGCTGTAATCTAATTGTACAGACATGTTTGCAATCTATTTTTTCACAACGTACTCCTCACAAACGTTCTGTGAAGTCATGCTTGGAATTTAAATGTGTACAACGTTATTCCCTGCGTTGACGTGCCATTCGTTCATCAGAGACTCTGAGTGCCCACTCTGTGTCTGGTGCTGGTTGAGGTGCTGCGGAGTTGCTAAAGTTAAAAGAAGTAAATACTCTGCTTAGGGGAGTGCAGATGATTACAAGGCAGTACTGTATTTGTGACAAGACAGTAACCCATATGAAGTGGGAGTAGAGAATAACACATATCTGTGTGGGTTTTGTTTTTTTTTTTAAGGAAATTAGGAAGAAACCACACAGGAAGTGTTAATGTGAGATGCTTATGGAGGGCGTGTGGGAGTTTGCTAGGCAGACCAGCAGGGGGAGGGCACCCAGGTGGATGGAACAGCCGTGCAAAGACCCGGGGGTTTATTTCAGTCTTGTAAAAGGTGCGAATGCTTTCTTTTCTTTTCAAAACGGTTACTGAATTATTGGAAATTACTCAATAAGTCTCTTCTCGAGTATAGAGTTCTACTGAAAAGCTTGCTTGATCATTCGGTTTCTGGTGTTTCTTGGTCTACATCCAGTGTCTCCATGCAGTTCCAAGGATTGAGCCATCTTTTGGAAGGGCCACATTCCTTAAAGTATTGTTTTTGTTTTTTTGTTTGTTTGTTTGTTTGTTTGTTTTTGGGGCGCCTGGGTGGCGCAGTCGGTTAAGCGTCCGACTTCAGCCAGGTCACGATCTTGCAGTCCGTGAGTTCGAGCCCCGCGTCGGGCTCTGGGCTGATGGCTCAGAGCCTGGAGCCTGTTTCCGATTCTGTGTCTCCCTCTCTCTCTCTGCCCCTCGCCCGTTCATGCTCTGTCTCTCTCTGTCCCAAAAATAAATAAACGTTGAAAAAAAAAATTAAAAAAAAAAGTATTGTTTCTTTTTAATGGCTTCAAATGTCTAATAAGCTAATCTACTCTCAAAGCTTCTTTGTCAAGCAATTTTTCTCTAAGTTGTTATAAGTCTAATGTTTCCTTAAAGGAACATTAGCTCTCTTTTGATATTTTAAGATGTCAAAACTACTTTTGATATTTAAAACACTCTAAGACAAAATTGCTTCAAATTTTTAGCCGAATCAATCATCAATTTCATCACATTCTCTTTACCTTTGGCTTTAGATAAAAATCTCACGTCAAAGACTTGAGGCTAAATCTCACAGATAGTTGCCGTTTCTGCTGGTGTTTTGTTTAGATGTATTTCTTTACACAACCTCAGGAGGGTGTGTACCTTCATAACCCTTTGGATGATTTCAAAATATCTCTAGTTCCTTAAAAGCATGGGGGTTAGTCTGAATCTGTGGAATTTAATCTGTGGAGCAAAATCACCTGATAATTACCTACTTCTCTACATACAGAGGCATTCTTAGGAGCATTTGGAGATGGTTGGGCCTCTTACTTTATGCTCAGTGTTAGGTTTGCATCAATTTATTTCCATGGACTTCCTTCTCTCCTTTCTCCTAAAGCTTAGGGAAAAAATATACACAAATATAACACATTCGTAGTAGAGGACCGATTCTGAGCCAAAGGTTAGGTTCCAGTGTGCCCCCAAAGTACCTGATCCACAAGTGGGATGGGTGACTAGTCACTGACCTGCGGGGACTGCAGACTATAGCAGAGTGAGGCTGGAGGCGGGGAGCATTCCCTGAAGGGATGGCACAGGTAGCCTGGACTCTTCCCCTGATTTTGGAGAGTAGGCGGGATAAGTTTTCCAAAGGTATTACACATGCAGTACGTGGGCCCAAACAGTACTGCCAGAATGACGGAAAGGCTTTAGAACTTCAACACTGCTGCTGGAGTAAGTCTAGAAATAGCATCCTTGGCATAGGCATAACTTTCCTGAGAGGCTCATGTGATGTGCCATCCTTCAGTTGGCCTTGGATGCAATCATGAGTGTGGCGGAATGGGAGAAAGAACAGGCCACCTGGTAGTGGAGAGCACCCCAATAACTTGGGTGAGACCAATCTAGGAACTCTGTAGTTTAATTGGATGAGACCTAGAGAGGGCGCATGACCTGGGAATCCCTGTGAGTTAATAACCAGGGGGAAAGGAGCTATTTAAGCTCCTATTAAAGCTATTATTAAGGGAGTTAATTATATCCATTTATACACAGAGGCTAATGGGATCTGGCAGAAGATGAGTTACACATAAACACTATTTGAATAACTTACAGTTAATAAATGTTAACTGGATGATGTTGGACACTTTCTTCAATTTCTAGGATTATAAAGATTTGGGGACTGTCCTAACACCAAAACAAACAAACAAACAAACAAACAAACATATAATCCTAGAATATTTTGAGACACTGGCAGCATCACATGGTAGGAAAGTCATTGAGTTGGAGTCAGAGGGCATTATTTCTAGGAGTTCTCTTACTAATTTGAGACATTCATTCATTTCACCTCTCTGGTCTCATATCCTTTATTCATAAAATGAAGCAGTTAGGAAATGTGCTACAAAATTAAAGAAACTATATGTCAGTCTCATGCATGACCATAAATGGAAAATTCTCCAGTAAAATTCTAACAAATGAATCTGCTAGCGTATTAAAGAATGGTGCTCTTTGACCATGGTGGGGAGCGCTATGGCCTGAATGTCCGTATCCCCCTAAAATTCCTATTTGGAAATCCTAACCCCCAAAGATATTAGAATGTGGGACTTCAGGAGCTGCATAGGTCTTGAGTGTAGAACGCCCATGAAAGAGACTAATGCCCTTATAAAAGAGACCCCACAGACCTCCCTAGTTCCTTCCACCATGTGAGGCCACAGCAGGGAGGCACCATCTAGGAACCAGAAAGTAGGCCCTGACTAGATGCTGAATTTGCCAGTGGCTTGGTCTTGGACTATTCAGACTCTAGAATTGGGGGAAATAAATTTCTTCAGTATAGAAGATACCAGTCTCTGGTCTTTCATTATAGCAGACCAAACAGACTGATAGAAGGTTTACCTCAGACATGGAAGAAGTGTTCAAGGTTAGGCATTGTGTCAATTAACGGAAGTCATTACATAAATATTTTAAAGGAGAAAACCACGGGATCATCTTTATAAATTGCAAATTACATTTGACACTATTAAGCATCCATTCTCATAAACCTCTGTGTATGGTAGATCCCTCCTTATCTTGATAAAAGCTAGAAACCAACAATGAATATCTATGGAAAACCCAAGACGTTCTTATTGTGGACAAGACCAAAACCAAGACGAAGATGTCCATTGAGGTAGATAGTCTGTGAAGATACCGCCCAATGGACACATCTCCTGATATGCACCCCCTTGATCAGTCACTTTCACCCTGAATCTATTATAAGCAATCAAAAAAGCTCAGAAACCAAAAAATGAAATGATATGATGAGATTAGCTTAATAGAAATAAAATTTAAAACTTGGCATGGTGAAATTTTACTCTAAACAAAATTAAATGACAAACCAACGTAAATGTTTGCAACCTAATGGACAGATAGATGGACAATATCCATACTGGATAATGTTCTCATAAATCATTATGAAAATGAGAAGTACCCCATAAAAAGTGAGAAAAGGCTATGAATAAACATTTCACAGAAGGTGAATAAAAATATCCAGTAAAATCACTACGAACTAAAAACAAATAAAAATGAGATTTTATTTATGTATTTATTTATTTATGCATGTATGCCAATGTTGGTCAACAATTTAAAGAATGAGAGCATTTAATTAAGAAATGGTCACTCTCTAATTGTTCTCTGGGGTTCAAGATCTCTTTCTTAAAAATATTTTTTATTGAAGAATAATAAACATAGTGAAGAGTATTCAAAACCTAAATGTAACTCTTCATAGAAAAGTATGAGATAAACATCTGTGTAATCAGCATCAGATCAACAAATAAAACTTTAGTAACATCTCAAAAGCACATTTCATGGCAGCCCCAATTACTACCCCTTCCCTTCTATTCCAAGGTAATAGTATTCTGATGTCTAATACTCTAGTTTAATTTCACCCATCTTTGAACTTCACAAAGGTGGAATCATCCTCCTAAGTCTACCTTGTTTTGCTCAATATTATATTTGTGAGATTTATCTTTGTTATTTCCTGTAATTATAATTCTATTTGTAAAATGCTTCACAAAATTTCACGGTATGAATATGCACAATTTTTCCTTTTACCCTTAACATTCAAGGTGTTTCTAGTTTGGGGCCATTATGAATCATGATTCTGTGATTATTCCTGTATGTGTCTTTTTGTGTATATGTTCAAACATTCCTATCCTTTTTACACCTAGGATTGGAAATGCTTTCTCAAAGAGAACGTGTATGTTCAGCTTGCATAGATAATGCCAGAACCTTTCCCAAAGTTTTACCAATTTACCAGCAATGTATAAGGGTTCAAGTTGCTCCTTATTCTTACTCACACATAGTAATGTCAGTCTCTTTAACTTTAGCTATTCTGGTGTATGCACAGCTTTCATTTTCATATTCCTGATGACCAAGTCCAGCAGCTTTTCATGTACTTATGAGCCATTTGAATAAGCCTTATAAACAAGCACCTATAGTTCAAGTACCTTGCCTCTTTTGCCTTGTCTGTGCTTTTCTGACTGAATTTTAGAAATTCTCTCAATGTTTTGTATAGAAGCCCTTTCCCAGAAAGGTGTTGCAAATTCCTTCTGTTCTGTGGCTTCCTTTCTACTCTTTTAATGGTATCTTGTCATAAAAAGATGTTCTTAATTTTAATATAATAGAAATTATCAACATTTTCTTTTATGCTTCATGCTTTTTGTGTCTTGTTTAAGAAATCTTTTCCCTCCCAGGTCATGAAAATAGTCTTGTATATTATCTTTTAGAATTGGGCCGTCCATTACAGTAGCAACTAACCACGTGTGGCCATTGAAATGTAACTAATTGAAAAATTTTTTTTAAAATGGAAAGTTGAGTTCTTTGTTCATTCTGGTCATGTTTTTAAGGACTCAATAGCCACAGATATAGAACATTTCCATCATTGTAGAGAGTTCTGCCGGTCAAATATGTTCTAGAGTGCCATTTTGTTTTGCCTTATACGGTTCTAGGATATTATCCCCACATAAAATGATAATTAATTATATGACACTTTAGATAAAAACAAAACAAAAACAAAAATGAACTCGTGAATCTTTATTAAAAAAAATTTCTAGGGGCACCTGGGTGGCTCAGTCGATTAAGCAGCCGACTTTGGCTCAAGCCATGATCTCACCTTTCGTGAGTTTGAGCCCCCAGTCAGGCCCTGTGCTGACAGCTCAGAGCCTGGAGCCTACTTGGGATTCTGTGTCACCCTCCCTTTCAACCCCTCCCCAATCACACACTCTCTCTCTGTCTCTCAAAAATAAATAAACATTAAATTTTTTTTAAATCTCAATGTTATTTTATTACTGGATTAGTAAAAATAAAAAATTCCAAAATGGAGAACTCACAGTAAAAGCTCTGCTCATGAAAATTCGGATCCACTTGCATATAGACCTGGGTGACATTATTGTGAGAATTAATGATGTAATGGCAGTATGAATGTGGGCAGGAAGACTGTGGGAGGGGATGTGAGAATGCTAATTTCCTCATCTTTAGTGGGAATGTAATCAGTGTTCTCCAAAATGAATCCAAATAGAAAATTTTGGTTTTTTGACTTTTACCACTTTTTACAAAGGCAGATTCCCTTAGCTTTAGGGATCTTTCAGGAAATATTTCTGTTGTGAAGAAATAATGATATAAAGTTTATTAATTGTTTCAGTTTTGCTCATCCCTTTGTCTTCTATTAAATTCAGGTAAAATTACATTTAATAATTGAATAACTTAGGATGAACTCTATAGATGAATTACAACAGACCTCCGTTTTCCTTGCTTTGACCCTAGCCTCCTTTCCTTCTTTTTACCTTCTACTATTTCCCTGTGTTTCTTTCCCTACCTCCAAACTTGACAAACCACAAAGCTTGCAAAAATAGCTCTTGAAAGAATTGTTATGACAGTTGCTCGAATGGGATTGTACCAGTGATCCTGAGCAAAAAGCATGAGAAACTAGAACATTCTTTACCTCTTGCAACCACAATTTTTGCAGGAGTTAGAGATTTAAAAAGAAAAGAAAAGAAAAGAAAAGAAAGCAATCCAGGCCACACCACAGGGACAGATATCCCCACCTTTTCCCTCTCCTGTAGAACTTTAGTCATGCTTTGGTCTGGGGATTAACCTGGTTTTAGGTTCTCGCTGATGTACATCAACTAATAAAGACTCTGGTTTTTATTTGAATCCCTTAAACTATTTTTTTCCTTGACTTTCCATTTTTTGTTCAAAAAATGTAATGTATGCCTCCATTTGCATATATGCAGAGAGAGAGAAAGAGATGGTAACTGACAGTTTTTTCTAAGCAGTTAAATTTTAGGTTTAATTGGCATTTTCCTACATCTTAAAATTCATTATAATCATAAATTACTGAAAGTAAGCATATTTAAAAAGAAGAGGATTTAAATCTATATGCTCTGATGTTATACAGAACCCATAGTACATTGTTAAGTAAACAAGATTTGGTCTTTAATGCTATTTGTCACTAAAGGAAACAAAGATCCTTGGCGAGTGCCTAACTCCATGTCTTGGGCTTGAAAAAAAAAAAAAATCAAGTTGGGAGTAGAACATCTTGTTTTGGCCAGAACACAAATATGCTATGAGAAAATGCCCTAGTGTTGCTTATAGGGCACATATTTGCCGAGGTGTGGCAGGTTCATCATCAAAAAGCCTGAATGAAAGCAGATTGCATTTAATAAGATGTATTAAAAGATAGCTGTAAAATAAAAATAGTGCTTATAACAGTATATGCTTATTTGTGTTCATTGTAATGTATATGGGATAGTTGATACAGGTGGGTAAGTTATTTACATGAAGTATATATTGAATTTTTCTCTGTGTAGGCAGGAACAGGTACATTTTGGGAATTATGAGCAAACAAGTTATTTCTGGGAGAAGAAAGGATTTTACTAAAGATAGGAAGGATGGGAACCCAGAGCTCAGGTGGAAAGAGAGTTCCAAAGAATGCATCAAGTTGATGGACCCAAGGGGAAAGTAGATTGCACAGACTAGGTTCTCATCTCTTGAATCACAAAACCATGGATAAGGCTTTTAATTATAATAATATTCGAATAAAGTTATACCCAGATTTTCAAAAATGCTAACGGACTATATCAAAATTGTGAATAAATTTCAGAAGACAATGGGTTTTGCCATGTAGGCCAGGGTGCAATAAAGTGAAACATTCCTCTTTTTTTTTGGAGGAAGGTGTGATTTGTTTTGTTTAAAGGTATGAACTTGAAAAGTTCCATTTGCAAGGGAGCACTGATCATAAAAAAAAAAAAAGAAAGGGGGGTCTTATGAATACCCTTCTAGTTTGAAAGATCCTAGACACGACCAGATCTCATGTTATGACCAAGAATCAGTTAGTTATTTAATACTCCAGAACTCATCATCCTACCAGATTTGTGGAGATGGTGTTTTCTTTTGAGTCTGGCAGAATCACTATAACCTTGGGGAGGTATAATATAAATATAGAAAAAAGTGAAAAAGTGAATCACAATCACAGTATCATTGCTTTTGTATTAGGGTAAATAAACCTATAAAAATAAACTTCTAAATATTTTGAAGTCCAAGGTGATTGAATCAATTAAAAAGTTGACAAATTATACCGATTTCATTGAAATGTTTTGGAACACTTTGTTACTTACACTTTAAATCAATGTTTAAATATTTAAGATAATTTGTGACATGTGTAAATATTTATATATTGTGATGTTTAAAGGCCGAGAAACATGGTATTAAGTAGATTTATAGAATATAATAAGCTAAAGGTTAAATAAAGAAGCACAAATAGAAGAATTCTTCCTGTCCAGGTTTTGAGTATTCATAAAGCACAAGCTGGCTTTCAACAATGGATACAATGAACTACTAACATGGGGCCGTCTCTCTGTGGCGATAAGTCCGTCTGTATCCTGATTGTGGTGATGGTTACTAGGATCTCCACATGGGATAAAATTTCATAGCACTGTAAATTCCCTTAAAGCAAATAATGTAAGAAGAGGGCCTGTAAAAACTCGTGGCATCCAAATAAGGTCTGTACCTAATAGCATTAGATCAATGCCAAAGTCCTGGTTTTGACATGGCTTATGGTGATGTAAGATATTATTATTGGAAGAAGCTGAGTGAAGGGTATGTGAAAATTCTTTGTACTGTTTTTGATACTTCTTATGACTCTTAAACTATTTGAAAATAAAATTGTTATAAAGAACATACATAGATATTAGTTATTGCATAAAGAACAGGTGCCGACAGGCGAGTCTGCTGAGCGTATTGTCAGCTGACCATTGTCCCTGCGCCTCATTTGGCCACTCTGTGAACTCAGGTATTGGCATGACATCAGGTAGATCTTTCTGAGTCTGCTAGGCCAGCTTGTGATTTTTTTATTGTTATTAATAGTCTTGTAGGATTTAAGGCAACAGGAAACAGTTATTAGCGTAAATACTACAGAAACCATCATATAGAGTAATTCTTCCCTCTGGAGGGTGACTCCTTGACAATTAATCTTTGGGCATCCCCCTAGATCACTTTGCCCACACAAGAACTTTTTGGCTATTAAAGTTGCACTCTTCCATTTAAAACCAGCCAACTGTTTCTCCTGACACTTGGAAAAGAAATGAGTCTCCTTACAGTGTCTGCAGGACTTATAAAATCTGCCTACTATTGACATTTCTAATCTCATCTTGTACATTCTTCCTCTTCCTCAGAACGCCTTAGCTATATTGGCCACTTGGCTGTTCTAGAACATACCTAGCACACTCCTGCTTGCTGGACATAGATCTGCTGTTCCCTTTGCCATGCATTCACATTCTGTCTGAAAAGACTGAACTCGTCACTCTACCTGGACTGTACTTCAGACCACTGTACTTTGCTTTTCTTTGCAGCACTTGTGACTAACTGAAGTTATTTTCTATATCTATTTATTTTTTGCTGCCTGTCTTGATTTTCTTGCTTAATATGTAATTCGTTCTTGATAAATATTTTTTGAATAAATGAGTGAATTAATGAATGAATAAAAGAGCTCCTATTAGTGGTGCTTATTCTGGGAAGTATGAGTAGAAGTGATAAGACTTACATTCTACTTCTTATACATTAGGGCAATTTGACATACTTATATCAAGTATAAGCTAATTTTGCAACTAAGTTTAAAAAACATAAAAACGCATACACATGTTTATGCTTGGAATAGATTACTATAGAGGTCTTTTCAGCTTTAGCATTCTATGATCTTAGATTTTCCAAATTATTCTGTTAAGATACAAAACAGGGTGCATAGCATAGCTTAGCTCTAAATGATAAGGTATCAAGACAGATTGAATGGATTCCCGTTTTCATTTGAGAATTAATGTAAATGCACGAATCAGTGCCAACATCTAACCCTTACAACATACTTGTAAGGGTTAGATGGGATAGGGATAGTTAGGGATACAGGTATCCCTTAATACACAAACTAATATGCGCACCTGTGTTCCCCTTCTTAATTTCTACACACAGCGGGTCAAGAATATCAGTTCTTTTTGGACACCAGTCATGTGTAAGAGAAAACAGAGGTGATATGATTTTGTGTATTGAGGGAGTGTGATGACTGTATGTGGATTGATTCTTCCCTTCTTCCTCTGGTCTCTGCGTACGAGGATGCAAAATACTTGTTCATATATCTTGGCCCTCACTTTGAGAGTAATTGCCATTAAGTTTAGATGATTTGACTTATCTACCTTGAGTTCAGAGTGATCTTTAAACTTTTGGTATGCCCTTTCCTTTTCCACAAAGTATTTTGACATCCTGCAAAGATACAGAAGGTATACCAAGACAAGCTAAAAGCAGAAAACAAAGAAAAGGGCCAGAGGGACACGAATATAAATGGAACCAGAAATGAGGGTTAAACAAAACTATGTCTCATGGAGACCTACACTCTTGTAAATGGAGTGCAAACACTGGCTGTAACCTTTCTCGGATCCAGTACAGAAGGGGAACACTGCTTGGACGACACCTTTTGCAGTATTTCTAACATAAAATAAATCAAATCCATTGTTTGTCGATCTAAGCAACCCCCATAGTGAAGCAGAAAGGGATTTCTGAAAGTTTCTGTAAAGAAGATGTTATTCTTCATCTCCTTCTTGCAGTGATGTTTACTCTCATTTCTTTGACTATAGGACAATGGCAGAACTCCAAGATGAAATGAGGTTAAGACAGATCTATGGCGATGGGAGTGATGGTTGGGTGTGAAGCGGGAGCGGAGGTTGTGAATGACACTTTCATATAAACACATGGACCTTTAACACAACTGCACACATTTTCTTTCTTCAGTCATTCTAGGATGGGAACTGGCAGGCGTACTTCTCATTTTCTTTTCTGTACCAAATTAGAATGTGCCCCTAGGACTAAAGGAAATAGAGCTGGGGAGCCTGGTAGTTAAAAGCCAGTAAGAATCATTATTTCTGCCTCACTGGTCAGGCATATTTTGGGCAAATGAGTCAGCGCAGTGTGAGAGGGATGTTTGGGCTAGACTTTATCAGCAGTTACATACATTTTCCAGAGTTACTAAAAACTGTCCAGGCTGGTTATTTAGAGCTCTGGGGAAGAGCAGGGCAGAGGAGGTGAGGGAACAGAGTGTATTTTGCGATTGGGACATCTCAGATTGGGCAAGCTCTCTGTTCTAGCTCTCTCTGAAATGCTCTCTTTATGGGGTTTATACTACTACTGTATAAATTGCTCAAATTGGCCAGAACCCCTGGGTTCTCAAGTCTGGAACATCTGACAAAGATTCCAGCCTGTCAAACCATTCTTCCATATCATATCGGTTTCTCGGGGCATTTGCCAGATGGGGGTAAGCTATCCCGGTGATTCGTTTTGATTCCTCAGACATTAACTAAGAATATATTATGTGCTTGATATGTATGTATGTGGTGCTTAAAGAGATGGGGAAGGTCAAAATGGGTTTGCCATCCTCAGGAAGCTCATAATATAATGGCAAAGACAGGCATAAGAACAACAGTCGGAGTACAGAGTAGAAGGTGATCCGAGCAGAGCAAAGTGCGGAGGTTCTGGAGCCTAAAAGAGAGGAGAGTGGGTTTTTTAGAAAAGGCTCTGGTGCATCTTTTTTTTTTTTTTTTTTTTTGAGGGATCTAGCATTTTGAAGACACACAATTTAGCAGACATTCAAATTCACTGAACAGATGAATTCAGAGGGGAGATGGAGATCTCAGATGGAAGCAATGTTCGAGGAAGAAACTGCATGGAGGCCTGAAACGCATGGTGAGTAACAGGGTTGGCTGAATTGGGGCAGAGAACAGCCTGGAACGTTGTTGAAACCCAGAAGAATGCATTAATCTTTGAAGAAACACTCACCTGTGGTTCAATGCTCTTAAAAATTAGTTTTGAAGCACATATACACCCTCGGAAATAAAAGCAGACAAATTCTGTTGGAAGGTTGAGGTTTGCTAATGTAATATAATTTAATATTATAATGTGATAGGATATGACATGATATGATATAAAGTCAGGATTTTCTAAGGAAGGTTGTTATAATTACTAGATCTCCCTTTTCATCGCCACCTACCTTTGCAGGCACACAGTCCTGTGTGTGTGTGGGGGGGTCTAAGGATAATATGTTATATCATATTGTGTTGGTACACTAAAATGGGGGTAAACTGAGAGTTTAATGAAGAGACCCTGTATACAATTGTGAGTGGGGTTAGAGAAGCCCCATTAACATTTGGGAGCCATGACTATTCTTAGAAGTAACTAGGCAAGGGAATGGAAAGGTCGTCAAAACCCAGAAGGAGTTGTGACGGTGAAGGGAGGGATCACCAACAGGAGCTGTCACCTTCTGTGGAGGAATGTACTCACTGCCAACCTGTGACCCGGGAAGGAGCAGAGAGCATAACCCCCCCACCAGCCCTGTCTCCTCCCAATTCCCTGCTGGTGTGTCCTCCCATGAGAAGTTTCTTCCCAATCAGAAGCCAGAGGACATGGAGGCCTATGAGGTAGCCCTCAGAGCTCAATATCTTGCAGAGCAGGCCGAGAAAGATGGAGAAGGAACAGAGCCAGAGAAGACCACGTGGGGAAGGCCAAAGCTCGTCTTCCTCACAGAACCTTGGGAGGTCCCATTTTATTCACCTCATGACACCTTTGATTATCATGGCATCACAGGGGTGAATTTATGGGCTGCTTTGTAGAGCTTAAAGGGGCAAACTCCCCGCACTGCAATATGCTAGGCTTTCCATCATGCAGAATTATCCGCAACTCGGGCTAACTCATTCTCCATCCTAGGTACTCATGTCCCATAAGCGGCTAGGGCTGTCATCATTTTCTCAAGTGTTGGTGACGTGTGTAGGCACCATATCACTAGCTGGTGATAGTACCGGATGACATGGGGGCTCCCAAGACAGGTGGCTCTTGTGAACGTGCTGCACATCTATTGTCTCCTTCATCCAAAACCAATTGTTACCCACCCAAACGCCTAAATCTCATACATCTCATCAAGCTGCAAGGGGGTAAAGAATTATCTATCTTGAATTATAAGGCAGGCTGTAAACAAACCTCCAAGTAAGATATTCAGATGTGTGTTCCCAAGGTCAGTACAATATGCCAGATGTGGGGAACGGCATTTTATATTCAACAGTGTTTTTTTCCTAGGAGAACAAAAGGAGTGGAGGAGGGCTGTCATGCCTTTGAGAAAGTGTTGCTCATTTCAGAAACCTCTAGCTAGGATACAAAGAGAGAGAGTCATACAGTTAAAGATATATTCTCACCCTCAGAGAAGTTCACTCTAGTTTGATTTACGTATGAATGTATTAAGGGTAAATCCTCAACCTCAACCTCTCTTATATAAGAAATATTACAATATTGCCTTAAAAATAAATGAAATCTCACTCGGCAACTTCTAAAATTCTAGACTAAGAGGACATAAAATATCAACTCTATTGCCGTGCATTCTCCTCAACTCCAAGAGAACACGTGCTGGACATTAGTCCCCCTCAGCTACCGTGGCAGCCCTCTCCCCATCTGCTGCCAGGGATGGAATCCCAGCCTCCGGTTTTGGGGAAAATCACTGTTTCCATTCTCTTCCATGCACTGGGAATCTTTCAAAGGCACTCCGTCTCTCCCTTTCTCCATAGCATAACTTCAGTGCATTTAGCTTTTATTTTTTTTTAAATGTTCGTTTATTTACTTATTTAGAGAGAGGAAGAGCATGCAGAGAAAGAGGAAGAGAGAGAGAATCCCAAACAGTTTCCACGCTAAAGCGTGGAACCCGATGTGGGGCTCCATCTCTTGACCAGGAGATCATGACCTGAGCCGCAATCAAGAGTCAAATGTTTGAGCTACTCAGGCACCCATAGCTTTTCTTCAATAGTAGGAAGAAAGGTTGCCCTCCAGAAACTGAGACTTTGAGTTCTGCTAAGTGGACCCGAGATAAGTGAAAGTAACGGCAATATAGTAAACAAGATAAAATACCTCTCATCCTTTCCAGATCTTTCAAGACAGAAAGAATCATTCCAAGTTAATATATACCGTTCCTGAAAGCTAGGGAAGTGAGTCCTGAGGGAGGGGATCTGGCCACACCCATCCCATCCCCGGTGGCAGCCACAGTCCAGCATTGCTGTGTCATGTGTGGTGGGGCAAGAGAAGACAAAGTACTAATTAGCACACTAGGCTCTGCTGCAGTAACAGAAACTCTCAAGTCTCATGACATAGTAAAGCCTTCTCTTATGCATGGCACTCACCTTGGAGGCTTGTGCAGTTTATGGTAATGTGGGGATTCAGGCTCCTTCAGCCTATCCAGAGTTGCAGTAAAAGAAAAAGAAGGAGAAAAGAGGACCACGCGAAGGGGCCTCATGACCTCATCTGCAAGTCACACACGTTGCTTCCTCCGGCGTTCCGCTGTTGAGACCCAGTCACGTGGGCATATTTTAACTGCAAAAGAGACTGGGAAATATGCTTCTTTTACATGCCCGGAAAAAAAGGAGAATGGGGCTGGTGACATCTAGCCCGTCTCTGGCTCAGGTATTCTTGTGTGGTGTTCGGTGTAGAGCAGGATCATTGGGTAGCATGCCCTTGGTAACACCAAGTGCTGAACGGAACAATTCAGGATTTTTCCTTTGTCTGTAAAAATCAATATCTAAAATTCTTTCAGATTTCTATTCTCTTCAGCAATATGAAGAACTGCTCTAAAGTTACAGAAGTTATCTTAAAAATAGAAAAAGCTGATCAGGTATACACCGCACATTATTTATTGAAATTAACAAAGCAGTATTTTTAAAGCTATGACCAACGCCTCCTTCCTGGCTCTATTTTGATATTTTTGTGCAGAACACCTGTCGGCGTAGGAGTGCAGAGAGGTAGGAGAGATGCTGGGGAGGGCTCTAGGGGGTGGTGGAAATTCAAACACGGACTCTGGGTCCTTTCCAAGGGGTCTGGACATTAGAGGGTGAGGAGAAGGCTTATTTCAGGTAGGATGGTAACCTGACTCCTCCTGTCTGGAATATGGTCACCCATAGAAGTAGCCCCCACGTTGGTGAGTAAATGGTGAATCACATGATCAAGACGAATGTTTGCCAGAAATTTATTTGTGCTTTAAATCAAGATGTCAGGTACGCTATTTATAACAATTCAACTTAATCCACAGGAAAATTCCTGTTGTGTAAACCTCTTCCTTGAGCTATTTCCAGAATTAAATGTGACCAAATGGAACCACCTCCTTTCAAGGAAGTGTTTCGACAGTCGCTGCCTGGCATGGACTCCTAACAAACTTCTCCCTTCATCAGTGGATGTTTCAGCCACTTTCGGGAAGCCTTTAAGAATTTCTTACCTGACTGTAAACCCTGGACAACAGGGCTCTTCCAACAGCGACTTGATGGCAAAGGAGAGCCCACTGAGCCTGTGCCTTGACAAGAGGGAGCAGATTCCTGAATATGACCGAGACAAAGTCCTTGGTGACAAGCTCATTTCTTCTGCTTATCAGACTGAGCTTGAAATGAACTTCCGATGAAAAGCCATTCTGTGCCATCTCCCTCCTCCCTCCCATTCCTGGGAGGGCACTTTATTCAGGGACAGTGCTTTATTGCTGTTGATTCTTTCTTTTTCTGTTAACTCTTTAATGACTGCCCAAGAGCAGAGCCCCCCTTCCACATGTTGTATGCACCGTGGTGTCTGGTGGAGCTCCTCTACAGGAGCTCTCCCTCTACAGGAGAGAACTATTTGCTATAAGTACAAAAGCATGACCCAGGCTTCCCCAGTAATGCTCTGTGGGATTCCACTGAGTAAATCAATTAATGTTTTTGGCCCTTGGCTTCCTTATCTAAAAGTTGAAGAGGTTGGATGTCCTTTAGGTACCCTCCAGCTCTCAAGTCCATGAACACATGGGGTCACGTGGGGAGACCCGGTGCGATACCTAGTCTCTGAGTCAGGAAGATGTGTGTTTGAATCCCAACTCTGTTGCTGGCTGGGCAGGTGATCAGGGCAAGTCTTTTAGCTTCCCTAAAGAAAACGTTTTCAATTTCATGACTTCCTGGTGAGGAGCAGAAGACATTGAGGCAAAGGATCCAGCTCCTAGCAGACATTAACCAAACACAGGTTTACTACACGAGACCAGACGTAATTCTAGGCTAATACTAGAGGTCTCCAAGACAGAAGTTCTAAATGCAAATCACGATGTTGGTAAAGCACCTCTGGTTTCAGGCACCTACTGTGGCCAGGTCTGGGGCTGATGCTGGGGATAAAAGACGCAAGCATGTACTAAGAAACCACACAATGAAGCATATGGATGTGATCAACCATAATGAAGATGCAATAGATTGCTTTTTATTGGGGCTACCTTCTTCAGAAAGCCAACAACATAACGCAAACAAGAAAATGGTCCTGAAAAGTAGGAACCATTTTATAGAGAGGGAAGCCAGAAAAATACACTTTTAAGTATTTTAACAAGACTTGGTAAGGTTGATCCTGGCCTCGACCTTCACCAACCCTGTGAAACTGCATGTGCTGGTGTCTGTGTCTGTGCCTGTGTGTGACTGTGTGTGCACATATGTGTGTGTGACAGCGTGTGCGTGATTCTGTGTGTGAGTGGTTGTGTCTGTATGTGTGTGGGTGTTGGGGGGGGGGGTGCATGTACACACGTGTTCACACACTTACCCCTTCCAGAAAGCACTCCCGGGCTCCGCAGGCCTATTCACACACTCAGATGGCAATAGAATCAGCATCTGCTGTCTTTTCACACCAAGAGCAGTCTAGCACATTGATGTGAAAAGAAAACACATCCCTCAGTCAGCTCTGGGTAAAGGACAGAGATCGATAACTATATTTCTCAAGTTGGTAACACTTGGCATCTTCTATGCAATGCTGCTGAAAGTTTCGCTCCCTCCTAAACACATGGGGTCGGCTGGCATAAAGAAGTAGATTTTCCCAGCAAGGTGCTCCCAAAAGGCAGCTGCCTGCTGGAAAAAGGCATGTGAGGCACTGAGTTAATTTAGCCGTTGTGGGTACCCTACTTGGCCCCCTCGTTGGGTCTAGCCCTAGAATATAAAGGTGGGCTAGAGGCAGCTGATGAAGATGATGTGCTGTGTCTTTGGAAATCATGATTCTCCCCGTGCTCTATCTCCACAGGGTGTCAAGACCCACATTAACCTCATGCTTTGGGGACTTTGTATGAATGGACAATATTTCCATGCATTCATTTGTTTTATTGGTTTTGTCTTCACTGTGTGATTGCCCTTTTTCTTAGTGCAAGCCGTTTGCTCTGTCCTCCATTGGCACAGTTAAGGGACGTGGCAGAGCAGAAAGCAGGAGTCACTGGCCAGAGTACCTGGCTTTTTCTTTCTTTCTTTTTTTAAGTTCATTTATTTATTTTGAGAGAGACAGAGACAGGGTGATTCATGGAGGGGCAGAGAGAGAGAGAGAGAGAGAGTTGGATGCTTAACCAACTGAGCCACCCAGGCGCCCCACTGGCTTTTACTTCACAAGCACTTATGAAGAGTCTAGAACTTTGTGGAAAAATAAAGAGGTCAAGGGTATTTAGTGGCAAAGGCAGAGTGATCTGCAGAAGTAGAAGGCAGAGAGGGGCTCACGCGTGCCCTCCCACAGTCCACAAAGACCTGGCTGTGGGAAGAGAAAGGTGGAGTACAGGCATCCTAGAACAGTGGCGATCAGCCTGGCTTCCCAAAATATCCTGACAAGGGGCCAGGACCCCAGAAAGGAACACTATGTGCAGTGTCCTGGCAGATAAAGCCACAAGTGGTGCTATGAAAGGGTCCAAGCAGGGGCGCCTGGATGGCTCAGTCAGTTGAGCGTCTGTTTGTTTTGGCTCAACTCATGATCTCGTGGTTGTGAGATCGAGCCTGCTTGGGGCTCAGAGCTGACAGTGTGGAGCCTGCTTGGGATTCTCTCTCTCTCTCTCTCTCTCTCTCTGCCCCTCCCCGACTTGTGTTCTGCCTCCCTCCCACTCTCAAAATAAATACATAAACATAAAATTTTTAAAAATTTTTAAATAAACAAAAGGAAGAAATGGTCCAAGCAGACAGGGATAATTGGTGTCTCCAGTGTAACTCAAGTGTGCCTAGCACCAAGACCTTGTTACTCAGGTCAAGAGTAGCAAGAGGCCTGGTATGAGGGAAGTGCTAGAATAAAATCGGGCTGGCTTCTATAAAATAAGGAGATGCAGTATTTTTTTTTTTTTTTTGGACACCTGAGTTTATGAGCTGTCATTCCTACTACATATGGAAGACTAATAACATTTTCCAGATTAGCAATTGATTTTTATTGTCTGTTTTGATTCTGCTTCTGGACACTCCAAGGTCCCCTCTACACACCTGAAGAGGAAGCCGTACAAGAGATCCAAGAGTCATGCTGGGACTGTGTAGGTATGTGAGTTTCACTCTGGTGATGATGACTCTTTCTTTCCTTCCATGAGGTGTTTACTTCTGTTAGTTAGGACTGTACATCCTAAGGGCATGATAAATCTCCAGCTGACGATTTCTGTTGCTTTCTCCTTTGGCTTAATACCTTTGTTTCTACAATATCTGGGTAGCACAGGTATGTTGGTGTGGGGTACAGTTCCCAAGGACTGCTGTCTCTAGAAAACAGGGCTTGGAATCAACTCTTCGTGTTCCTTCCTTCCTTCCTTTCTCCCTTCCCCCATTCCTCCCTCCCCCTTTCCTTCTTGCTTTTGTTTTTTCCTCTTTTCACATTCATTGAGTTCCTAAACTAGATCATGTTCTAGGTTCACTGCTGGAAATACAATGATGGGCAAGTTTGGCGTAATTTGTGCCCTCTGGACTCTATATTTTAATGGGTAAATACAGCTAAGTGAACGGGCAACTACAGTCCTATACCATGAATGTTCATATATAGCACCCAGTGCTAAGAATCTTATCGTAGCACAGCAAACTTGTTCATGAAAAGGGGGAGGGGGACCAGGAAAAGCTCCCTAAAGGGAATAATTACTAGAAAATGCTATCCAAGTGTAAGGAAGTCGAGGTAGGAGAGCAGAGTTAGGAGAGAGGGAATGGTGAGCTAGGAAGAGAAAGGGAAGGCATGGAGTGTTAAGGGTATGTCTTTTTAAGTTTATTTATTTATGTTTGTTTATTTATTTATAAATGTTTGTTTGTTCATTTAGAGAGAGAACATGAGCAGAGTGAGGGGCAGAGAGAGAAGGAGAGAAAGAGAATCCCAAGCAGGCTCCACGCTGTCAGCGCAGAGCCTGACATGGGGCTCAAATTCACAAACCATGAGATCATGATCTGAGCCGAAATCGGATGCTCAACTGAATGAGCTGCCTTTTTAGGTATAGTTAATAAATCGATAGTGTTTACTGTAGCCAACCCTATGGAGTAGATAGCATTATCTACATTTTACAGATAGGGAAATTGAGGCTCCACGACACTAAGAAGTTTGCCCAAGGAGTTCAGTGTGGCTGCTCCTGCATTAAAGCGATTTTCTGTGTCATGACTCCACAGGCATTGTCAGGTTAGGAAAGCCAGAGTCCCCAAGAGCAGGAATCTCAGCACAGGGTTCGATGGATTGACTACCAAGATGGCACCTAGGTGGAGAACGAGGCACTCTGGTTCGAGTGTCACTGAGTGCTTCTTTGTCCTCAGGTGCTGGGCCCAGCCGCAGTCAATTCTCTGCTTTGTTTTCCCCCAAGCATGTCTCATTACCTTGAAACTTATTTTTGTCAACTGTTTGCTGAGTAAGGCCTTTTCACTTAGTTTAAACAGGAAACTGTTGTCAAGGTTCTACCCAAATTACCATACACTGTGGGGGAAAAAAAAATCTAAAAAGCAATTCTTAAGTTGCAGATTCATTATGATCCCCTCATGAATTAATTGAATAAAGCATAGTTTGAAGAACAATAACCAAGTTGAAAATAATTTGTTTCAAATTTGGTAATTTTGGTACCCCAGAAGTTACCTACTTCATTTGAGTGCTTTTGTCTCATGGCCATGCCCCCACCCCCACTCCTTTATTTCGTTGATGTTCTCTTGCTTTACAATTTCTCTTACTTATCTGGCTTACTTGACAACATTTGGTGAGACAAGGACATATCTAAGAATAGCTAATATTTGGGTAGCTTTTGAATTTTATGATCACATGCCTCTCTTGGAATGTTATAATTAAGAAACTTGTAAGTAGCAAAGTCTGCAAGGAGCCAAGTCATGCCATGTGCTTCCTACTCCCCTCAAAACTATTCATGTGGGAGAATTTGGTTTGTAATGACAATCAAGGGCTATCCTGAAGTGTCAGGAGGCAACTGAGAATTATAGACCACAGATGCCCTTTGATGTGATGTGATGTCATTCCTTCATCCATTCATCCAGCATTACTGAGTGCCAGGTCTATGCCAGTCCCAAGTGTACTTAATCTGCCATCAGCCGACAAACAGGTCCACAGACAGACAAGCTCTAAAATAGATGTATGTGTGAAGGACTGTCTGCGAGTGTCGGCAATGCTTTTTTAGAGAAAGGAAACAGTGCTGGCCCTTGAACATGAAGAAAGAGCAACAGAAAATTCTAGGCGAAGGGAACGTGCAACGTCAGAGGTATGGTCAGGAGGTAACAGGTTATGGGATACTCAGAAATTGTGGTAGCCAGCTTCCCATGATCCTCGTCTCCTTGGGGAGATGATTCATGCCCTTGTGTAGTCCCCTCCCACACCAGAGCAAGGCTGGCCTGTATGGTAGACTGTATAGTAGACTACTATAGATGTAATGGCATGTGACTGACAAGTCTAGTAAAAGACATTGTGTCTTCCACCTCGGTCTTTTGGATTGCTCATTCTGGGAGAAGTCAGTCGCCATATTGTAAGAACTCTGTGGAGAGGGCCATGAGGGAAGGAGGTAAGGCTTCTCGCTAACAGCCAGCACCAACTTGTCAGCCATGAGGGTGGACCACCCTGGAGGAAGTAGATCATCCAGCCTTCATCAAGGCTTCAGGTGACTGCAGTCCTAGCTGACCTCTGACTGCAACTTTAAAAGGGACTCTGAGCCAGAATTCCCAAGCCAAGCTGCTCCTGAGTTCCTGACAAATAGAAACCGTAAGATAATAAATAATTACTGTTGTTTGAAGCCACTGAGTTTTGGGGTGATTTGCTGCACAAAAACAGGCAACACCAAACACTTCAGTGCATTTCAGTCCCACCAGTTGCTCACACGTGTCCCCATTAATTGACCCGATATGCTAGTGCCGATGACCGTTCATAAGTCATGAATCCTTGGGCCATTCATGGGGTGATTCTGCTTGTGTGTTCAGTGCCAGAAAAAAGTCATTTCAGATATGGATTAGCATCCCTTCTTTGTTCCAACCTTTATAGAAAATGCAAACTATTTCAGAATATTTTACCTCTTCTTTCCCTTCATTTGTGATTTGGATAAGCAACGGTACCCAGAGGCTGAGCAAAAAGCAGCAAAAGAGGGAGAAACAATAGCTGTGACTAATCTATAGGCTGGAAAATCCACTCTGAATCACTAAGAAGGAATTAAGGAATCTGTGTGGCGTATGGTAGTTCAACCCTAGCACTTTTCCTTCTTGTGTGTTCCTGTGCCATGTCCCCAGACATTCCTGCCTGGTGCCTCAGAGAGTCCGTTTACCAGGCAGAGGTTGTTCCCGAGACAGGCCTGCTTGCTGCTGTTCTTGTATAGTTGTACCTCGCTAGTGGTCTGAGACCATTGCTCCTTTACTCTGACTCTTTCTAGCCCTTCCAGGATATGCCCACTCCCACCAGGGCATGCCCAGACTCAGGCCCACTTATCCCTAAAGATAGTCCTAATCAGAACAGAAATCCTGTTAGAGCTTCCAGCCCACAAGTTCATGAAGTCTGTCAACTCTGAGATCTGTTTTGCATGGGCAGGCTCTGGGCATACCTGAAGCCACTAATATGTATCATCCCAGTTTCTCTTCTCTCCTTGCCCTATGCCAGTCTATGTCTCAGGATGTGGCTTGTGCCTCAGTTTCTCTAACAAGCACTCTTGATCTCTACTTAGACTAGCACCATGTCCCACAATTTAGGAAGAAGTATGCAAGGTCCCCATGTTGCTGTGGCTCTCCATAATCGCTTCCTCTCCTTGAGGACTAGTTGCCGCAGCCCATCACCTCTTTCACAAACTGCTGCCTTGTAAGTAGGAGGAATACCTGGAACCACAATCTGGCTATCTGCCTGACTCTTTTCTGTGCCTTATATCACCCACTGCACAGGATTCTTCTCACAAATAGGAATTTCCTGGGTCATATTTGAGCTCATCAAAATTTTCAGACACTGGACAAGTCCCAGTCCTATCAGGTTTCCTGGCTGGCCCACAAATACACATATTTCCTCTCTTTGTTGCAAGTTGCCCAGACAAACCCTTAGATGTCCCAGCATGCCCTGCACTGGCACTCCATGAGTGATGACAACATCTTGACTTCCTGGGGTCCTTTGAAAAAGAAAATTGTTGGATTGAGGATTTAGTTCTTACTGCTCTTACCTTACCATCTAAGTAGGGATTTATTATCAAGACCTTTTTCGTGGAAGGTGAAGCAGGAACAGTGGTGAAACCAGATGAGGGGATGTGGGACCAGGATCCTTAGTGGCATGTACCCTAATTATCTATCTTGCGGGAGGATGCTTCCAGAACTCCAGAGTACTCTAGTTCTGTGGTGAGCCAAGTCATAGAGAGGGAATAGAGCAGATTTTACTGCCCCCATAATCTCCATTTGCACCTTTATGAAAGCCACACAAAATAAAATCCACATACAAGTAGTGGTATGGAAACGTAACTTCAATACAAATTCCCTTGTTGTCTTTGAAGGGTCAGTTTGTGGTTCTACTAAGATCCCTAAGCCTCCCCTGAAGAATCCACTGCTCCACACTTTTTTATCTCCTTCAAGAAAATGAGTCTTCCAGGTTCACTGTGCCTGGAATTCAGGACTTCTCCTGAGAAATTCTTCACTTGCCAAGACCCAGGTCAAAATCATCTCCTTAAACAACCGGTACCAATCTTAGTTTTCACCTCTTCTTTGGGGCTTCCACAGACCCTTCTTCATATCTCTATGATGGTGCCTTTTATATTTTATGTTAATTTATTTTGCTACAGAATTATACTTATAAGCTTGCTGAATCATGGAGGGTGAGCTTCACGCCTCATCCGATTTTGAAACCCTAGCAATTCACAAGTACATATTAGGTGCTCAGTTTTTAAAATGGTAATTGACCCTGGACGTTAACTTCAAGCCAGCACTCTCGTGCCTTTTGAAAGGCGGTATGACTTTGTCTTGTGTGCACGTGCCACCTCTTACCTATGTCACTTGACTCATTTAGTACCTGAGCCTGGAATGTCTCACACCCCCTTTGCCTGGCTAATGCCGGCTCACTCTTAAGACTTGGCTTAGGTACTACCCGTCAAATTTGGGAAGCCTTCCTTGACCCATTTAGGTTGTTTTTGACAATCCCTCTTAGGAACTGACGTAGAAAATTCCCTCTTAGGAACTGACGTAGAAAATTCCCTGTGAGCATACTTCTAAAGCTACTGCCCGTTGTCCTAGATTATCTGTATGTGATCGCTCCTTCGTGAGACTATGCGTCTCTGTGTAGCAACTCCCCATACACAGTTCAGTAACAAGAAAATGTTTATAGAAGAAGTCAATGAATGCATGGACAATTTTTGCTGATTACCAATCTTGACCCTTACTAAAATCTAGGAAAACCTGTCTACTGGGAAGATTAGTATCTAGTGGCAATTTTGTAAACCTCTGATCCTTAAGACCTCCAGATTAGAAACCACAAGAGAAGCTGAAGGGGGGGAGGGTATTCCTCACTCCTGCTTTCCAGCTCCTGCATTCACAGTTCTAGGCTTGAATTTAGAATGAGACGGCAGGAATGAATTGTGTCACATGCTGCTTGCCGTCAGTTGAATTCAATTATAATTTATTGATTGCTCAGGTCGTCAGAGGCCATCATCATAACCAAATGCCATGGCCTTATTATGGCCCCTGCACTCATTCATCTTGCACAAATGGACATTCACATACTGAGCAACTGTTGAGAAGGCCATTCCCAAGCTGTGCAGATTAATGCTGATTTCTGATTAGTCCCAGATTATGTCTCTGGGCTGACATTGTAACTGGCATTCTTCATTTAAGGAAAAAATGACAGCACAAGCTGTTATAGGGTTTGCATGACTTTCTTTAACTTTCTCAGTATGTTTCAACATTCTTTTCACTTTCCTCTAAGACTAGGACAATTTTTGCCTTTTTTGCCACATTGGTTTTTCTTCTTTTAAAAGATCTGGTTATAATTGGGTATCAATCTCTGTTGTCCTCTAAATTTTATTGTCATTTAAAAATGGGAATATTGGGGCACTTGATAGTCGGTAGAGCATGCAAGTCTTGATCACAGAATCATTAGTTCAAGCCCCACGTTGGGCGTACAACTTACTTTTTAAAAAAGGAGATCTTAAACAAATAAACAAACAAACAAATAAAATGGGGTTATTTCTGTTCTTTTTTTTTCCTTTTAAAAATGTACAATAGCAAAATTGAGATTGTTTAACCACTTTATGACATATAAAAAGCCATACATATTTACTGCATAAAATGTGATGGGTTTAGGTAAGTATACACCTTGGAAGCTATCACCACTATCAAGGTTGTACTCATACCCATTGCCTCCCCAAGTTTCCTCCTCCCACAAAAATGAAATTTACGGACTATATAATAACATACATAGATATTATATTTATCTAAAATACCAGTTCTGTATTCACAGAGGGATAAATTCATTTAATTAAGAAATAAGGTCTCTGAGTGTTGTTTGTTCTCTGTAAATGTTAACAGATGAATTGGAATTTACATTTTGCAAGTCGATGTTTCTTACTAAGAAGCTTTGCCATCTAAAAAGCATTTCCTGTTCTGTTTCCAGTTAAAGTGTTGCAGTCTGGGGCTCTTCCCGTGATAAGCACTTTCCAATCACAGTGAACATGTTCCAGGTGGCCTTGTTTGGTTGTAAGGGACGGAGGGTAATCTCAGAATAACTCAGATAAAGAAAGCTTTATTTTACTTGGCAGGAAGCTCAGCATCATTGCACCTCATGAGAATAGGGCTGGAACTCACTCAACTGCACGGCACCTGCTTCTCCCTGCACATCTGCTAAATGCTTCTCTCTCTACCAACTGGCATCTTCTTCCTCTGCTCTTCTTTCTTGTGTGTTACATACCGTATTTTGAATTGCTGTGCCCCCAACTCAACATCATGAAGTTTCATTTACCATCTAGCCCTATGTCTCAGGTTCAAAATTGTCTATATCTAAATTCCTAAGAATGGAATCTGACTCACCCAGCCCATCTTTCTGAGCCAGACCTCGCAAGTGATTGGCCACTGGCCAGCTTGTACGTACCTCTCTGGGTAAGAGGTTGAGCCTTGCTCCAATCAGCTGTGACAGTAGTGGGGGAGGGGGGGTGTCATACAATATGAACATGACTTGGTTAGGCAGAGAAATTGAAAATGGAAAAGTGCATCACAAGGAGGTAAGGTTGAAGTATAAATTTATCCGGAGATTTGCTTAGGCATGAAAACAATGTTTCTTTGTGCCTGTATCGTCTATCTGCATGGATATCAGGACAAGTGTAGTCATCACTCACTCCTCATGACCTGCAAAGACTTAAGATCCTCCTACCAAGAGGTTTCAAGAGACTCGTGCAGAAAAAAAACAGAACCGGAACCAATGTTGACTTCCTGCCAATACAAAAACTTGCTTGAAAGTGACAGAATCTCATTTCAAACCAGCTTAAGCCAGAAGGTTTGCTGCCCACACAACCCAATTACAGAAAGAAAGGGATTACAGCTGACCTCAGAAACCCATGGAACAGGGCTCCGATGCTCTCTGTCTGCCAGGAATCTCAGTCTCCACCTCTGGCCTCTGCATCCCTCCATGTGGGTTTCAAACCGAAACCCACCGAACGATCCTACCTAGAGCGTTTGCTCAGGGCTCTACCGCATCCTTGAAGATTTGCCATCAGAGGTGAAAGAAGATTTTAAAAATCCTGGAGAAGGATGCTGATTGATGCAGCTTAGTCATAGTTCTTCAGAGAGACAGAACAAGCAGGATGCATATACGTGTGTGTGTGTGTGTGTGTGTGCATGTATCTCCAGAGTTTTATTTTAAGGAATTGGCTCACCCAACTGTGGGTACTGACGAGTCTAAGATTTGTAGGGCAGGCTGGCAGACTGGAAATTTAAGGAAGAGTTAATATTGCAGTCTTGGGAGAGGATTTCTTCTTTGGAAAACCCCGGGTTTTGCTCTAAAGGCTGATTTGACTGATTCAATGAGGCCCACCTACATTATAATCTCCTTTAATTAAGGTCAGCTGATTTTAGATATCCATCATGTCTACAAAATACCTTTATAGCTACATATAGATTTAACATACAATTTAATAACTGAGTACCATAGGCTAGTCAAGTGGACACATAAAACTAATCATCACACGTGATCATCCCTTGGTCCAAGTAATGGTGCAACAGAGGAATTGGGGACTGTGATTGGAATAGTTTGGGTCATTTTCCTACCCATATGGTGCACATAAGTGGGGACTCAGTTAATAGAAATGGATTTAGTATATATATGAACACCTATAAACCCATTACCCACCCTCAGGGGTTTATCCATGAGTACGCCCTTTTCTTGTATTCAGGCCCTTAGTGAGTTGGATGATGTCCACTCACACTGGTGAGGGCGATCTTCTTTACTCAGCATACCAACTCAAATGTTAACCTCTTCTGGAAACACTATTATAGACACACCCCAAAGTAATGTTTTACCAGCTATCTGAGCATCCCTTAGCCCAGTCAAGTTGACACAAAACATTAACCACCACAGCAGTGATAAGTCTCAGAAGAAATTAAAAAGGAAGACTACGATGGAGAATGGCTTGTGGGGGTTGAGCAACTTAAACTGAGTGGGAGACCGCTTCCCTGGGGCATGTTTGAGTCATGATGGGAAAAACAAAAAAGAGTTTCCCAAGTAAAGATATGGAGAATCTATGGACAACCGCCTAGCCTATCTCCATTTCCGTGTGAATATATATGTATATAAGCGGATCACTCATTGTTCTGCCTCCTTGTATCTTTTTCTTACATGTTGTCTGGACTCGCAGTTTTTTAGGAACATTAGATTTAGCTCCCATACTGATGGCATTTACTGGGTTCATTTTTTTTTTAAAGTTCATACTCCTAAAGGAGATAACCCGATTGGCCCAGCTCCTGCCTCCTCAATATGCTGACCACCCAATGAGTTCACTGCTCTTGGTCATATGCACCACTTTTAGTCTGCTCAGCAATGGAAGATGTGGAGAAGATCTCATGTTCAGAACGGACTGTGCATTCAGCAGGATGGCACAGGTGAGCTGTTTTGGCTGAAGAGTGTTCTTGGGTGCAAGCACCATAATTGAAATATCTGAAGTAAGCACCTACTATGTGTCTGCTACCATATTAGAGATGAATAAGACATGAAGTTCACATCTAGTGGGAGACTCTACATGGCATCGCTTTCAACACGAATATGTCTTGACCTCCCTAGTTGCCCCGGTGTCTCCTTTATACATTATTATCCTGTTTCCTCTTCCCTTTACTGCTTCTATGTCTGCATATCTATCCCATTCTACTGGAAACTGAAACCAATACAGTATAAGTGAATTGCCCAAAGTCAAGATCTTCTAACTTTTAGCCCAAGGCTATTTAAAGGGTAGTTTACAGACGTGCAACATTGCTTGGGACATGTGAGAAACACAAATTATTAGACTCACTGAATCAAGTTCATCAAGATATCAGACTTACTGAATTATGTTCCCTGGGGGTGGGGTCCAGGAATCTCTTTTAATACGCTCTCCAGGTGACTCAGTCACTGCCAAAGTTGGGGAATCATTGTTTTAGGCTACTCATCTTTGCCTACTCCACAATGCTGGGTATTAGTAAACTTTGGTTTGATCATTTCATTGTCCAAAACTGTCTCAGAAGAACTTCTTCAAAGATTTTGAGTGCTCTGTTCTGGGTTGTAAGGCATCCCATCACACCAGCCAATCAGCATCTGCATTGCCCTAAGCTGATGGTTCTCAGCTGGGGATGATTTTGTCCCACAGGGGACGATGTCCATAAACATTTTTGGTTGTCACAACTTGGGTGTGGGTGACACTACTGGCATCTAGTAAGCCAAGGCCAGAGATGCTGCAAGAATCCTATACAGTGCACAGGACGGCTCCTCACAACAAAAAATTATCCAGCCAAGAATATCAATATTGTTGGGGGTGACAAACTCTGCCCTAGAGGATCCTAAACAATTGATAACCACGATGCCTCAAGATGACATTTTGACCTGTTTTTCTCCTCTTCCACTGCTCAAGTTATTAATAGCCACTTGGAAATGGCTTAGTTTGCTTGCTAGGCAGAGAAGTGTTCTGATTTTGAAGTTGATTCAGCAAAAGAAACTGCCACTTGATAGTGGAACCACAATATATCACTCCACAGGCTTCCATCGTCTTCCTCTTCTTTTTTTTTCTCAACATTTGGAATGTGTCAATAGCACTCCTATTAGTTCACATAGGCATGTTATACATTTAATAAAATGCATGGCCTTTGAAAGTCATAATGTCCCCACCAGGACTTGTATATGATACCATATAATTTTTCTTGAAACTGGGATCTGGCTTAGAGAATGACTTCAATTTGTTTTCCAGAAACATGTGACACAAATCACTATTTCACTGGCTCTGATCACCAGACCATTGCTGGCCAGCAATAAATGTTTCCCAGGCTATAAACATTTTAGTACGGAAAGTTCTTATTTTTAAAAGCTATAAACTGAAACGGCGACCCTCGACAGGCAATGAAACTTACAACATTACTTGTTGAAGTTCTAATTTTTACTGTACTTTAGCAATAACACAAATAATTGGATTGAGAAAATATACGTTAAATAATGCCTGTCTTAGCATGGTCTTCCCCAAAGGAGAATCTGAGGTGAAGGTTTATGATGGATGAGTAGTTTTATCTGAGAATTTGATTGCAAGGGACGAGGAAGGGATGGGGGGAAGGAGGGAAATCTCACACAAGCCTGCACCAGAAGTTGGCCACCCAATGGACGACCAGTCACTTCATAGCATGAGTCCTTGAGAAAGCCTATAAAACGTATCCCAGAATCATTGGTCTGGATAAGCAAGGGGAAAGCTTTTGTGTGCTAGCTGCTGGTCTCATCAGTCAGGGTTGTTTTACAAGATGTCTGCTTCCCCAAATATCATTTGTGAGTGGTAATTGTTCTAGAGATGCTGAAGGATAGGAACCGAGAGGGGCCTGAAACAAGAAAATATTAGGCTGCACCTGTAAGGAACTTGTTTTTTTTTTTTTTTTAATTTTTTTTTAACGTTTATTTATTTTTGAGACTGAGACAGAGCATGAACGTGGGAGGGTCAGAGAGAGAGGGAGACGCAGAATCGGAAACAGGCTCCAGGCTCTGAGCGGTCAGCACAGAGCCCGACACGGGGCTCGAACTCACGGACCATGAGATCATGACCTGAGCTGAAGTCGGCCGCTTAACTGATTGAGCCACCCAGGTGCCAAACTCAACCTAATTTAAATATGCCATTTGGGGCGCCTGGGTGGCTCAGTCGGTTAAGCGGCCGACTTCAGCTCAGGTCATGATCTCACGGTCCGTGAGTTCGAGCCCCGCGTCGGGCTCTGTGTTGACCGCTCAGAGCCTGGAGCCTGTTTCCGATTCTGCGTCTCCCCCTCTCTCTGTCCCTCTCCTGCTCACACTCGGTCTCTCTCTCTCTCTCTCTCTCAAAAATAAATAAACATTAAAAAATTTTAAATTAGGTTGAGTCATATTACCCATACATGTGAAATAAATATATGATGAATATATATTTGTCTGAGGCATGTCTTATACATCCATAGTATCTATGTACTTATCAATATACACCCCTGTAAGTATAGGTACATGCATGGCACACACACATGTACTCATATACATTTGCAAATATAATTAATAAGTATATAATTCAAATAAGTATTAAGGCACACATTAAATACTTACATAATATTTTATAATGATAATAGAAATTTTCAATATTTTTCTTACCTACAGCTTTGTGTTGCCTATGAAGTATGGTCACTCTCATTAATTTGAAGAGAATTACCATTTGACATTGAAATGTATGACTGTACTTCCTTTATCTTAAGTTTACTTATTTATTTTCAGAGAGAGAGAGGGAGGGAGGGAAGGACAGTGAGGGAGAGAGAGAGAATTGCAAGCAGGCTCCGGCTCAGTGCAGAGCCCGACGCAGGGCTCAAACTCCCAAACTATGAGGTCAAGACCTGAGCCTTCAAACCAAGAGTCAGACGTTTGACGGACTGAGCCTCCCAGGTGCCCCTGGTGTACTTCCTATTGGGAGTCCATGGCAAAGGGTGTCTTTCTAGGGGGTGTTATCTTCCTGTATTCTTTGGCTAAGATATTGAATATGGACTCTTCCTTCTGCTTAGAGTTAAAATCTGACTACTTCTGTTTAAACTCTGCCTATACAACACACTAGTTGTGACCCTGGGCAGGTTGTTTAACTTTTCTGTACTCCAATCTCCTCACCAGTAAGATGGACACAATAATAGCACCTACTTCATGAGATTATTATGTGAACAAATTAGTTGAACTTGAAAATACTGAGGTTGGGCTTGGTTCATAGTAGTCGTTCCTAGCGTCTTAAGTAGTCATAGCTAATAAATGTTAGCATTAATTACTTTTACACGTGCATACCAAAACTATGTGGAAGGAGATGGAAGAAAAGATAGGATGGAATTAGTTGGCCTTCTTTTCTTGGGTCATTTCCCACCAATAAGCAATCTCCAATATATTCGCAAGCTGAGCACTTTAAATTGCGTGCCTTTTGTTTATTTGTTTTTTAAGTTCTTTGCTTCTCCTAAGTTTTGTTCAGAGATAAGCTTGTAACGTGTTTTAGGGAGCATTTTGTGTGTCATTTGAGAATTGCTGAGTCAGACGAGGAAGTTACTGAATGGATCAGAGCCATTTAAAATAAAAATCCAAGAACTGTTAAAGACAAACATGTGTTCAGTAACTCCTGATGAGTGGAGTGGAGCTCACACTTGCATCCATGCGGCCAGAGGACAGGGAAAGTGTCGGATAAGACAAATCAGAGATGTTCCCTACATACCTACTCATGCTAAGTCCTGCGCTAAGACAGTACGTGCAAAGCTAGGTAGGAGAGTTCCTAACACAAGGAACTCACAGCCTAGTAACGCTGCTACTTTGTGTTTACACAAAAAGTATAAAACAAGTATATGAACCAAATGTATATGAACCAAAGTATATGAACCAAACCTAAAACCTGTTTTAGGTTTCAAATGAAACAAAATCAATCAATCAGTAGATGTTTTGTCTAAGTGGTCTCAGTATAACTTTAGCCAAACGAATGACTTGTACGAAAATATGATCCAAGGAGGATTATATGGGGTTTCAGAACTCGTTCTTAAGAATGTCCTGGCTCGAGTTCATTATTAGACATAGAGGGCTATCGGGAGCCATATGTAGGCTATGCTCTCCTCCTACAGAGAAGGAACAATAGTCTAGTCTTAGTTCTCGAGAATGAAGGAGGATGTGAAGAAGATCCCAGAGGGGGATGGGAAAGAGGATTGGAACGGAATAAAAGTTCTACGGCCCTTACAACCGAAACACTTACATTCCGTCTGTCTGAGGCAAGAAACATCAAATTCACTGGGTACCTACTATGTGCCGGCTTGCCGACCTCTTTTTTAAATTTTTTTTTTTTAATGTTTATTTATTTTTGGGACCGAGAGAGACAGAGCATGAACGGGGGAGGGGCAGAGAGAGAGGGAGACACAGAATCGGAAACAGGCTCCAGGCTCCGAGCCATCAGCCCAGAGCCTGACGCGGGGCTCGAACTCACGGACCGTGAGATCGTGACCTGGCTGATGTCGGACGCTTAACCGACTGCGCCACCCAGGCGCCCCTTCGACCTCTTTATACATTTCCAAAGTGAGATCTTTAACACTGTAGAAGGTTAAGTCAGCAATCTTTAAGAGATCGATAAGATAATACAATAAGTAGTCAGAGCGGAATTGTAACCCCTGCTTACCCAACATTCACATCATGAGATTGCCTTTTCTGTAGGCGTGAAAGAGTGAACACCAGCTTGCCAAATACGCAACGGCCTTTTAGATCCAGCTGGTCAATGACAGGGTGAGGCCATCAGCAGTGACTTGGGGTCAGCCATTTTTTGAGCCCTGACACTGACAAAAAAATGCGCTCGACGTACCATGAGCTTGACAGGGCATGCAAAACAGCTGAAACCAATTAGAGACATAAACTAGGATTTTCTGGCCAACTCCAAAATAAATAAATTGTATGCATAGCCATCCACAACTTGGAGTGGGAACCATTTATTGAATCAAGTAATTGCCTCTCAGTGTCTGTAGCAAGTTAACTACCTAAGGAAAATGAGACAAAAAGCACCCTGAACGAAATGCATCTGTTTATCCCATCAAGCAGACTTTTAATTGCAGCATGTCCCTCTGCCAAATATCTTTGACATTTAAAGGTTGGTGGTCAAGTCTATACTTAAGACTCATGTTGACAAAAGCTTACATAAGACAAAGAAATGAACTACTAATGGTAAATAATGTTAAGAGAAAACAGAAGAGTGGGGATAATGCAGTGCATAGTCTCTCTGTCTTCTATATAATATTGGGCCAAGCCCACAATGCCTTCTTTCCAGAAGTACTGGGGAGGGAACAGAGATTTTTCATCGGAATCCTATCTGTCACTGCTCTGCAAGCTTGGGGAGACCCTCAACCTCTCTGCTCCAACTTTCCTCATTCAGAGGTAATTAGTAGTCATTTGTACACTTTGTACATGGCAGAAATTTTTACGTGCATAACCTCATTTACTTACTGTATGCATTCTCCCACAAATTCTGTCATGATGATGATACTGTCCCTGCATTTCAGGTAAAGAAACTAAGGTTTAGAGAATTTTTTGCTCCAGGTTATGATGAGAACCCAGGTCAACCAACCTCAAATTCCATGCACTGCCCATCAGAGTGTGTTGGTTCTCGCCACTCTGATAAAATCCAGTTTTTCTCATTTCAAAGTAAGGAGCAATCAGCTGTTAAGACTGTCCAAACTTGACTTTCTTCTTAGTGAACTTTGCTCCACCAGCATCAGTCAACTATTTTGATTTAACTCCACCCCTCCCCACCACCATGATATGGAACATTACAGCCTTTGATTCTATGTTCTAAACTTTCTCTTTTTTTCCATTCTGCACCCTACGGCCTTAGTTCTGAGATTGTCTCCTAGATCTGTACGAGAGTCTTTCCTGGCCACTGCTCTTTCCACAACCCCCTCTAATCTATTCTCTTCATGCTGGTGACTGCTTGGCTTTCTGGATTAGGACTCTGTCTGCTGTGAGAAACCCTTGAATTACTTTCCTCCACCCTCCCAAGGCAGGTGTCACACAGCCACTTGTCATCTCATCCCAGCCCCAACAATAAGTCAGCTGCCCCCAGTTCTCCAGGCATCCTGTGCTTCTCCATGCCCCTGGGTGGTCTGCCTGGAACCCTGGTGTCCCTTTATCCAAGAACGGACTTCATCCTTGAAATCTCAGCTAGTCCTCAGGATGTTCTTTCCCCTCGTTCTCCTCCTTACTAGCACCCCTTCTCTCCTTCTGCACGGATCTATTACAGGCCCATGATTGTCAATGCACAAGGGTTACAGCGAAGGGTTCCCTGAAACTGATAAACAAGGGAAGAAAAATGATTCTCTGGGAGTTAGACCTCAAAACCAACACATAAAGGATCAAAGCAGCTAAGTGCAAAGTCATCTTAAGGAAACAAAATATTTCCCAAGCTTAGAAGATTAGGCTATAATAAATCTGACACCCTAGGGGCAGGATTTGCTTCAGAATTCAGATTGTTTTTTGTGATACAAGGTAGATACCACATGTTATATAATATCCTTAGCATAATGCACTATGAACATTTTCAATATTTGTGGAATGGAAGTATGAGTCTCACACTAGGAACATAAATGAAGATTATAAATAGCTTCATGTTATTTCAGGTCATATTCTCCCTAAACTTCCTACAACTTTTGTTTTTCAGAGATTTTGGTATTTCAGAATTGCGGATAATGGAATGCGGATGTGAATATCTCTAAAGAAAGAAAGAATCATAGAGGGGAGAAGTGAGCCATGGAAGTGTAGAAAAGGGAGAAGCGTGGAGAACATGTGAGCAGTGACCAGTCAAGCACTACCCAGAAAGAGGCAGGATTTACTATATTCTGATTCCATTGTCAAGGCCAGCGTTGTAGAAAGAAAGAAAGAAGTGCTGAGCTCTCTCAACGGAGATCACTAAACAGTTGGCTCATTTGAACAGTATTTTTCTACTCTTGTACTCCCCAAGCCACTGGACAATTATCAATCCTGGCATATATAAAATATCACAGAAGAGAATAATCTTTTCACAACTTTGGGTTCCTACTTCTGTAATAGGTATGTATGTGTATATACATAAATATATATGCATATGTTAAATTAATACTCTGACCCTATGGTTTTACATATCAGTCCAGCCCTGGGAGATATATTCCTCCCTCTGTTTATTCATTTGTCAAGTATGTACTAAGCGCCTTGATGAGCAGTTGACTCAAAGCCTAGCCTTGGACCACACACAGAAATCTGCTGATGTAATGGATGTGATTGCCCTGTGAGGTTTGCTAAGAGTCATGCTGCTGGCGTTTCCGTAACATTTCAGGCTTAGCCTCCCTGGGTAGAGGCACCTGGGAAGTTTCTTCTAATATTTAACTTTCTACAGTAATCACATTTATTTTCTTTATAATAGGTTAGTAATTATTTCCCAGTTTTCAAAGTGCGAGTAATGTTACTTTTTGTGAAAGTGTCCTTAACTAAGAATTGATTTGATTTTCACTTCTGCCTTCCCTGGACTGTCAAGAAAACAAAACTCAAAACCTTATGTAGTCCACGGTGTCATTGTAGAGGGTTCAGGAGATGAGGGGAGGGGTTTGGCAGTCTGACTTCCAAACCCAAGAATTAAAGATCCCTGTTTGTTATCACTGTCACCACCATATAATGCCACTGTCCCTCTGACTTTTCATTGTCTCTCGGCTGACTGCCAAGGCTTGTGAGGTCCCACGCAGGAGGATGGGTTTCCATTAAGAACATTCTCATTCTTCTTATTTAGGAAGCCAAGTCTGGGACACCAAGTGCCCAGTCCTTGAAGAACCCACCCACTCACTATCCATTTAGTCCAAAGTCTGTTAGACTGGATGGAAAAGAAGTTGTAATCTCCTTTGCTCATCTTAATGCTAAGGAGCTACTTTTCTTTGAAATCCTTAAAAACACAAATTTCCCCACCTACCACCCTTGGAAAAGAAATCCAAATTCTCTCAAGGGATCTAGAAGCCTCAAAGACTCAGGGAAGTTTCTATATTCAAACATGATCTATTCTTTTCATGTCTTAGGGGAAATAAACCTGAAAAGAGTATTTAATTTATTTATTTGCCTGGAAATATTATTTCTATTTATGATCCCAGCAGGAAACATCTGGCATAGTCAAATCAGGATAATTTGAAGAAGACAATTAAAGGACTGTTTACAAAGGTATAGCCGGTATGTTGGGAAATTACAAGGTGCATTAGTTATTTATTGCTGCATAACAAATTGCCTCCCAAGCTAGAAGCTCAAAACAAGTATTTATTACCTCACAGTTTCTGTGGTCAGGAACTCAGGCACAGCTTAGGTAGTTATCTGCGGCTCAAGGTCTCTTGTGAGATTATAGTCAAGCTATTAGCTAGTACTGTGGTCTCATCTGAAAACTTGACTGGGGACAAACAGGTTCCTTTCAAACTCACATAGTTGTGGACAGGCCTTGCTTCCATGTCGTGACGGCATAAGGCTGTTCTGGGGCATAACAGTTGGCTTCCCCCAGGCATGTGATTCAAGTGAGAATGGCCAAGATAGAATTCATAGCCTTTTCATACCTTCATCTCAAAAGTGTCATCTTAGCTCTCCTGTGTATTCTGGTAGAAGTGAGTCAATAAATCCAGCCCACATTTAAGAAGAGGGGATTATACAAGGGTGTGATTACTGGGAAACAGAATCCCTGGGAACCATCTTGGAGGCTGCCTACCCCAATGAATGGATTGTGAAGTCTTCCAGGGTTAGTTACAGATGAACTGTTTTCATCCCCAGGGCAAAGAGGCAAGGGCAGAGAGCAGTCTACATAACTTGGAAGGATAGTGTCGTGTGGAGAGGGCAGACCTGAGAGACACTGTGCCCTTGGGTCAACGGAACAGACATCTCCAGATGACCCCAGAGAGAGGAAGCAGAGGTAATAAATACCTTGACTTCTTCCTTTTCTCTCTTTCCATCTCTTGGTGGGCCACTAGACTAGCAGAACCCAATCAGATGCCATGAAGCAAGGGAGCACATTGATGTGGTCCATACAAGTCAGCCTGCCAGAGCAGAGAGTGCGTCTGGATGGGTAAATAGCAAATATTGTCACATTATACTCTAGTAGCTGGAAAATTTCCCATCAAGGACTTTCACATTCTGGGGAATCTTTATTTAAAAGGTTCACTTGAAGGGCACCTGGGTGGCTCAGTGGGTTGAGTGTCCAACTCTTGATTTCGGCTCAGGTCATGATCTCAGGGTTCCTGCTCCGAGTTCCTGCTAAGTTTGAGCCCTGCATCTGGCTCCATACTGACAGTGTGGGGCCTGCTTAGGATTCTTTCTTTCTCCCTCTCTCTCTGGACCTCCCCCCATGCTCGCTCACACGCTCACACACACACACACACACACACTCTCTCTCTCTCTCTCTCTCTCTCTTCTCTCTCTCTCTCTCTAAATAAATAAATAAGCAAAAAAGGTTCATTTGAATTATTATTTGTTTTTTAAGCCTGATTGATCTTAACAACTACATTACAGATTTTTAGTCAGTGAGGAAAGGCTCACCTTTGTCTTTGAATACCCTGCATAACTGTGCCTGTGCCGAACAAGGGCTCTTAAAAATCACCGCCATAGTTTTTGAGAGCTGGAAAGATCCTTAGATATTATTTAGTAAACACTCATTTTAGGGATGAGAAAATTGCTGAGATGTTAACTGGATTGCTTAAGATCACACAATGCTAAGCCCACATGTCCCAACACTATCTATAATTTACTAATTCCTGAATAGTAATGATAATGACGATAACAAATTGCAAGTGCACAACATTTTCAAGTTTACAAAGAGCTTCCACCCACATCATCTTATTTGAATCTCACAATAATCCTGAGATACTGGGAAGGTAGATGTTATTATTTCCAATTTATGAGTAAGAAAGTGACCTACATAGATATTAGCTATTTTCAGCAGAGCAAAAAGTGATATAATAGGCATCAAAAACAATCCAGGCACTTGAGGCTTTTGGGATTCACCTGTTCAGTCTCATCAGATAGATTCATCTCTTCTAATTGACTAAGACAGGCTATGAAATGAGGGGCTGCTCATTGAGAAACCAAGGTTGGACCTTCCTATGTGAAGATGGTGAGTGCAGACTGAATAGATCTCAGGGAACATTCTAAGAAGAGAAAGGCAGTAAAGCAGCCCCACTAAGGGCCTTCCTTGTCTACCACTGAAGGAGCCGTTCCTGGGCTTCCTGGTGACATCCCTATAGCATTCTCCAAGAAATGGAGCTTCTATCTTTCAGGAGAATCTACACAATGAACATTCACATAGGAAAAACCCAGGGGGCAAGAGGAGGGTCTTCGGTAGACTTGGGTAGACTAGGTGGAATGTGAAGCCTATACTACTTTGCTAGTTATTATTGCTATGTAACAATTCCCCAAACTTAGTAGGCTTTAAGACAACAACCCTTCATATTACAGCTCACAATTTCATGGGTCAAGAATTCAGTCAAAATTCTGCTGGGCTATTCTTTTGTTTCACATGGTCATGACGGGGCTGCTCCAGTGATATTCAACTGGTCTGGTCGGGAAGGGTCAAGAGACTTCAGTCACACAGGAAGGGTTTTGGTGAGGGTGTCTTGAAAGCTTAGCTCACCTCGGCCTCTCTGTAGCTTCGGGGCCCTCTAGGAGATTTCTCCAATAGGGTAGTTGAGTTTTATACATGCCCACTCACCTTCTGAAGACTTAGAAAGCAGTTTTAGCCTTTTCTTCGAGACTAGCTCCAGAACTGACGTAGCATTAGTTTGGCTGTCCAGTTTTGGCCAGTGAAGTCAAGGAGTGGTTCAACAGATCTAACCACTTCGTGGGAAAAGAGACAAAGGTTTATTGCCATCTTTAATCTGGCATAATTCTCACACAAACTTCTCTCATTTCCCCACTGTTTTTCATGCTTACTCCCCATTACAATGTTTTTACAATTATAATCTGAAGGAAATATTAAGGACATGGGCTGGAGGTAGTTTTCAACCTGGGGAACATATATTTGATGATGCAAATTGCAACATCACTTGGGGAGACAGGTTGGGATCATTGATCTCTGTAGTGTGACTGGCATGTGTCTTGCTTCACCAACCTGGGTTTAAATGACAGAATGTATTCATAACATTAAATAAGGTGTTCTTGATTCTCCTAACCACCTACTCGTCTTGCAATTGTTTACAGATTTCTCCCTCCCAGATATATTTTTTTAATGTTTTAAGGTTTTATTTATTTTTGAGACAGAGAGAGACAGAGCATGAGCAGGGGAGGGGCAGAGAGAGAGAGGGAGACACAGAATCCGAAGCAGGCTCCAGGCTCTGAGCCGTCAGCACACAGCCTGATGCGGGGCTCGAACTCACGGACTGTGAGATCATGACCTGAGCTGAAGTCGGACGCTTACCCAACTGAGTCACGCAGGCGCCCCCCTCCCAGATATTTTAAGAGTCCCCAGGCCTGCTTCCCTATGTTTGATGCTCACATCTTTGTGCCAGGAGCTGGGGTTTGTCCCTCTGAACAGGATTCTGCAGGAGAGGCTACTGCTGCTCTGTCTCTGGTCTCAGTTCTTATTCACCTCCATTCGCCACCTGCCATGGCATCTTGGGACACATTATTAAGGAAATTCATTGCTATCATTTCAATTCCCATGGTGCTGTGAGAGAATGATCCTCCCTCTCCAAGTGCAAAGGACAAAGATTCCTCATTTTTTATTCTCATACAAGTTGGGTCCCACTGAGAAGTTGCCCAAGTGCCCAGTATTGTCATACATTTTATTCACCTACACAGAGCCAGGTACCGCAGAGTCACTCAGGTAGCCAGGGAAGCTGGCATTGGATAAGTTCCAGCACCTGCCTGGCCGCATGTCATATCTAGATCCCCAATCCAGCCCTTTGCTCAGACAATTGTGCTACCTACGGGACAAAGTATAAATCTCCCTTTTTCTTATGGTACCTTCTCTCCCAGGGTTGCCATGGGCCAGCTCCCCTCCTGGATTCTGCTAGAACTGGTCATCCCCACTTTCCTATTCCCCTCCCTGTAATTCACCATGTAGGTCTCCATGTGTTCATAGGGTTCTTGACCTTTTTTTTTTTTTTCTTTAGTTCTCCCTGGGGACTTCTCTCAGGCCCTTAATAAATGTAAACAGATACATGATACGTGTATGCATGTTTGGGGGTGAGATGTAGGGTCTAAACCTTTTTAACAGAAGCATCTTTGCTCCAGTGCCTGTCACCCAAGAACTCTGGATTCTTGGGTTCTAGTCAAACCATATATTTCCCTATTTTCTCTGCCTTCCGCTTGCCTACAAACGTAATTTGGGAGAAAAACAAATTCCGAAAATATCCCAGGTGTAGAGATGTGCTCTTTCCTCTTTATCCCTCAAGGGACTAAACCAAATTGGCTGTCCCCCTGAGTCAATTCTGATTGGTTGGTTATGAACACAGATGGGCCCCTTTTGCTGCTTCTGCCCAGCCTGGGGTAGAAAAAGGGGTACAGGGGAGGAATTGTAGTATTAGGAGCTACCACCACATCTAAGCATAATCACAGCACCTTGGGGTCCAGAGAATGTGCCGAGAACGTGCCAAGAACATGAATTAGCAGGTGAGCTTGGCCCCTGTTACTTCTCTCCCACACATGGAGAGAGCATGAGAAGGGGCCCTAGCACACTGTAAACAGGCTTCTAATGCCAGTAGCCTGATAAATTTTATAAATAAAACCAGAGAATTCTGATTATGCATGAATCATCTGCATCTGATTTGTTTCATCAATATGTCAGTCCATGAGTTAGCTTTCCACGTTTTCGAGCTTTCATAGCACTGTAAATGCACTCAGTATCAGAAACTCTGGCATTCAGCACCCCACGTCCCTTTTGCCTTGTGTTTATTTTGGTATCTTGCCCCAGCAACATCCTCTCTCACCTACGGGTCACTCAGCCTTGTGCAAACATCCCATCTTGGAAGCAAACTAGATTCTGCAGAACTCCCCGGCCGAAAAGGAACGAAAGAAGGGGAAGCTGGTGGTAGTTTGAACAGAAATACAAAGGTCTTTAAAACAACCTTGCCATAGTCCTCCCCGAAACCCCCTACTGTCCACTTGCTGAATATTCATTCCCTAGTAGGTTCCAATGAAACTTATCAATGTTGTTTTTATTTTTTTAGAAACAAAACAAATTATGTTCTTCCTTGTTATCAATACATGTTTGCAACAGGAATTGTGGGATTTCCAGATAAGCAAATGGAAAATGAAGAAAATATTAATATATAAATTTTATTAACATTTTGGTAAATGTTCTTCCATGTTTTTTTATGTAAATAACTATGACTACATATGGTCCACACCATATACGTTTTGTAATGAGCCTTTTCATTTGATAGACTGCCTGAGTATCTTGTGTTTATATAAATAATCTTTAAGATCATCATTTAAAATTGATGTATAGTATTTCATTTTATGAAATAAATACACCATTTATAATCACCATAGATTATTTCACTACTTACGTACTGATAAAAATGTAGGTTGTTTTTATTTTTATACTCTTAAAAAATCCTATGTGGAAAATGTTTATAAATACATCTAAAAATACATGCATCCATTTTTTCTTAAAATTAACCCCAGTTTCTTAAAACTCCTACCTGTGCTACTATTGAGTCCTAGAGTTTGCACATTTTTAGGAATTTTGATATGTAGTCTGAGTTCCCCTTAAAAGCAGGTTCTGTTTTTTTCTTAGGTAATAATAGTATATACAATGCTCACATGGGCTTAAGGAACTTCATAGCAGTTATCAAACAGGTTGTCTTGCACAAATATCTCTTTAACAATGCTTGAAGAGACTCTTTAACTTTAGGAATTTATAATAGAACAAAAAGATTAATTGCCAGAGTGGGACTCATATGAAGTTTACTATAGCAATTAAGCAGTCATGCAAATTAAGAGAGATGTATTTTTAAATATTTATTATATATATTTAATCTTATAATGATAATATATGATTACTGTAGAAGATTATTTTATGTATACAGGAAATTATATTAAATTTACTCATAAGCCCATCATGCCTAGAAGACCGCTGTTCAGATCAGATACATGAACTACACATCTTTTATATTTAGCCTTCTATTTTGCTCTTTTTCATTCAATGCTTTAGCAGTAGCATTTTGTCACATCGTCAACTCCATTTGAAAACATGCCGTTGATTGCCAGAAATCATATAAAAACGACTCTATGGAAAATATCATAATTAAAAAAATCTTTCTCTTACTCTTGGACATCAGGAATGTCTAGAAATTTATCATAAATATCGCTGGGATGAACATCTTCGTACACTGGTCTTTTTTCAGGTCTATGATTATAGCTTTCACCTTGGGTGAAATTATAGGATCAAAGGCATGCTGTTTTAAAAATCTCTTGAAATACTCATTTAAATTTTTTTTCAGAAAGGTATTACTAATTCACTAAATTGCTTTCCAACAAGGTTTGGTCAATTTATACTCCCAACCTCACTGGTGGGTCAACTGCACACAGTTGAATACCCTTGAACTCGTAAATCCAGTACCTCTGCTAGCAAAAAAAAAAAAAAAAAAAGAATTTTGTTTTAATTAGTATTTTTTATTCAGACGGATATTGAAAATTTATTTCAAATAAATGTTTCTTTTAAATTATTGGTCAGATTTTTGGCATATAAGCAAATACAATGATCAGTCATATACCCATTGTTTAGATTCAACAATGGCCAACATTTTATCCTTATGTGCTTTATCTACTCTCATGAATGTTCCAAGGTCCTTCATCACAATGCCCCATTAGCCTGAGTTCAGGGCCACCAGATCTCAAGTCTGTTTGCAACGTTTTCCTAGCCAGGTGTGACCGTCTCCTTCTGGGGGATGCCTGGTTGATACGTATGACACGTTCAACCTCCTTCTATGTAGTCCCTGTCCAACTGGATACTGAGGGGAGTGCTCTGGAGTAGTCTGTGCTGTTTTTGGATTTATTTCCCAGTCTCAACGTCAACTGACCTGTGGTTTCAGCATCCTCGTCATGCTGTAGAAGCGGGCCCTGCGTGACTCTATTTGTTCTCAATGTTGATTTTTCAAGAATGTGAGAAAAGGTCAAAATTTAAGCAGCCACTATTTTCCTACGAGAACCTGGAAACTAAGATCTTTTTACTGGTTCTTAAACGTCCTTTGCACATGAAGAGGATTGGCCAGACGTAACAAATAGGATTGTGCTTATTGTCTCCTTTTACATTTTGCTAAAATTTTATGCCATCAGCTTTTTAAATGTTTATGCCAAATTAATGAGCACTGTTTTTTGTGACATTTTCCAGTTTTTACATTGTGGGAGTAAGCATTTCTTATTCAGAGATTGCATAAATATTTGGCTGTAGTATCTGCTGATTTTTATCTATCTGTATTATTTTTAATCATTTAAAGTATCTGCAGTACGTTTGGTCTACAGAGCAGAGTGATAATCTCTCGAGTTTTTTCCCCCAAGTAGGTATTTTTTCACACACTTGTAAAATAAACAATTGTTTCTTCAGTGACTTATGATAATCTTTTTACTGTATATGAAGTTCTTATCAATGTGTATCAGGTCTATTTCAGGGACATGCATTGTGTTGCAAAGTTATTGATTATGGCATTGTTAATAATAGTGTAAAGGGGGGGAACTTCGGTTTTAGCTAAGTAATTATGCTATAGATACATAATGTTAATACTCTATTACAGTTGGTTTGCACACTCAGGAGTTCTTTGGTGCAATCTGAAACTGGTCCGGAGGGGCGCCTGGGTGGCGCAGTCGGTTAGGCGTCCGACTTCAACCAGGTCACGATCTCGCGGTCCGTGAGTTCGAGCCCCGCGTCAGGCTCTGGGCTGATGGCTCAGAGCCTGGAGCCTGTTTCCGATTCTGTGTCTGCCTCTCTCTCTGCCCCTCCCCCGTTCATGCTCTGTCTCTCTCTGTCCCAAAAATAAACAAACGTTGAAAAAAAAAAAATTTGAAACTGGTCCGGATGCAGAGGGCAATCTCCCCAATTGCCTGGGCCCAGCTTGCAGTCGGTCAGTCAGAGCTCGTATCCTCTCCGTTACTTCCTCCCATAGTTACAAAGGTGATGTTATTGAAGCATATGTACTGATATAGAAAGTTGTTTGCATTACATTGTCAGAGAACAAATGCAGGTTTTATATTCATGTCTACATGTCTGTAGGTGTAACTATAAATTTTAAAACATTTATTTTTGAATATTAATACACACTGGCAAATATCTGGAAGAATACTTCCACATTGAAACTATTAGGATCTTTGAGAGTTGAAGTTCTGGTTAGAATATTATTTCCTTTTGCTTATTCATCTGTATTTCTTGATTTTTTCTAAACAAATATGCAATACTCTGAAAACAATCTTATTTTGATTTCAGTTGCTTACATTTAAATGGATTAACATTTTGTTCAAGTTTTATTCCAATTTATAGGATTAGATTTTGCTTTTGACATTTTAATAAATCACATTTAATTGATCTCTGAATCCAAAAGAGGGTTTTTATCTAAGGGCTATTTTTTTTTTGTTTGTTTAACAGTAGAGTCATTATGGTAATGAGAAGTGGTAATTCGTGATGAAATCATCTATTTTATAGCCCTATCTTGGTTGATGTATCCTCACCACTTTCAAGTGAAATAGACACAGACCATCAACTGCCCATGGGTTTGGGGTGACTTGACTCCTATGGAGTTTTCTGGTAAGCCCGGTGCTGGCCTCTTGACTTCCTCACAGGACAGGCACCCGGTTTTCTGATTGCAACAAGTTCCTTTTTTTGGATTTCTTTTCTTTTCTTTTCTTTTCTTTTCTTTAAATCTATTTCTCTATCTGTGGAGGCATCTTTTGAAGACTATTTTTTGAAGGTAAATCCCTGCATATGGCTAAGACTATCCTGTCGTCTTCACCTAAGAAAAAGAAACTTACTTATGTAAATACTTCTTCAGACACAACCTTTCTCCTTCAAAGTTCTGTAGCCGCTGTAGTATTGTCTTCCAGTGAGGTTGGCTCTGTTTTTAGAAAACCTGTAATTTCTGCCTGGAAGCTCCTAAGAGTTTTTAAAATTACTCCCTTTAAAAAAAAATTTTATGTTTATTCATTTTTGAAAGACAGAGAGAGACAGAACACAAGCAGGGGTGGGGCAGAGAGAGAGGGGGACACAGAATCTGAAGCAGGCTCCAGGCTCTGAGCTGTCTGTCAGCACAGAGCCTGATGCGGGCTCGAACTCACAAACCGTGAGATCATGACCTGAGCTGAAGTTGGATGCTCAACCGACTGAGCCACCCAGGCGCCTCTAAAATTACTCTATTTTATTCAAATACTTGGCTAGTATATATTTAGGCGTGCATCTATTTTCTTCAGTTTAGTCTGGTACATGCTTAATACTTTCTGTTTGCATATAACGGAATTGGATTTTTGGGGGGGGAGGTTCTTTTTCTTGATGAATTTTGTCTAATTATGTGCTTATTGCTTCTTTTGCAATGTCCTGGTTAGATCCTGAATTAACACCTATAAGTCTATATCGAATCTGTGTTTTTTGTTGGCTGCGGTTACTTTCATTGGTTTTGTCTTCCAGTTGGGATCTTACCACTTTCCTTGCTTTGTCCTTCCTGCATTCTTAGAGAACAGTTCCGGCTGTCTTCTGTTTCAACGAGTACCTTGTCCTCAGTACCAATTCTACCCTCTACTAGCTGTAATGGTGCTTTTACGGCTTCCTGCTACATATTTACTTCTCTGCCATTAATTCTTTATAGGATCCAGCTCATTTTTTCTATATACTTCATTGCATTTTAATCTTAGTGTGTGGCTTTTTAACCTCTCTTTTCATGACTGTGTTTTCACCGAAGTCAAGGTTTTTCGATAATACTGAGGAGGTGAAACTTTCCCCCGTTCCCATTCTGGTTCCAGTGAGGAATCACATGAGGGATTTTCTCTTAAGTCTTTAGAATGAATTCTGCTTTTTCCTTTTACTGCTTTTTGTTTGTTTGTTTGTTTTTTGTTTGTTTGCTGGTAAGCTCCATTTTTCTGTGGTTAATTTACTCATGCTTGTATATGAGGCTTATCCCCTCTTGGAGCTTCCTGCAGAGAGGGTAATTGTTCTTAGCCCTAGCATCTGTTTGCTTACGTGCTACTTGCATACTGCCCTTGGTTCTACTGCTGGATGGAAGACTGATGGCCCAGTTTCTAGTCTAATTCCTGATATCCAGCTGTCTTTGTGTTTTATTGTAGTTCTAAAATGAGGTGAAAAATTCTTCTAGACCACAGATTATAAATAGTTACACCATAGGCTACAGAGATGTGTTATTGGATTAGCACAGTATTTTCGGTTTGTTCTATTTAAAAATATTTGACAGCTTTTAAACTTGTTTTATTGTGGTATAGCTTGTGCAAAGGGTGCACACCTTAAGGGCACAACTTTTTGGATTTTGACATTTAGGTATACCAGCTTCATCACTACCCAGACTTCTCTCCTCGGCAGGAACCTTTGATCTGACATTTTTCTTTGTCAGTTTTTTGCCTGATCTTGAACTTCATGAAATTGGACTCATATAGCATGTCCACTTTTGTGTCTGGCTCCTTTAATTCATCATTACGACTGGGAGATTCACCCGTGTCGGAACATATAAAAATAGTGTGTTCTTTTTATTTTATCGTTGTGTAATATTTTGTATGGATATATCACAATTTATTTATCTCTCCTACTGCTGATAGGCATTTAGATTGTTTCCAAATGGTGCTCTTATGAAAAAAGATGCTATGAACATTCTTGTACACGTCTCTTGTTTGATTTACCTTCATTTCTTTTGAGTATAGACTTGGGAGAATTGCTGGATTGAGAGTAGGTGAGCACAGTAAATTATTTTTTAATACAACTTACTATTTTGAGATAATTACAGATCCAGATGCATTTGTAAGAAGTAATAGAGAGAAATCCTAAATACACTTTTACCCAGCTTCCCCCAATGGTAACACATTCCAAAAGTATAATACCACAACAGGGATATTGTCACTGACACAGTCAAGATATAGAAAATTTCTGTCACTGCAACGATTCCTCATGTTGCCCTTTGTAACTACAGCAACTTCCCTTCCTAACCTCCCAGAACTATTAATCTGCATTGCTGTAATTTTGTGACTTTGAGAATATTATATTAAAGGGTATATAACCTATTAGGACTGGCATGTTTTAATTCAGCATAATTCTCCAGAGATTCATCCAAGTGGTTGTGCTCATGAATAATTTGTCCCTTTTTTACTGCTGAGAAGTACTCCTTGGTATGGAAGTCCCGTAGTTCATTAACCATTCACTCATTGAAGGACATCTGGGTTGTTTCCAATTTCTGGCTATTATCAATAAAGCTGTTATGAACATTTGTATACAGGTTTTTGGGTGAACATAAGATTTATTTCTCTGGGATAAATGCCCAGTAGTACAATCACGGGGTCATATGGTACTTGCATGTTTAGTTTACGAAGAAACTGCCAAACTATTTTCCATAGTAGTCGTGTCATTTTACATTCTCATCAGCAATGCATGAGTGATCTAATTTCTGCACATCCTTGCCAGCATTTGATGCTGTCATTATTTTTTATTTGATCTATTCTGGTAGACGTTTAGCAATATCTCATTGTGGTTTTAATGTGAATTTCCCTAATGGCTAATGACATTGAACATCTTTTCATGTGCTTCTGTGCCATCTGCACATCCTCTTCATTGAGATGTCCTTTCATGTCTTTTGGCCATTTTCTAATGGCACTGTTTTTCATATTGTTGCTGTTGTTTGAGAATTCTAAATACTAGTCCTTTCTCAAATATATGGCTTGCAAATATTTTATCCTGCTCTGTGACTTATCTTTTTATCCTCTTAGCAGGGAACTTCACAGAGTGAGAGTTGTTAATATTAATAAAGCCTAATTTACGGATTTTCCCCTGATGGATCATGCTTTTGGTGTCAAGTCAAATAATTATTTGCCTAGCCCTAGGTCATGATGAAAAATTTTATCCTACTTGTAAATAAAAATTTTACATTTTACGCTTAAATCAGTGATTCATTTTGAGTTAATTTTTGTATTAGGTGTGAGCTGTAGATAGAACCTAAATTTGTCACCTAAGGATGTCCCAACAGCTCCGTAATATTTATTTAGAAATTATCATTCCTTGGCTAGAATTAACAACACAAGAAACAACAGGTGTTGATGAGGATGCAGAGAAAGGGCAACCCTCTTGCACTATTGGTGGGAATGCAAACTGGTGCAGCCTCTCTGGAGAACAGTATGGAGGTTCCTCAGGAAACTAAAAATAGAACTACCCTACAATCCAGCAATTGGGCTATTCTGTATTTATCAAAAGGATACAAAAATACAGATTCAGAGGGGCACACGCACCCCAATGTTTATAGCAGCATTATCAACAATAGCCAAACTAGGGAGAGAGCCCAAATGGCCATTGAATGATGAATAGATAAAGGAGATGTGGTATATATACACAATGGAATATTACTCAAGCATCAAAAAGAATAAAATCTTACATTTGCAATGACATGGATGGAGCTAGAATGTATTGTGCTGAGTGAAATAAGTCAGGCAGAGAAAGGCAAACAGCATATGATTTCCCTCATATGTGCAATTGAAAAAACAAAACAGATGAACATATGTTAAAGGGCAGAATCAAGAGAAGAAAGGGAAACAAACCACAAGAGGCTCTTAATGATAGAGAACAAGCAATGGGTTGACAGAGGGAGATGGGTGGGAGATGGTCTAAATGGGTGATGAGCTCTAAGGAGAGTACTTGTGATGAGCACTGGGTGTTGCATGGAAGTGATGAATCACTAAATTCTACTCCTGAAACCGAACCAATATTGCACTGTATGTTAACTGACTACAATTTCAAAAATAAAATAAACTGAAACCTTGAAAAAAATAAAATAAATAAAAATAACAATTATCATTCCTCCATCGAATTGCTTTTGCAACTTTGTCAAAAGCCTATTGAAAATATTTTCTAAGTTCTCTATTCTGTTGTGCTGACCTATGTGTCCATTCTTTTGTCAACATTGTGCTGTCTTGACTGTTCCAGCTATAGCAGGTCTTGAATTAGGTAGGGCAATTCCTCTTCTGTTCTTCTTTTTCAAAAATTTTTAAGCTATTCTACTCCTTTGGTCATTCTATATAAATTTTAGAATAATACTGTCCATATCTACAAAAAGACTTGTTGGGATTTGGATACGAATGACATTAAACCTATGTATCACTTAGAGGGAAATTGACATCTTTGCTACATTGAATCTTCTAACCATGGCCATTTCCATTTCTCCATTTATTTAGCTTTTTTAAAAAAATTCTTTCGCTAACATTTTATAAATTTTAGTATGTAAGTCCTGTACATGCTTTATTAGATTTACACCTAAGTATTTCTTTTTTTTAGATATCATAGTGAATAGTATTATATTTTTAATTTTAATGTCCAACACACTTGTTTATCTCTCCCTTTTTCTTAAATGTTTATTTACTTATTTTGAGAGACATAGAGAGCACAGGGGAGGGGCAAAGAGAGAGGGATAGAGAGAGAATCCCAAGCAGGCCCACAATCATGGAGCCCTATGTTGGGCTTGATCCCATGACTGTGGGATCATGACCTGAGCCAGAATCAAGACTTGGACACTCAACCAACTAAGCCGCCCAGGTGCCCCTGTTTTTCCTTTCCCTTTTTACCCGGTTTATTGAAATATAATTGACAAATGCCACTATATTAGTTTAAGATGTACAACATCTTGATTTGATATATGTACATATTGTTAAGTGATTACCACAATAAACTTAGTTAACATCCATCACTTCACATAGTTATGATTTTTTTTATTGTGATGAGAACTTCTAAGATCTGCTCTCTTAGTAACTTTCCAAACATAGAATATTGTGTGGCTAATTATAGTCATTATGCTATACATTATATCCCCAGAACTTATTTATCTTATAAATGGAAGTTTGTACCTTTTGACCACCTTTACCTGTTTCCCCTATCCCTTACCCCCTTACCCTTGGCAACCACCAATCTGATCTCTGTTACTATGAGGGGTTTTTTTTTTTTCACTTCTACATATAAGTGAGATTATGCAGTATTTGTCTTTTTCTGCCTGACTTATTTCACTTAACATAATGCCCTCGAGGTCCCTCCACGTTGGTGCAAGTGGCAGGATTTTCTTCTTTTCTATGTGACTGAATATACATATACACACATATATGCCACATTTTCTTTAGCCATTCATCTGTCAATAGACACTTAAGTTGTTTACATGTTTTGATTATTGTAAATAATGCTGTAGTGAATGTGGAGGTGCAGAAATCTCTCTGAGATAGCAATTTCATTACCTTTGGATATATACCCAGAAGTGGTATTACTGGATCATATGGCAGTTATACTTTTCAGTTTTCGAGGAACCTCTATACTGTTTCTTATAGTGGGGGCACCAATTGACATTCCCATCAATAGAGCACAAGGGTTCCCTTTTCTCCACATCCCTGCCTTGTTATTTTTTATCTTTTTTGATAATAGCCATTCAAACATGGGAGGTGATGTCTGCATTTCCTTGATGATTGGTGATGTTGAACAGCTTTTTATGTGCCTATTGGCCATTTGTATGCTTTTTTGGAAAATGAAATTTTCAAGTTTATTTATTTTGACACAGAGAGAGAGAGAATAAGAGAAAATCCCAAGCAGGCTCCCAGTTGTTAGCGTGGAGTGATCACAGGGCTCAATCCCATGAACCATGAGATCATGACCTGAACCAAAATTAATAGTTGGGCACTCAACTGACAGTCACCCAGGAACCCCTCTTCTGCTCATTTGAAACTGGATTGCTTCTTCTTCTTCTTCTTCTTCTTCTTCTTTTTTATTCTTGGATTGCTTATTATTCTTATTGTTTGCTATTGAGTTGCATGAGTTCTTCACACATTTTGGATATTAACCCCTTGTAAGATATATGATTTGCAAATATTTTCTCCTATTTGCTATGCTGCCTTTTCATTTTGTTGATGGTTTCCTTTGCTGTGCAAAACCTTTTTAATCTGATGTATACTACCATGTGTTTATTTTTGTATCTGTTGCCTGCTTTTGTTGTCAAATGTAAAAAAAAAAAAAAAAAGTCATTGCCAAGACCAATGTTAAGGAGCTTACCCTCTATGTTTTCTTCCAAGAGTTTCAGGTTTTACAGTCAAGTTTTTAATCCATTTTGAGTGTATGGTTTGTGTATGGTGTAATATAGGAGTTTGTGTATGGTATAATATAGGAGTTCAGTTTCATTGTTTTGCACCTGACTGTCCAGTTTTTCCACTGTCCCTTTTCCATTGTACATTCTTGACTCCTTTGTCATAATTTAACTGACCATACAGGCATGAGTTTATTTCTGGACTCTGTTTTGTTCCATTGAGCTATGTATCTGTTCTTATGCCAGTAACATACTGTTTTGTTTGCTAGAGTTTTGTAATATAGTTTGAAATTAATAAGTATGATGACTCCAGCCTAGTTGTTCTTTTTCAAGATTGCTTTGGATTTTTATTTCATTTGTGGCTCCATACAAATTTTAGGATTGTTTGTTCCATTTCTGTGAAAAATGACATAGGAATTTTGATAGGAATTGCAATGAATCTGTAAATTGCTTTGGGTAATATGGACATTTTTTACAATATTAGTTCTTCTGATCCATGAGTATGGAACATCTTTCCATTTCTTTGTGTCTTCATCAATTTCTTTCATCAATGTCTTTTGGTGTGTCTTACAGCACATTTGTTTTTAAAAATTGAATTTGTGTTGGGGCACCTGGGTGGCTCAGTGGGTTAAGCGTTTGACTTCAGCTCAGGTCATCATCTCACTGTGAATTTGAGCCCCACATCAGGGTCTGCTGTCAGCACAGAACCCATTTCAGATCCTCTGTCCCCCTCTCTCTCTGCCCCACTCCCACTCACGCACACGTGCCAGCTCTCTCTCTCTCTCTGTCAAAATAAATCAACATTAAAAAAATTGAATTTGTGTTTGTGGTCTTGTATGATCGAGTTTGCCACACTTCTCATCACTTCCCACCTAGGCCATGAGGATGTTTTTCCTACATTAATTGTATGAATCTCTGATAATTTCAACAGAAAAAAATCCTGAAAAATCTAAAATCCCAGAATAGCCCTAGTAGCAGATTTTTTTCCGTTTCTTTCACCACCTACTTCACTTTAACTTGAGAGAATGTAATCTCCGGGATTTAGCCCAAGAACTTCAGATAATAGAATTAGTATTCAATTTAAGCCTCACTTTTATTTTTAGAGTTTTCTTTCATTTGTCAGCAAAAAATGTGTGAAGGGGTCAGGTGTGTGCATAGATTTTCTCATGCATATGAGTGTCTAGTTATTCCAGCACTGGTTGTTAAACAACTGTCTTTCCTTCATTGTATTGCTTTTGCTCCTTTGTCAAAGATCAGTTGACTATATTTATGTGGGTCTATTTCTGGGCTTTCTATTTTGTTCCATTGATATATTTGCCTATTCTTTTGCAGTGCCACCATGTCTTGGTTTCTACAGCTTTTCAGTAAGTTTTGAAGATACATAGTGTTTGTTCTGACTGTTCTTCAATATTCTGTTGACTATTCTAGGTTTTGTCCTTTTATACATACTTTGGAACAAATTTGTCAATTTACACAAAATAATTTACTGGAATTTTTATTGGGATTGCTTTGAAACTGTAGATCCATTTGGGATGAGCTGACATCTTGACAATATTGAGTTTTCCTATCCGTGACCATGGGCTATTTCTGTAGCTTTTAAGTTCTTTGATATCTTTCATCATAGTTTTGTAGTTTTCCTTATATAATATATATTTTGTTAGATTTATATTTGAGTCTTTCTTTCTCTCTCTCTCTCTTTTATTTTCTTTTTTCTTTTTTTTTTTTTTTTGGTGCTATAATAAGTGGTATCATGTTTCTAATGTCAAATTCCATTTGTTCTTTGCTGGTATATGGGAAGAAAATTAACCTGTTATATTAATCTTTTATCCTTCTAGTCTGCTATACCTGAGAACTAGTTCCAGGAGTTTTTTGTTGATTTTTGGGGGTTTTCCATATGGACAACAGTGTCATTTGTGAAAAAAGTTTTATTTCTTCCTTCTCAACTGTATACCTTTTATTTCCTTTTCTTGTCATATTGTATTAGCTAGGACTTCTAGTAGTGTTTAAAATCAGGATGAGAGGAGATATCCTTGCCTTGTTCTTGAGTTGAGTGGGAAAGCTTTCAGTTTCTCATCATTAAGTATGATATTAGGTTTCTTGTAGATATTCTTTATCAAGGTGAAGAAGTTCCTCTCTATTCCTAATTTAGAGGTTTTTTTTAAATCATGAATTAATGTTGATTTTGTCAAATGCTTTTCTGCATCTGTTGATATGATCATGTAATTTGTCTTCCTGAGGTAGTGGATTACCTTAATTGATTTTTGAATATTGAACCAGTCTTGCATACTTAGAATGAATGCCATTTAGTTGTGGTGTATAATTCTCTTCACCATTGTTGGATCTAATTTTATTAAGGATTTTTGCATCTATTTCATGAGAGATATTATTGTGTAGTTTTATTTTCCTGTAATGTCTTTGTCTAGTTTTGGTATTAGGGTGATGCTGGCCTCAAAGAAGGAGTTAAGAAGTACTCTCCCTGCTTCTATCTTCATGTAGAGATCATAGATAATTAGTATAATTTCTTCCTTAAATGTCTAGTAGAATCAACCAGTGGTGCTTTCTGTTTTGGAAAGTAATTAATTATGGATTCAATTTCTTTAATAGATGTAGATTTATTCAGATCATATGATTCTCGTGTGAGTTTTAGCAGATTGTGTCTTTCAAGTATTTGGTCCATTTCATCTAGATTAATAAATTCACGGGCAGAGAGTTGTTAAGAGTATTCCTTGATTGTCTTTTTAAAGTCTACAGGATATGTAGTAATATTCCCTCTTTCATTTCTGATTTTATTGATTTGGGTTTTATCTCTTTTTTCTTCTTATTTAGCCTGGCTAGAGACTTCTCAATTTTACTGATCTTTTTCAAAGGATCAACTTTTGGTTTCCTATTTTTAATGCCATTGGTGGTGGTTTGAATTTTTATTACTTATTTTCTTCTGCTTACTTTGGAGTTAATTTGATCTACTTTTTCTAATTTCTTAAGGTTGAACTTTATATGGTTGATTTTTTTATCTTTCTTCTTTTCTAATATACATATTCAACACTATAAATTTCCCTTTATTAATTATTTTTATTATATCCCACAAAGTTTGATAAGTTTGTTTTAATTTTTGTTTAGCTCAAAATATTTTAAATTTTCTCTTGAGATTTCTTCTTTACCCAATGTGTTATTTATAAATGTGTTATTTAATATCCAAGTAGTTCGGGATTTTCCAGTTATCTTTCTGATATTGATTTCTACTTTAAGTCCATTGTGGTCTAAGAGCAGACACTGTGTAACTTCTATCTTTTAAAATTTGTTAAAATATGTGTTATGGCTCGGAATGTGATCTATCTTCATAAATGTGAGCTTAGAGAAGAATATGCATTCAGCTATTGTTGGATGAAGTAGTCTCTAGATGTCAATTATATCTACTTGATTGAAGATGTTGTTAAGTTTACTGATTTTCTGCTTCTTGGGTCTGTCCATTTCCAATAGAAGGACATGAAATCTTCAACTGTAGTAGTGCGTTCATCTATTTCTCCTTGAAGTTTTATCAGCTTTTGGCTCACATATTTTGACATTGTTGTTAAACACATATATGTTAAGGATTTTCATGTGTTTTTATTTCTTATCACTTTCTTATTTTCTGGTGGTTGTTTTGTTGAAAGCATCTTCAGTGTTTATCATCAATTCTCATTTAAACCTCTTTGTCCTTTCCATGCTGTTGGAGCATTTGTTTGTTTGCTTGTTTGTTTTTGTCTTCTCCTTCATTGATTTGATTCCTAGAATACCCATTTTGCTCCTCGCTGTCTCCAACCATTGGGTTCACTTACTAGATGGGGATATTGGGCTCTTGATACTCAGAATAGGAAGCTTTATTTCTATGCAATTAAGTCTTCTTGGCAAGCATCTGTCCCTGTGTTGAAGTCTCCTCTGGTCATGGTTCCCTGGTAGTATACCTGCCTAGGGCAGGAGTCCTCCTTGAGACCCCTCTTCTTTGATTAGTCCAATCTGCCAGTTTTTAGAGATAAGAAGTCAGTGATGTGTTCCATTCATAAGAGTTCAGGTTTGCCTCTCTCTTGAAGCCCCTGTTCCCCTGGGTCAGACCATGTTTCTGAAGATGTTTTCAGGACCTTCCCTTTTAATTCCTCTTCTGTGTCTCATTATGTCCTTGTCTCAAGTTGATATGCATATCAATGCTTAATTAGTGTTATTACATCTTTTAATAATAATTATAGAAAATGCTGTCTTTATTTTCTTAAATCACTGTTGAAATGCAGAATTATGCTCTTGCTAGAGAAGTTTTTTCCCCTCCATTTTATTTATTTTTTTTTTAATTTTTTTTTTTTTCAACGTTTATTTATTTTTGGGACAGAGAGAGACAGAGCATGAACGGGGGAGGGGCAGAGAGAGAGGGAGACACAGAATCGGAAACAGGCTCCAGGCTCTGAGCCAGCAGCCCAGAGCCTGATGCGGGGCTTGAACTCCCGGACCGCGAGATCGTGACCTGGCTGAAGTCGGATGCTTAACCGACTGCGCCACCCAGGCGCCCCTTCCCCTCCATTTTAATTATTATTTTTTAATGTAAGGGATTCTATAAAATAATGGCTATTTCCTGATTTGCCTGATTTTTATGGTTGTACTTCATTCTGGAATGATATCATAGCTTCCCTCCGGGAAGCATAAGAATTAGAATTTTGGTTGCAGACAATAGAAACCAATTCTAATAATTTGAGCAAAAAAGTAATTTATTGGCAGGATCTTCCATGGTTAATAGAACAGACAAAATCTTGAACGGAGAAAATCAGGCTTAGAAGTTTATGGAAATGAGGGCTACTCTCTGGCTACACACAGACCAGGAATTACTGACAGTCAAATCCTGTGCTGCTGCTAGAATAAATGAATTCTAACTACATCATTTTTCCATCCTTTATCACTCAGCTCAAGATTCAAAGTCCCTGAATGAGAGCCTTAGCCTGGTTTGGGAAGGTCAGGCTAGGAACGGTAATTTACAACCTTATTAATATTGGACACCACAGGGAAAACAAGGTTCCCTAAAAGGAAAACAGTGCAACTACCAGAATGAAAATGAGGGGAGGCAGAGTTGCAAAAACCAGCAAAAGACAAACGAAAGTTGTAACTGGGTATTTCAACTGTAATAGGAAGTAACCATCCTGTATTGCCTTGCTGAATAGCCAGGAGGTAAGAGCAGAGGGCTAACACTACCCTGGCATCTTTCTCTTCTGTCCAGTTATGCAGATAAATAACATTTTCCAACAACTTGGATTTCTTTATCTACAGTTAATGCTACCAGTTGACATACATCTTGCCCTCTATTTTATCTGAGTTCACTTTCTAGTGACCGTTCATACTTGTTTTGGAGTTGTTACATATTCAAGATGGACTCTTTATTATACCCATGTTTGTAATGTAGGACCCACCATCTGATATCAGTGATCAATGAGATCCTCAGATCATTGAATCAGATGTCCAGGAATGGGCACAAATTCTTGCAACACCCCTTCTCCTCCTTCAGGACAAATGTCACCTCTTCAGAAAGTCCTCCTCACACCATGGTAACTAAGTAGGTCACCATATCTATCCTCACTCTGTTTAATTTCTTATTAGCCTGTATAATAAGCTGAAATTATTTCGTTTATATGTTTACTTGCTTATCTTTGGGCTCCCTCCATGAAAGCAGATACCATGTCGTTCTCATTCACATTGTATCCCTAACACTTAGTACAGGGCCCTGCATATGTGAGATGCTTATTTATATATTTATATAAATATATACATATTGATTATGTATATACATATAATATATATATGTAATTACTCAGCAAGGCAAATACACACACACACACACACATACACAAACACATATATGTATATATACACACACACACACACACACATATATAATTTCACCTTTTCTCCTAGTAAATGAATCTCAGTTTTTAGTTTATGGTCCAAAGCAAAGAATAACAATGCTCTTTACAATCCAATTTTGAAAGTCAGTTGTTAGTTTTTAGGCAAACCATTTTTTTTCAAAGAATTGATGCATAAAACTGTTGGCTGCACTTGAGTTCCTAGTGTGAAATGCAGTTTTTAAAATATTTAAATGTAGTAGACTCTCTCTGTTTTATAATCAAGTATCCAGCACTTTATAACCCTCATTTTTTCTCCTTCCAAATGCCTCGATAATTTGACTTCTCCAAAAAGTAATGAAATAATTTTGACAGATTTTCTAATTGCACTTTGCAGTTATCAAAGTAAAAGCAAAATTCTCTGACACCTTGGAAAGGTGATATGTATTATACACTATCCATTACTTAGAGAAAATAATGATTATGACTTTGGTCCCACCTAATTACTGTCTCAGGATACTCCTATAGATAAGGTAAAAATTGCACACTGGAATTTAAATGGCGTTGTCTGACATTTCGGGAAGCTGACAATATTTTAAAAAATTATAGTGGCAAGGTAATGCACGTAACTGCATTTCCAATTACTCATTTTACTAGAATATACTGCACTCAACATATAAATTAGAAGCCTGGTGGGATGATAAAGAAGCACCACTAAACTGTTTATGTACAAGTGATTTCAGCTGTGGTAATATACTCTCATGTTAAGTAACCCAAAGAGGTGAAAATATAAAATTGTAGAGCAGATTATAAATTAATTCACTTTACAAATGCTATCTTCTCTTGGGGCGCCTGGGTAGCTCAGTTGGTTGAGTGTCCGACTCTTGATTTCGTCCCAGGTCATGATCCTGGGGTCGTAGGATGGAGGCCCCAGGTCATGGTCTGCACTGAGTGTGGACCCTGCTTGGGATTCTCATTCTCTCTCCCTCTGCCCCACCCCCACTCACGCTCATGCCCTTTCTCTCAATTGCTCTCTCTTTTAAAATAAATAAATATTTCTTGAAAAACAAATGGTACCTTCTATTAAAAACTGATCTGCCTCAAAACTTCCACCTTCTCAGCAACTCATTAATATATATCTAGGTAATAAGTTACTAACTTGCTTGAGAGGAAACTTGTAAATCAGAGAGAAAAAACATATCAACTACATTCTTAAGCAAAAGCAATGAAGGGGGCACCTGGGTGGCTCAGTCGGTTAGGTGTCTGACTTCGGCTCAGGTCATGATCTCACGGCTTGTGAGTTCGAGCCCCGGGTCAGGCTCTGTGCTGACGGCTCAGAGCCTGGGGCCTGCTTCCAAGTCTGTGCCTCCCTCTCTCTCTGCCCTCCCCCGCTCACACCCTGTCTCTCTTTCTCTCTCAAAAATAAATAAACATAAAAAAAATTAAAAAAAAAACAATGAAAGTCAGGAATTAAAGGTTACCGATTTCTCTAGTCAAGTAACATTATTGGAGACAAGGTGTTATTAGCATCAAAAATCAGATATGGGGATAAGTCATGGGCTGTATATGTCATAGGCACTCTGTGCTGGCGTCATATCCAAAATTGTGTAGAAAGTCAACAGTAGGATTTTTGTTTTCTTTTGTTGAGGAAAGGGCAGGCACACCACATCATGTCCCTCTAAGACCCAATTCAGATTTGCTGGAGAAGATTAAAACGGGCAATTCTGACAGAATTGCTTGAACTCTGCTGAATTACACCTACCTTTTAGTGACAAAGAAATTTGGATTTATAGCTATTTCAAACCCATATGGCCTGCATTCTTCTTCTTCTCTCTCCCTTAGCATCTGTTGAAGTTAGAGATCCATCTGTCACTAAGCTTATTTATTTATTTGTTTGTTTGTGTGTGTGTTTGTTTGTTTAGTGATTCTGCAAGTGGATTCCCCTTAAGGGCAAGTATCAAACAAGGATAACACTATCATCCCAGTCATTAAATCCTATTTTATCAGCAATGCCCAATGAAAGAAATTAGACAAGAAAAAAGAAATAGAAAAAAAAATCTGAAAATAAATTTAAGTTGTTAGGGTTTGGGGGCTTTTTTTGTTTTGTTTTGTTTTGATTTTAATTTTGCTGATGGCTTAATGGTTTACTAGGAGTACCTAAGGAAAAAACAAAACAAAAACATTAGTTGATAAGAAAATTTTATAATTTGACTGATTACAAAATAATGCGGAAGATATTGATACTTTTCTATACACCAGCAATAGTCATTGTCTCTTCCTTACTGCATTTTATATATATATATATATATATATATATATATATATATATTCAGTGTAAGTTAGAGTTTGGGACTTTTGGTGAAATTAGGGCCAAGATTTCCATAAAGAGTTGATGTGAAGACATACAGTCCTGGGGTGGGAAGAGGAGCTTAATTAACATTTAATTAACATTTTCCTCTCGAATTAATAGAGTATCTTTCTAAAATTTTTGATATATACACACATGTACATATGATACATACATGTGTATATATTTCCCTACTTACCATTACAGTGATATATAGAACTGTATGACGCTTAAATTGAATCCTCAAGGTAGTCCTAGGTCTTTCCATCTTTGCACGCTCAGCCCTGAGCCCAATGCACTGCACATAGTAGGCCATAAATGAATGTTTTGTACTTTAAAATAAATGGAAAATGTTATTGTGAAGATTTTTCTTCCTATGATGCCAAGAAGGAGCTGTAAGCAACCATTTTGCAGATAGTCCCCTAAGAGCATATAACTGTATCTAATTTTGCATGGTTTGGAAAGAGGCAGACTCCAGAGTAATGGGATAAGCAGCTCTGGACTTCAAACTTTCCTCATACACATGTCGGATCCCACAGGGCTTTTTTTTGCTGTGTCTTGTATTGAGGTATACCCTTAATAACTATTCAGGTGCCCTATATTCAGCATGAGAAAGTCGTATAACTTTCCAAAAACTTTTCATCTGCAGTCTTTCCCATTTCTGCCAGGATTTTCACAGCAGTGTGGCTTGAAGAAGGCACACATCTTGCATAATTGTTGTCTTTGGGTCCTTTTATTCCCAACTAATTAAGTTAGAATGTCTGTTATATCATTTAGGATTGTATTTGGTTAGAAGCAGCATGAAATGTGAATAATGGCTTTATTTGTCTGATTTAAGAGCAGAAGTCCAAGGGTAAGGCATTCAGGGCTGATACTGTAGCTGAACAATGACATCAATTCAATTTTTTTTTTTTTTTTCTATCTTCTTGCTCTGCTGTCCTCAGCACATGGTTTTATGCCGATATCACAAGACGATGGATTCACTTCTAGAAATCATTTCATTTCAGGAAAAAATAAAGGGAAGAGGATAAGTTCCTCAGACATCTAATACACAGGCTTCATCTTAGATCTCATTGGCCAGACATGGAGCATTCATCACCATAAGCCCCTGGCAGGTTGGGGATGTGAGTATTTTCATTTTCACTTTGATTGTAGAGGAAAGCAAGGAATATTGGAATGGCTTTTGGATGGTCAATCTACAGTAACTGTCCTTCCTTTGTTTGGGTCTGATGACATATTTTGCTAAGATTAAAAAAAAAAAGGATAAAGCTAGAAAAGTAAAGAGTATATGTTTCTTCCCATCTAGTATATAAAAACTAAGAAGTTTAGAATAACTAATGCGTATGAAGACACCAGACAGACCTATCATGGGCCATATGATATGTCAAAACGTAAGACTGCTAAGAGAGATAAGCTCAGAAAACTCACAGGACAAACAGCAAACCAGTAAAAGTCCTTCCATTGAACCCCTTGATCATGTGGTAGTTGTGGAACAGTGTTGGGCAGGAGGCAGAACTAATGGAAGGGGACAAATGAAATTCAGCTTGTAAAGTCATTGTTAAAGTCTCTTTCTCTCTTCAAAATCGGCTTCATTGAAGACCTCACCCAAGAAGAAAGGAGGGGAAGAGAATCAGCTCAGCCTGGCGTAAGCCATTCGTCCTATGAGCCGAGTGCTCTTGTAAAGGCCTCGTGTTTATGAACTCACATAATTCTCAGGACAACTCTTAGGAGACAGACACTATTTTTATCCTCATTTTGCAGACAAGGGACAGGTTTCCACAAGGAAATTAAGAAGCTTGCTTGTGACCTCACAAATGGCAAGAGCTGGGCCTTGCCGGCAGGTGTCCTGGCTCCAGAACCTGTGCTGACAACCACTTACCCTCTACTCCACTGAATCTCCCACTATTCTGTTTGGCAAACAAGAAAGTCCTACTTCACTTTACTCCTTGTCAAGAGGACCCTTCACGACTACAGAATAAAACCTGGTACCTAGGACACCTTGAAGGCTAGTAAGATAGCAAAAACACACTTCTTTCTGTGGTGGCAGGAAGAGGATGCCCAGCCCTTTAATGACATGAGCTGGCGGGCTCTTGGCTGGACATCAAGGAAGTAGACGTCCGTTCACTCCAGCAGTCACCGTGAACATTTCCATTTTTGGAATCCCCCTTTTCTCCTTTATAGAACACAATGATAGGATGCGAGGATATCTCAGGGTTTTGTGGTTTTAAAAGTTGTGGGATTTGGGGGCGCCTGGGTGGCGCAGTCGGTTAAGCGTCCGACTTCAGCCAGGTCACGATCTCGCGGTCCGTGGGTTCGAGCCCCGCGTCGGGCTCTGGGCGGATGGCTCGGAGCCTGGAGCCTGTTTCCGATTCTGTGTCTCCCTCTCTCTCTGCCCCTCCCCCGTTCATGCTCTGTCTCTCTCTGTCCCCAAAATAAATAAACGTTGAAAAAAAAATATTTAAAAGTTGTGGGATTTTGTTATTTGATACCTTCCTGGAGACACGGGGTGGGGCCACACTTCAGTTATTGCAGACAGATACGGAATTTATCCTGTAAACACACGGACGCAACATGTACTCCACATCTCTGACACCACAGCGCATCTCTATCCAAATCCATAGACAGGATATTTAACAAATGCTCGTGCACCATGGAATTTGGTGAGTCCCAGGTTTTCCAATTCTAAGGTGTCACTGAACTTTGATAATATTTGGGGGCCTTTTTTTTTTTTAACAAACATAATTATGCTTTAGGTGTACAGTTCTTCGTCTTCTTGAGAAGTGGCTATTATTTGAGAGACTGAGAAAAAGATTAGACCCCTTCCTTAGAAACATATACACATACATACATACATTTTTCATAAAATCACCAAATCTCATTCAAGATTTCCAGGTTAGAGACTTCTACTTTGTGTGTTTTTATGATGTTACATATTTTGTTTCTGAGAAGGTATAATTATTTGTTTTTTCTCTCCTCTCGAGCAAATTTTCACATTCACCCTATACCCACATGGTTGTAAGTGTGATCAGCACAGCACAATACATATGTTGAAAAATATTGTTTTGGGGGCGCCTGGGTGGTTCAGTAGGTTAAGCGCCCGACTTCGGCTCAGGTCATGATCTCGCGGTCTGTGAGTTTGAGCCCCGCGTCAGGCTCTGTGCTGACAGCTCAGAGCCTGGAGCCTGTTTCAGATTCTTTGTCTCCCTCTCTCTCTGACCCTCCCCTGTTCATGCTCTGTCTCTCTCTGTCTCAGAAATAAACGTTAAAAAAAATTAAAAAAAAAAAGAAAAATATTGTTTTGTTAGGCTATAATCCAAAAAAAGAATAATTTAAAAAGGAAACTTTATTGCAATGTTTATTATTCTCAACCCTATTAAAAGAGTTACTTGCCTTACTTGTAGAATTATGGTTTTTACTATTACTTTACTCAGTCTTCTCCCTTCACGTAGCATGCTAGTCTGTCAGTTTCTAATTAATAATTACTTTTGGTTTATTATTTTTCACTATAAAATTAATACTTTTCCACAAATCAAGCTTTAGTACACATATTTTATCCCATGTTTTTAATTTATTCAAAATTCTACTAAATGTTTCCTAAGTGCCTGTCTTATATTCTTATAATATCTGTAGTGTAGTATATAACAGCATTTGTTAATCACAATATGAAGAACCACAGAGCTGAAAAATATAAAACAACAATAAAAAATTGAGTTTATTGTTTGCCCAGTATATTAGTTTGCTGGAGTTACCATTACAAAGCACCACAGACTCAGTGGCGTAAACAACTCTTCTGGAGGGTAGAAGTTTGAGAACAAAGTGTCAGCAGGGTTGGTTTCTTCTGAGACCTCACTCCTTGACTTATAAATGGCCTTCTCTCTGAATCTTTACATGGTTTTCCCTTCTATGCCTTATTTTTTTTTTTAATTTTTTATTTTACTTTTGAGAGAGAGAGAGACAGAGCATGAGCAGGGGAGGAGCAGAGAGACTGGGAGACACAGACTCTAAAGCAGGTTCCAGGCTCTGAGCTGTCAGCCCAGAGCCCGATGCGGGGCTCAAACTCACAAACCGTGAGATCGTGACCCGAGCCGAAGTCGGATGCTTAACTGACTGAGCCACCCAGGCGCCCCCCCTCTGTGCCTTATTTTAATATAACTCTCTCTTTAAAGAGCCTATATCCAAAGACGGTCATATCCTGAGGTATTGGGTGTTTAGACATTAGCATATGGGTTTTTTTTTTAAGTTTATTTATTTTTGAGACAGAGAGAGACAGAGCGTGAACGGGGGAGGAGCAGAGAGAGAGGGAGACACAGAATCGGAAACAGGCTCCAGGCTCTGGGCCATCAGCCCAGAGCCCGATGCGGGGCTCGAACTCATGGACCGCGAGATCGTGACCTGAGCTGAAGTTGGATGCTTAACTGACTGAGCCACCCAGGTGCCCCAACATATGGGTTTTTTTGAGGTAAGAGGGGCACATTTAGCCCGTACCTGCAGGTAGAGAGACTGTGCCACTCACTAGAAAATGTGGTAAGTCTCTGTGACTGAAGTGGAAAGGCAGGATTGTAAAGAGCATCATCCAAGTTGTCAAGGAAAGGATTCTGAGTCTCCTTCAGGAGGCGTTTGCACCGCTCTGGTTCATATAAAATACAGGCACAGCTCCCAAAGGTGAGCTGCGTAGCCCATAGGCTCTCAGGGTCATGTCTCAGACACTTGCACATACATATATATGAGATGTGGCAGATTTTGCTTTTCAACACATTAATATAAGTTTTGCAATTTCCCAATGCTTGACAATCTCTTGCCAAAACAAGCTATCAAGATAACTTGAGCAAAAAAGGAAACAATCTCATTGTTTCTCTCTACAGTTAAATCATATACAAGACAGGAGAACCACATTAAAGACCAGCTCAGTTTCCCATAGCAACTTCTCTGGGCCCTGATGAATTTTCTTCCTTTTATCCGGATTGTGTAGTTTCAGAAGAAAAGCTTATTGCACGTAGCCGTCTTTCCACTTTCCACTCACCAGAACTTTGGGGTGAAGGCACTGACAGCCAATTTGAAAGGAAAAAAAATGTTTTGTTCTTATAGGATTTGTCAGTTTTCTTTTGTTTGCTCTAAAGAACTTTAATCCTAATTGAAGACTTCAGATGTCACAGGACATTCATTTTGCAAGATAGAAAACAAGGGAGTAAAGTAAGGAGCAGATCCTTTCAGGATATCAATTAAGCGTAAGGAATATGGTCTTCAACCTTGAGTCCCACCTGGTCTTTTCTCATTCCCGAAACTCTGGGGCGAATGTTGTGATGGTGGACGAGAGCGTTGCTGCTACACTTATTTGCAGAATCTTTGAGTCAAAAGTATGACAAATCTTTTAGGAAAATCTAGGTGGTGAGAGATACCATCTAGAGGATAGCAAAGATTGATTTTACTCATTTCCCTATCCCCTGCTGCCTACATAAGGTCAGTCTTATGGACAGTAAGTTATCAGCAAATATTTATTTAGTGATTAGATTCCAGACTTATCGAACACACATGGCTCATAGCAGTAGGTATCAATGATGTTTCCATCTTAAAGGAAAGGAGACGGAGATGCAGAAATATAAGTGCATGGCAGTAGAGGAAAAAGAGTTTTACCCTGCAGTGGATGGCCGTATCTGCTAATTAACCAGTTAGCAAGCAGAGCTGGTGAAAGTTTGACATTATTGGTGTCTTAAATGAGTAAGTTCTTTATTTTTCATAGAACATTTTTTAATCAGATAAATTTGCATAGTCACCACCTACGCTTTCCTAATCTGAAATGCAGCTTAAAAGCTCATACTTCTGAATCAAATCCTCTGGCCTTTTATTTCTGTACAAGTACTTGAAACACCCTGAGCAGAGATGCTTGAAAGGTCTTAGAGAGGCCGGCCAGGGTCAACCTGGCTCTGAATTTCAATGTGGGTAACTTGCTTTGCCAAGGGAGTCAGGTGCTTTACAAGCGGGCAACCAAGAAAAGTCTGAGCCCCAGCTCAAAGGTTCACAAGCAAGAATCAAGACCAATTTTCTTAGCTTATCAGGGTCTTGGTGCTGTTAGAGGAAATCCAGGAACAGAGTAAAATAGTAAAGATAAAATCAAGATGGAAATTCACTAAAGATGGGAATCAGATTTCATTTGAGCCCCCAGGCAACTGTTTCTGGAATTACCCTGTTATGTGGACAGATTTTATTTCTTTGTTTTGGCATGTTTTAGCCCTCCACTTCAGATTCTTCCAAATCTGGTTGCCATGAGAACTCATTGACTTTTTTTTTTTTTTTTTTGGCCTGGATTGCGGGGGGGGGGGGGTAAGGGGGGGAGGGGCAGAGAAAAAGAATCCAGCCACAGCCCACCGCAATCCACTCCATCTCATATCCTGAGGGCCCTTGCTCCACTTCTCCAGCCAATTCTGGCACATGAGAAAGGCAACAAATGAGCAAACACTAACCAGAACAACTGCCCCCCAGTGTTCTGCCAGAGCCCTTGAAACTCTTCACTGGAAAGGGAGCTTCAACAGAATTGGAAATCAGTATGTCAGTAACATACCCAGGGCTCCCAGTGTGGGGCAAGGCAGTCTTTAAATATTCAAATGTTTAAATGTTCAATTCCATCTGTTTAAGATGGATCTTGGCCTGGTCGCATTTCAAGTCAGGCTATGAGTAGTGGGAAGCTACCTACTTTTAACCTCTCTAGAGTCACTATTTAGAAAAAGAAATAAGCAGTTTGGGATCATCTGAAAAAAATAAAAATAAAGTTATCTTCCGTCTCTCAAGCAGCCCATGAATTCTCAATGGCAGAGCTGAATATTTCGCTTTTTTTGTTTTTTTTTTTTTTCTTTCCTGGTGGCCTAGAGTTTGCTGTGATCCCACTCAGCAATTGATTTATTTCAGGAAGGCCCAATTTGCAAGTGTGATTCCGAACACTCAGTGTTCGTGTTTGTACGCATCAGAGCAACCAATAGGAATGAATTAGTGGGAAATACTTGTCCCTTCTTTTTCATGTTGTTCTATAGCAGAGATTTTTCTCAATCTTCTCATGGAGAACATTAAAGGTGATGTTTCTAAACCCCCGAGATACCCCGTACTCACTTTTTACCAGTGTAGGAATGACTTTCCTGATGGGCGAAATTAATGAGACCCTAACATCCATTTGACCACGCTTGCATGAGGTCTGGTTCTTGACATTGAAAAGACGACAGACAGCCATCTTTTTCTGGCCCTCTCCATTCTGCTGGGGCCTGAGATTTGAGGACAGACTGTGCTCCTCAGCATAACTAACTAGGTATGTGAACTCTGAGTCTGTGCAGATCTAAGTCTCCCTGCAAGTTTGTGCCAAGTTCTGTATTTGGCATGAATTTAGGAGAACGTAGTTATGTTCCTGGATGTTACCATTTGAACGTTTCCCAAAGAACTCTAGACTTTAGGAGTTATTGGGTCTTCATGGATGATGGTGTTTGTTCTACACTGACTGGGCCGCCCTACTTTGTTGGTTCTCTAGTGGGTAGGATTTGGCTGGAAGGAGGCCCCAAGATTCCATTCGAACATAATTATTTCTGAGAGCCCTCAGAACTAGTGCCTTATCCCCCAAAAGTCGAATTACTTCTGAGGATACCTTCAGCAGAATGCAAGGTTTGGCTGCAATGCTACATTCATTAAAACTGCAGGAAAAGAGTGGTTGTTCAAACCCGGAAAAAATAAAATTTGATTAGATAGTGTGTGGAACCTATCATAAAATTTGCTACTTTCTGAGAACCGCTCATATGTTTTATTAATAGAATTGGACAGAGATTCTGGAGGTGCTGCTTATTATCCATAAGGCACATTCAAACACACCTGAGTTGTTAAGGTTTCCGATGCGACTGGTAGTAAAAGGATATGGGATGGAGATAATTATTAGAAGAGAATAGGGAATGAATGCTTTTGTGAAGAGTCTTTGCATCAGCAGAAACTTCTATTTTCTGACTTTTTTGCAGTAGTTTTGTATATTGGAAATCTTTTTTTTGTAATGTTTATTTATTTTTGAGAGAGAGACAGAGCATGAGTGGGGGAGGGGTAGAGAGGGAGGGAGACACAGAATCTGAAGCAGGCTCCAGGCTCTGAGCTGTCAGCACAGAGCCTGATGCGGGGCTCGAACTCCTGGACTGTGAGATCATGACCTGAGTTGAAGTCAGATGCTTAACTGACTGAGCCACCCAGGCACCCCTGTATATTTGAAATCTTAATTTTTGTTCTATCCCTGCCTGTATTTTGGATAATGTTTAATATTTGAGATCATACTGTTCTGAGAGATTATTATCCTCTTTCCCATGCAGTTTCTCTAATGGATGGGGAAGGTTGGTGGAAGAATGGTCTGTGTGTCTTGTTCCTCTTTCATTTTACCAGGATCCTTCACTTTCCCGTCTTAGTTCTTTTTTTCCTTTCACTGCAGGTCTCTAAGGCACACTATGCCTGCTCTGTATATCGGGTTCTTTCTCAGAAGCTGTATTTCTTCAGGGCTTTTACTTTTGGTCTCATAACAGCCCAAGGAATGGAATGTAAGAGAAAGACTCCTCCATGATCCATGGCTAGAACCAGCATGTAAAAAGTTTCCTGTGGAGGGGTGCATGGATGGCTCAGTGGGTTAAGCGTCCAACTTTGGCTCAGGTCATGATCTCACGGTTGTGGGTTCGAGCCTCATGTTGGGCTCTGTGCTGACAGCTCAGAGCCTGGACCTGCTTCGGATTCTGGGTCTCCATCTCTCTCTGCCCCTCTCCTTGCTCATACTCTGTCTCTCTCAAAAATAAACAAACATTAATAATTTTTTAAATGTTTACTTTATTTATTTTTGAGAGAGGGAGAGAGAGAGAGAGAGAGAGAGAGAGAGAGAGCAGGAGAAGGGCAGAGAGACAGGGGGACAGAGGATCCAAAGAAGGCTCCATGCTGACAGCAGAGAGCCCGATGCAGGGCTTGAACTCACAAACTGTGAGATCATGATCTAAGCTGATGTCAGAAGCTTAACCAATTGAACTACCTATGCGCCCCTAAATTTTTTTTTTAATAAAAAGGAAAAGTTTCCTGTGAACAACGCTATGCCAGGCTAGTTGGCAGAAGACACATTATTCCAGAGACTTCTCATGGATGGTCATAGGAGTGAACAAAAAGGAAATTATTGGAAATTACTATCAGAACTTTGCATCATGCCTAACATTATTTTGCCACATACGAGAACCACTACCTAGGACATTCATATGTTGCATTATATTTGTCTGGGATTTGAGACACAGTTTTGTAGTTTTTCCCTCGGATCAGCTCACATTCTAAAAAAGTTGGTTTGCTTGCCTTTGCTTACTAACTGTGTAATGTAGGCTAAATATATTCCAAGGAATAGAATTCTGAATGGCCCCAGCTCCACCAGACATGCAGGACTGGGTAATTCAGGAAGCTGATGTAGACAGATGTAGCAAAGGTTCCCAGAAACGGCATATTATTTCTCTATTACAGTTTGGAATAATGAACCATCTTCTCTACCTTAGAATGGAAACAAGAGCTACATTTATAGGAATTGGAAAAAAATTTTTTTCATAATTTCTTTCACTCACTTGGTGAGTACTGTACATGTGTGCTCTTCTTGAGCAATTTATTAAAGTCTGATCTTCATTTGGGGTGCCTGGGTGGCTCAGTCAGTTAAGCGGCCGACTTCGGCTCAGGTCATGATCTCGCGGTCCGTGAGTTCTCTGCCCCTCCCCCACTCATGCTCTGTCTCTCTCTAGGTCAAAAATAAATAAACATTAAAAAAATTAAAAAAAAATAAAGTCCGATCTTCATTCAAACAAAAGATGATGGGGAGAAATTCAGTACAAAGAGAGCCAATGCGGATTTAATGTATTTTAAATCGTACAGCTAGGACTAAAACAATATGGAACATGGGTTAAAGAATCATATGTGAATATTATTAATTCTGACAAAGTAAGGAGAATAGAAATTTTTAAATGTGAGGAGAAGGGGAGGAAAACAAGGAAAATAGAATAACACCATTGACTGATATATAGGTCATAGATAGAGTCAACAGATACTATTAGAAATGAAATATCAGAGAGTAAGAGGATAAGAAAGAAAAAAGGAGATTCAGTGTGGTGTAAATAGTATTTGTTCAATGGGAACCTTCACACTAAAAATCCATATTTCTCTAAGTACCAAAAGCAACGGAAACAAAGCACAGGAAACAGATAAGGCACATAATTGAGACTGAATTGATTTCAAATTTAATGTAATTTTAATAAATCTTCCCATGAGTTTTTAATTTTTATATCCTATCAGGCTGATGCTAAATTTTATACAGAAAAATAAATTCAAGAGTAGATAGGTAGATAGCTCTGAGTGGAGATGATCACCATCAGACATGAAACATACTACAAAGCTTCTATAATGAACACAGTATGACCCTGCTTCATGAATAGGCAGACAAACGAATGCAATAAAACAGACAAGAGTTCAGCAAACTACAGCTTACAGGCCAGAAAAGATGCACCGCTTGGCTTTGTAAATGACCTCTGACTGGAACACAACCATGCCCTTGTATTTACATATTCTTAGAGCAGTTGTACTGAGCACTATAAACAGAGATCACAGGGTTCACAAAGCCTAAAATATTTACAGTCTAGCTTTTTACAGAAAAAGCTCTCTGACGCGACTTCGGCATTGAAAAAAAAAAATGGTGTGGAGCAAATGAGTAACCATTTGAAAAAAGATAAAATTAGGTCCATTAAATATACATACAGACAAACTCCAAATGGGGCAGAAATCTAAATTAAGCATGAGCCCCACAGGGGTGCCTGGGTGGCTCAGTCAGTTAAGCGGCCGACTTCGGCTCAGGTCATGATCTCGCGGTCCGTGAGTTCGAGCCCCGCGTCGGGCTCTGTGCTGACAGCTCAGAGCCTGGAGCCTGTCTCAGATTCTGTGTCTCCCTCTCTCTGACCCTCCCCCGTTCATGCTCTGTCTCTCTCTGTCTCAAAAGTAAATAAACGTTAAAAAAAATTAAAAAAAATAAGAATGAGCCCCACAAACCTATGCAAGTACTAGAAGAAAACACAAATGCATCCCTCTCTATCTTGGGTATAAGGAAGGTTTTCTAATTATGACTGAAATTACAGACACATAAAGAAACGATTGTTTAAATTTGACCACATAAAAACAAAAATGGTCTGCAAGACGAAAGTATCATCAGCAAACTCAGACAAATGACAAACTGGACTAAAACATTTGCAGCCTATACTACAGATAAAGACATATTATCCTTCTTTGATAAATAACTTCTAAAAAATGAATTTTAAAAAGTCCACAAAATTCTACAGAAAAAAAATGGTCCAAAAAATGAATTTCAGCCCTTAAATACATGGAAAGAGTTTCAATTTCCCCCATAATAAGACTTAAAAATACACTGAAATCATTTTCCAATCCATTAGATAAGCAAATATTCAACAGTTTGTCAATACAGGCAGAAATGCAAAATACTATATTTTGGCAATATCTAATAAAATTTAGCATTCAATTCATCAGTTTCACTTCTAGAACTTTACCTGGAAGATACACTTCCAACAACCAAAAATATATAGGCTTAAGATTATTCATTGTGGCATTATTTATAATTGAAAAATACTGTCAAGGGGCGCCTGGGTGGCGCAGTCGGTTAAGCGTCCGACTTCAGCCGGTCACGATCTCGCGGTCCGTGAGTTCGAGCCCCGCGTCAGGCTCTGGGCTGATGGCTCAGAGCCTGGAGCCTGTTTCCGATTCTGTGTCTCCCTCTCTCTCTGCCCCTCCCCCGTTCATGCTCTGTCTCTCTCTGTCCCAAAAATGAATAAACGTTGAAAAAAAAATTAAAAAAAAATACTGTCAACCACATAAATGTCCAAGAACAGGAGACTGGTTGCATAAACTTAGGTACATATACACAGTGGGGTCCTATGTGGCTCTATAAAAGAATGACAGAGATCTCCATGAACTGATACAGAATGATTTCCAAATGGTATCCTTAAATGAAAACGGTGAAATGCTATAGAGAACGTATAATATGCTAACTTTTGTGGAAGAGAGAAGGAATAGTAAGAAATCATATGTACATTTGTTTGTCTTTATGAAAAGAAATGCATGAAAGTTAAATCAGGACACAGTGAAGCAGGTTACTACAAAGGGATAAGGAGAATGGAAGGGAGGTGATAGGAGAATGAGGGACACCTTTCCGAAGATACAGCTTGTGAAGTGTGAATGTTTGGGAATGTTTTACATCGCCAAATAAATAATAAAACTAAATCAACAGTAACAGGGAAGAAGGGCTCTTAAAACTGAAAGCAGCCTGCAACATGTGAACCCAATCATATTTGAAGTAAATATCACAAGGGCACCCTATGACATTGGCTCAGTCAGTTAAGCATCCGACTCTTGATCTCAGCTCAGGTCATGATCTCAGGGCTGTGAGATCAAGTCCCACACCAGATAGATAATAGATGATAGAATAGATAGATAGATAGATACATACATACATATACATACATAGACAGACAGATATCCCCCCTCTGTCTGGGCAAAATGAGAGAAGAAGGTGAAGGGTAAGAAGTACAAATAAGTCCTGAAATCTTTCTTTGCGGGCTTGTGTATTGCTATTATTATTGTCTAGGCATATGAATGAGTGAAGCAATTATGAAATATTATAGATGTATTATAGGATTGAGCAAGTGAGTAAATGTGCTGGGAGCCACAAAAAGTTGTTGGGAGCCAGGGTTCTCAGTGCGAAAGAAAGAAGTACAGATATGGAGTGGATAGAGGGATAAAAAAACTCTACAGAAATGGTTTGGAATTGGAAATATCACTGTACTTATTAGGTATAAAATATGTATAAGCACATACATTTGTATGTGCACATGAATTTGTTGGTATGTAGATAGGTAATATTTGTAAAAGTGCCTATACAAATATAAATATTACGTATGTATATATGCACAGGTATGTACATATATAAGTATGTACACATACATACAGAATATAAAATAACTCTACCCTCTAAAAGAACCAAGAAGCATTCTCACTAAAAGTAATTAGGTCTCCTCCGAACTATTGCTTCCAGGACAGTCATAAGGATGAGATTGAGACATTCAGCCAGGAAGTAAATACTAAAATAAAAATGATGTGGGCATAACATGTCACAAGGCTGAAGGATTCTCATTGGCCAAATCTAGAACTTGGGCAGCAAAATAATAAAGCACACTAATAATTTATAAACCATTGGGAAAAAAAACCAGGAATGTGTTTTCCCATGTTGATTATAAATAGATAAATAAATAAATGGCGAGAAGGGAGGGGAGAAGGGAGATCTCTTGCTCACAGTAGAATCCTGAGTGCCAACTGATGAATGTGAAGGCAGTGCTGGGGCTGAAAAATCATCATTTGCAACTATCAGAATAGAGATTTGATCAATCAAGAACTCTCCGTGGAAGATAAATCCAGGAAGAGATTTTTTCTGAGAAGCGGTATATTTGCATGGTCTTACAGCATCACCCTCAGGCTGCTTACTATTTGCGAAGTGGTGGAGGGATCATAGAATTATAGAGGAGAGAAATAAGACAACTCCTTGACCAGATGATCAAAATTTAAATCACCAATGAAAGACGGATCAGTATTGTGTGCTTCTGGATACGATACCCTTAATAAGGAAACGCTTACATGGTACTGTGGCCGGGAGTGTGCAACCTGAGTATAATCATGAAAAACATGAGACGAACTCAACATCTGGAAAGTCCTATTTGAAAAAAGAGGGAGGAAGGTTGTAATCTTCAAACTGTCGATGTCATTAAAGACAAGGAAAGGCTGTGCTATTGTTCCGGATTAAAGGAGGCATGACAAAGACATATGACACATTAGAAGACACATAACAGGGCGCCTGGATGGCTCAGTCGGCTAAGTGTCCGACTTCGGCTCAGGTCATGATTTCACAGTCTGTGAGTTCGAGCCCCACATCAGGCTCTGTGCTGACAGCTCAGAGCCTGGAGCCTGCTTCCGATTCTGTGTCTCCCTCTCTCTGTGACCCTCCCCCATTCATGCTCTGTCTCTCTCTGCCTCAAAAATTAATAAACGTTAAAAAAAAAAGACTCATAACAGTTAAAAGAAAAACCTGCCCTAGACTGGATACTGCACTAGAGGAAGGCAAATCCTATAAGGAGAATCAGGTCAATGGGCAAAATTATAATACAAATTGTAGATTAAATAAAAACACTATGTTAAATTTACTGAAATTGATAGCTATATTCTAGTTATTATGTAAGAGTATATCTCTATTCCTAATAAATACATTCTGGGGTATTTAGGAGTAAAGAGGTGTATAGTTGTTTTTGTACTACTTTTATACATTTATTATTAAATTTTTTCTGTTATTTTAAAATTATTTCCAAATGGGAAGTTTAAAAAAATGAACGGTAAATTCATAGCAACATTTTGGGGTTGGCTTTCTCTTACCATGCTCTCCCCCTGCTCCCAGAATAAAGAATTAGTGGGACATAACATATCAGTGAGTACTACCTTCTTAGGGTGATACACACAAAGACAAATGGAACCAATGGAAAAGAAAAGAAAATTTATAAAAATACCCAAACACATATGGCCGCTTGATATTTGACAAAGGTGGAGTTTCAGGGGAGTGAGGAAAAAATGGTGCTGAATTATCTGCATATTAACATAAAAACAATAAAGGGAGGGAAAGGGACAGGAGAAGAAGAGGAGGAAAGGAATATGGCTCACACCATAGGAGAGAATCAATTGCAGATGATTGTCATTCAGAACGTGAACGGTAAAACAAAGTTTAGTGAATAACATAAAGCGTAAGATAGTATCTTTATAAACATAAACATAAAAAAAAATCCCCACAACCTTAGCATGAGCAAAGTTTTCTTCACAAAAACAAACACTCACTGCAGAGGAAATAACTGATATTGGATTACATTATAGTAAATTCTGTTGATGACAATGCATGTTCTAACTTCTGCCTAAAGGCAATGGAAGCTGTGTAGTAATCAGCCTCCCCAAATTTGCTCCTCCGATGCTACTAAATAACTTCAAAACCCATGGAACCTCTACACACAACCATATCCTCAGCATTGTTTGAAGACAGAGAATGCCAACACTGCAAAGTGTGAGAAAAAAGAGAAACATCAACGTATCCCTAAGCATCATCCCGCATGCTGCCGCATCCCTCTCTTGTCCCATTGGGAAACTGTAGAGAGCAAAGGCATATCTAGAGAAATGTAAGGAAGAGGAAAAGGGCAAGCAGAGAAGACTGGGAGTTATTTGAATCAGCCACATCCACCCTAAGTCTGAACATACTAAAGGTATTCCCGGGCACAGACTGCAGAGCCGAGATTCCTAAGTACAGGTGACTTGAATGGCCACATGCCACCTATAATTTAAAGGGGCAAATACCATTTAAAGAGAAATGTGATTCAAAAGGATAAGCATGATTTAAAAGACAGCCTTCATATGCATACATGTGGGGATGCAACAAAGGCAAGATATTCCCTTTGGCAATTCGGTAGTGAAGGAGAAATAAGAAAATGTGGGAAAGATAAGGTCTTACGATTCAAAAGGGAACTACAAAATCAGAAGACTCTCAGCCCCTGTTCCACCAATAAAACCAACAAAACAGTCCACAAAAGCACCAGGGCTTTGAGGGCAGTGGGGCGCCTGGGTGGCTCAGTTGGTTAAGCCTCTGACCCTTGATTTGGGCTCAGGTCATGATCTCAGGTTTGTGAGATAGAGCCCTGTATTGGGCTCCCCGCAAAGCATGGAGCTTCCTTGAGATTCTCTCTCCCTTTTGCTCTGCGCCTCCCCTGCTCTCTCTCTCTCTTTCAAAAATATTTTTTTTTTAATGTTTTTGTTTTTGTTTTTGTTTTTCAATCTAGAAAGAAGGAAAGCAAGCAAGCAAGCAAGGACAAATGCACACACCAGGGCTTTTCTAGGCTGAGAGAAATGGAGGCCATTTAACTAAGAATCTTGTAAAAAGTAGCAAAAGGAAGGAAAAATCACCTAGAGAACTATTGCAGAAAATAAGCAAATCAAATGAAAAGTCACGTATGTCACGTAAGGAAAACATCCTAAAAGCAACAACCATGGGGCAGAATATAACTTTACACATTAGTCTAAATAGGATTTAATGTACTCAAGCATTTGAGGAAATGAAAAATCACCTAGAATTAAGAATTCTAAACCTAACCCAGAATGGACACAATGTAAGGAAAAATATTAAAGAGGTGACTGAAATCAGGAAAGAAGTGGAAGAAAAAGACAGTCTTCTTATGAATGAAAGAATAAAGTGCAGGCGCCCAAGGGAAAATAGACTCAAATGAAATTTTAATAAAGGGCATTGAAGAAAGGTAGGAAAACAACCAAAAAATTAAAATGGCACAAAGAATGAAGTAAAAACTAAAAGTCAAAGAGAAAGTAATCGAAATGAAAGACTGGCAGAGAAGCCATAATATTCATATTATTGGAACACATAACGAAGAAAAACAATGAAACAGAGTTAATAATTAAAATAATAACTCACAAAAACTTTCCAGAAATAGAAAAAAAAATCTGAATCTACACACTGAAACGACTCCCTGAGCACCCTTTGAAAGATTAAGCCAGAATGATGAACTCTGAGACACAGCCTAGTAAAGCGATTAGATTTCAAAGAGATAAATTCCTTAAGGTCTCCAAGCAAAAAGATAAAATGTTTACAAAGGCAAAATGAATTAGACTAACAATTTCCTTTCAAAATCAGCATGGAAATCCAGTAACAATGGAGCACAACTTTTAGAAAACTCAGTGAAAGAAATGTTTTAGGTACAGCCAAGCCAACCATCAACAGATGTGTGAACTGTTTTTAACATACAAGAACTCGGGGAATGCTGAGCCCATCACATCTTCCTGAAAAATCTACTAGGGGGTGAACTTCATCAACAGTATGATGACCGGGGAGAACTCAGCAAAAGGACTGAAGTGAGCATTTTAGAATATACACATGTGTATTTAAGAATAAAGCAAAGGTGGGGGCACCTGGGTGGCTCTGTCCGTTAAGTGTCCTTTAGCTCAGGTCATGATCTCACAGTTCGTGGGTTTGAGCCCCACGAGGCTCTGTGCTGACAGCTTGGAACCTGGAATCTGCTTCAGATTCTGTCTCCTTCTCTCTCTCTACTCCTCCCCCACTCACACTCTGTCTCTCTCTTTCTCCCTCTCTCTCTCAAAAATAAATACTGAAAAAAAAATTTTTAAAAGAATAAAGCAAAGGTGGAGATGAGGTGGAAGGATAAAACACAAATGTTATTTATTGTGACAAAGCAGAAACAAGGCGGATGGGAGCAGCTGGGAGAGGAAAAGAGGAAAATAGATAAAATTCATTGTTATATGCAAATAGGTAATATTAACTAATACAAAACAAAAACAAAAACAAAAAAACTCTGATACACCACACAGTAAAGGCCAAATGAGAAAAAGGGGGTTAAGGGCAGTTAAAAAGGTATAGCTACAAAGGTAATTACTAGAACAAAAACAGAAATTTTCCTGACTACCAAAATAGGAAATACATATCAACGCATACACATAAATATATATCACATATTATTTATAAAAAAAGAAAATGTATGTATTGCATGTATATGCAAAGAAATACACATCTCTTAGAGAAGGAGAAAAATAAACCAAGATACATATAATCAAAACATTGTGATACAGTTGAGATGAAACAAATTGGTCATAACAGAAAAAAATACCTATTAAACAAATGATTTCAATTCGGTTCACAAAATGTAACCTAGCTCTTTGCTCTTTCAAGAGACACACTTGAAACAAAATGATTCAGAAAAGCTCAAAATAAAGTAATGGACACACAAATACCAGGCAAATGGAAATCGAGAAAGAGCAGGGTAGCAATGCTAATATCAAAGCACTCAAGCCCAAAGTCTATGACCTGACAAAGAAGGATAATTTTTAATGCTAATGGCTATAATCCATAATGTAGATCTAACACAAGAATACTGGGGTGCCTGGGTGGCTCAGTCAGTTAAGCATCTGACTTCAGCCCAGGTCATGATCTCAAGGTTCATGAGTTCGAGCCCCGCGTCAGGCTCTGGGCTGACAACTCAGAGCCTGGAGCCTGCTTTGGATTCTGTCTCCCTTTCTCTGTCCCTCCCCGGCTCGAACTCTTGCCCCCCGCCCTCTCTCTCTCTCAAAAATAAATAAACATTAAAAAAATTTTAACACAAGAATAGTTATGCGTAAGTAAAAGAACAACCACCATTATGAAATAAAACCACTGGCAGTGCAAGGACACATACTTAGAAACACACTAATAAAACGTGACTTTACTAGTCCTCTTTCAATATAAGAGTAAGAGGACAAAAATAACTAATGAGATAGAAGACCTGAACAATATAATCAATTGAGTAGATTGTGTGAATATACATCAAACCCTGCACCACAATAATAGAGACTACCCATTTTTTCTCAACTGCTCATGGCACAGTCACAAAAACTGATCAAATATTGAGAAACAAAGAAAGTATCAGTAACTCCCACAAAGTATAAATAACGTAAGCAACACTCCTGGTCACAATGCAGTAAAATTAGAATATACTTAAAAAATGAAACAAACAGAAACAAAGGGAAAATGCCTTCTACCTAGGAATTTTTAGCACTTCCTATTAAAAACTCCTAGATGAAACTGAAGTTACATAATTCTTAAAAATGACAATGAAAGCCACCACATATTAGGGCCTATGATAAGCATTTACAAGGGTGATCAAATGAATATTCATTACCCTAAACACATTTGTCCATAAAAGCGAAAGAAGACAACTGAACTAAATTCCCAGCTCAAAACCTGAAGAAGGCAACAGCAATGCAAATAAAAATAGGGCACAAGAAAACTCCCATAATAGTCCCCTCTGCCTTTAAACTATGCAAATGAATATTTTTGGTAGTATCAGAGGAAAAAAATAGGACTAGTTCTGAAATGGCAACCTGGTCTTCTAGTACCTTCTGTTTCATACTTTTGTTCCTGAGACCGCTGCAGCTCATCCTCAGCAACATTTTCTCTAATGGCCCTGAGGCTCTCAGCCTCCTCTAGCAAGGTATTCTCACACATGCTATTACAGCATAATGAAGGAGTAACTTTCAAATTAAAGAATGTCTAACTGATGACATGTTTGGGGGCATTTGCTTGTAACTGAACTGCTCTGCGATGAATTTTAGGTGTAAGGGAGAAATGGTTCAAGAGATTCAGAAAGAAGCCTTTTTACCTCTGAGATTTTTTTCCTATACTTGTAAGAGAGCAATGCATCAGAATGAACCTTTTCACACACTAGTGGAATTATCCAGGATTGAAATGACAACCGGATCAAAGCCATCCCAGTGAAGTTATGAACTACAGAAGGCAGAGGCATTGTCAAACACAGATACAGGAGCATTGTCCAAGTGCAGAGTTCAGGAGAACCACACATGCCTGATCAACACAAGGAATTCTTTGTGCCAAAAGTTTTAGTCTGATGCCTTCTTGAAGAAATTCCATGTTTGAGAATGGCCATAAAGACGTGCATCTTAGTTAACTTGGCATTTGTATAAATAAGAGAAGGAAAAATTAGGGAAAGGGGAGGGGAAGGAGGGAAGAGGGGAAAAAAACAGGGAAATTCTCTTTATACCAATTCTTCTGCTAAATGCTTTTCTATGTTATCTCATTTCATATTCTCCTAAATAATGTGATAAAGATGATATTTCCTCCTTGTTCTATATTTTAGGAATCTGACTCATTGAGAGATTCATAAAGTCTTCATTCATAAGGCAAACAGGTGATTTAGGTACAGTGTAAATTCATATTTTTCTGAGTCCAAAGCAAAATACTCTTCTTATAACTACGCTTTTTTGTAGCTCTCCATTCCACCAGTTTTCTCCCTTTTTCAGTCATTAAATACTTCCTGACTTTCTGGGTGCCGGGGAGTATTCTAAGCATCAGGATAAAGCAGTGAACAAATCAGAGCATTTCTGCTCTCACAGAGGGTATAGTCCAATGGAGGACACAGAACATGAACAGATGTATGAACAGGAATAGTATCAGATCACAAGATGGGATGGGAAGATCATTAAGCTAGCACGGTAAGAGGGAGGGTGGTTGGGTGGTTGCTTTGGGTTGGAGTTCGGGCAGAACTCTCTCCAAGGAGGTGACGTCGTGCCAGGCACAGACCTCAAAAGGGAATGAGCTGGTGTGTCTGAGGAGCAGAAGGAAGGCTAGTGGCTCTGGGCTGTAGGGAGCAAGGGGAGTGATCAGAAATGGAGTGAGGGAGGTTAGTGGGAGCCTGATCACGTGAGAATTTGTAGACTGGAGTAAAGAACTGGGGCTCTATTTTGAGGCTGGTGGGAAACTTTGGAGAGTTTTAAGCTAGAAGTTGAAGGGACCTCATTCAAGTCTTGAAATATCACACTGGAGCAGTGGAATCACGATGAAGGTGTAGCTTTCAATCACTGAAGATCATCTCCAACCAAATGGAGTGCCTTTCACAGCAAGGGGAAAAAAATCCCTTAGACTTAACCTTTAGTAAAATAACTGGCAAAAGTTGGGAATGCCTGGGTGCCTGGGTGGCTCAGTGGGTTAAGCAGTTGACTCTTGATTTCGGCTGAGGCCATGATTTCGTGGTCATGAGCTCTCTCTATAAACAATCAATCAAACAAACAAACATTAAAAGGAAAAAAACTTGGGCATGCCTACATGGGGTGGGAAAGGGTAGAGCTGCACGCAGATATACATAGATTGGCGCTGTCAATCTGAGCCTGCTCCCCCCAAAATCTAAGCCTCACCTTAAGCAACTAGCTATGAAAAAATAATTGAGCAAAAGACAACAACAAAGGGCTCAGGGAAAAAGGGGCTCAGAGGAAGCAGATCCCAGGAAATACTGAAATGGAAAATTATCCTATCGAAAGGTGAGAACACTACCTTGGAAGGTAAGGCCTTTTGATCCCTCATGAACTCGGCGATGGAGGCAGAAAACCCCCTGAACCAGACCCAACTCTGAGGGAGGAGGCTGGCGGTACACTGAGATCAGGCACTGGCCCTTCTTGCTAGTTTGAAGCTGGGAAATCACTTTGGCCCATCCTTTCCCCTCAGGAGGAAACCTATCGCATTGAAACATGAAAACAAAGAAGGAATATGGCATAACCCCATACAGAATTAATTGTAAAAAGAAAAATAGATAAAAGTGTACTGAATAGCATTCCGATAGATGATGAGAATGTTCCAGAAACATGACCAAAAGGACACAAAAAATGTACCCATATTTCAAACCAAGTTAAAAGAAATTTTAGAAAAAGATTGAAGCTTTAAGAAATGGCACTCAGAACTAGATGAACAAAATGATATATGATTAGGCAACAAAAAGATACAAAATGAGAGCTAACATAACACAGGAAAGGGCTATTTATTTATTTATAGCATGGGCAAGCGAGCAGGGGAGGAGCAGAGGGACAGAGAGAATTCCAAGCAGGCCCCATGCTGTCAGCACAGAGCCCAACGTGGGACTCCATGTCATGACCTTGGGATCATGACATGAGCTGAAATCAAGAAACAGGCGTTCACCCAACTGAGCCACCCAGTGCTCTGTGGAAGGACTTTAAAAGAAAAATTCTGAAATGAAGACTAAATGAGAAGGTATACAAGCAAGATTAGACACCATGGAAAACAAAATAAGGGAAATATGGGAGGTAAAGGAGAAGGCTAAAAAAAAAGATAAAAGAAAATATATTTACTTTTTAATGTTTATTTATTTTTAATTTTTAAAAATGTTGTTGTTTATTTTTGAGAGAGGGAGAGAGACAGCGCACGAGCAGGGGCGGGACAGAGAGAGAGGGAGGCACAGAATCTGAAGCAGGCTCCAGGCTCTGAGCTGTCAGCACAGAGCCCGGAGTGGGGCTTGAACTCGTCAACTGCGAGATCATGACTTGAGCTGAAGTCAGATGCTTAATTGACTGAGGCACCAGGGGCCCCTATTTACTTATTTTTGACAGAGAGAGGGAGAGAGAGAGAGAGAGAATGTGCATGAGCAGAGGAAGAGTGGAGAGCAAGACAGAGAATCCCAAGCAGGCTCTGTGCTGTCAGTGCAGAGCCGAAGCAGGACTCAAACCCACAAACTGTGAGATTAACAGTCATTTAAGCATCTACCTGAGCTGAAAGCAAAAGTGGGACACCCAGGCACCCCAAAAGAAACTTTATTTAAAAAAGAAGAGTTTAAATGGATTTAAGGGCAAGTGATACATATAAAAGTCAAGGAAAGGAGCTCAAATATTAATATAATTGGAGACACCAAAGAAATTGGAACAGAATAAATATTTAACAACCATAATTCAAGAAACATTTCCTAAAATAAAAAATTGAATTTTCATATTCAAAGGGCACATCATATACTTTGAATACACAACCCAGAACACTCAACAGGGAGACATATCCTACTTAAATCAAAGGACTTTAAGCAAAGAATATGAGAATCTAGACAAAGAGCCATGTTATTTATAAAGGAGAGAAAATCAGATTTGGATGATACCCTGATAACTTCCTTTTGAATTTAGAAAGCAATGGAGCAGCATGTTTAAGGTATTCAGCAAAAGAAAAATATTAAGTAGGATTTTTAAATTCAACAAAATTCTCCTTTAATTATAAAGTCTAGGGGCACCTGGGTGGCTCAGTCAGTTAAGCGTCTAACTTTGGCCAGGTCATGATCTCGTGGTTCATGAGTTCAAGCCCCACACTGGGCTCTGTGCTGACAGCTCAGAGCCTGGAGCCTGCTTCAGATTCTCTGTCTCCCTCTCTCTGCCCTTCCCCCGCTCATTCTCTCCCTCTCTCTCTCTCTCAAAAATAAATAAATGTTAAAAAGAAAATTTTAAAAACAAAAACAGGATGTTCAAATTTACCAGAAGCATTCAAAAGAAAAGAAAGTAGAGGTCCTAATCTGGCTAGCAGACTAAGTAAAATTCAAATTAAAGAGAATCAAATAAGATAAATAGGGACACTAGGCTGGTAACTGCTAGTTTCTGAAAAAGATGTAATAATTGTTAACTTCTATGTATTCAGTGACAGCATCCATTTTCATAAAGCAGAAACTATGGGGGAAAGAGGAGAACAAACACTAAAAACAGTAAACTAGCAGTTTTCTCACAGACATAGATCACACACAAAACGTTCCTGAGCATAGAGGTGGTCTAAAAACTTAACAATATGGGATGTATAGGTATATATTAATACAGCTTATCAGTTGCATATGAATTATTTGTGAAATTGATCATATAATCAGTAGACTTCAAAGAAAACTTCAGTAAGTTCCAAAGAGCTTTAAAAATGTGTGTGTGTGTGTGTAAGACAAAAAGGCTTTTCCAGATGCAGATTAAAAAATAAATTGTTAGTCTGGTAAGCATTGAGACCATGGAACATGCACAACTACATTGGATCCAACTTTGGAGACAAAGGAAAAAGGATTTGCTGACAAATTTGATATGGGCCAATAACATCAAGAGGAATTAAGGACATTGACTAGATTCTGGGCTTAATAAATGGGGGGTCAGTTTTCAAGGCAGGAAAGACCAGAAGCAAGGCTAGTTAGGACAATATTCTATTTTGAACGTGTTAACAACGAGCTGCTTATTTGACATCCAGTTGGGAACTGGATACATTTGTCCCCATCCCAAGCTGCCTATCAAATGTTCCTTTAGAGCTCACCCAGTAATCTTCCCGAAAGGAGGTCTGCTCAAGTCATTTTGCTCCACCTCATTACTTTCCCAAGACAGTCCAGTGCTGCAGTGTTTCATTGTTCTGTGTATTCTACTGACCTCGGCAACTGCCCAGCTGCCCCACCCCTTGCTCTAGCTCTCTGACTTAGCTGGTGACTCCTCATCCCTTTCCCTCATTAATGGCTCCACTAGAACCTAAGAAAAACACATTTCAAACTAATATAGAGCATTAGTTCTTGCTAAGCAAAGCTCTCGTTCATTTTCAATACCGTTTTACCCCCAATATATGTGCAGCTGCCTTATCTTTCTAAATTTGGCTTTCAGCAGTTGTCTTGGAGCTGTAAGGAATCTTGTTACCTGCTGCTATTGGAAACAGGTAAGTTAAGACAGGTGTCCGGTTGTCACTGAGAACTTAAGTTGATAGCTTCTGTGCTTTTCTGAGAACAGAACCAGTTTTATTTTACACACTTCCTTGATATTTGATCACATTTCATGAAATCCAATGCAAGTTCTCAGGAGTCTCCAAGGATTGGAGACTGTCAGGAAAAGAATCAGAATGGGAAAAAAGGAATCCGCAGGACTACTATGCAGGACAGAGAAGTCATGACTTTGAGCAATTTTCCAAAGGACTGTGGTAGGTCTTACCCTGGGTCAAAGCATTCAAATCAATGACAGAGTATGGGAATCCAGGAAAAGGGGCAGAGTTAGGTCATCACCACGTCTTTCTGCCATCATAAATCTGAAACAGACTGAAAAGATCATCTGGTGTGGAATGTCTTGACTGTACAGAAATAACTGGTATTTCTGTACTTTAAAGATAAGATACTTCAGACCCAGATATTCAGCTAAGTGGTGGGTATTTAGAATTAGACTCCCGACTCTTTGCAAGGTATTTCCTCTTGGATCCATAATTCAAATTGCCTAAGCTATTGTTCCCACTACTATTGGGCCACTGATCTTACAGCTTCTCTACAATAAAGGAAGTGAGAGCAAAACTTGCTGGTTGGGCTAGGGGAAGAGGAAAATTGAAATGGAAGAGAGGAGAGACTAAAAGTTATCAAGTATGAATTCTATATTGTACTCTGTGGAATACCTTTTGTAGATGCCATCTAATTTAATTATCATATGAATCCAGTTTAGTAGGTATCATCCCCAGTTTATAGGACAGGAAAGATTAAATAACTTGCCAAGCTATAGAGGTAGGAGTTGGACATTTCCCCCCTGTGTGCCCATTTCATTGTACATGATCTTATTGACCTCCCCTTTTTTTTTAATGTTTATTTGCTATTTATTTTGAGAGAGAGAGAGAGAGAGAGCGCATGTGAGTGAGCAGAGGAGGGGCAGAGATAGAGAAGGAGAGAGAATCCCAAGCAGGCTCCACCCTGTCAACATGCAGCCTGACCCGGGACTTGATCCCACGAACGGTGAGATCATGACCTGAATTGAAATCAAGAGTTGGAGGATTAACCGATTGAGCCAACCAGATGCCCCCTTACTGACTCTTTCTGATGACCAGAATTAAATGTTCCTGGATTTTCTCTAATAATTTATGCTTAGTCTAGCACGGAAAGTTTCCAAGTAGGAAATTAAGTACCAAGCAAAACAACTAGCTTAAGAATCAGTTTGAAAATTTGAATTAATGCAATACATTTTAGAGCAAAACTTAAAGAAATATAAACATATAAGAAATGTTGGACTGTATTTTGAATTAATTACTTTTTGAAATTAACAATTACTTGTAGGTCAATTTTAGTCTTATTGAGATTCTGAATGAACCAACATTAAATCTACACATTAACTCATAAAAATAATGTGTTTTCAGTGCTCAAGAGCAAGATGTGTCTTTCCATTTATTCAAGTTTCCTTTTATGTCCCTTAGTAAATTTTGTAGTTATATATGTCTAGAATATTCCTTTTAAAATTTATTTCCAGCTTTTAAATACATTATTGCTACTGTAAATCGGATTTTCTTGTTATAATTTTCATTCCATTTTTCATAAAATATGATAAATATTTTCCATTTTTATATTTATAACTAATCATATTTAACGTGATTTTTGGGAGTTTGGGGGGGGTTCTAGAGGGGTAAATAATCATCTAACTTGCAAATGATGATAATTTGTCTCTGCCACCATATGTCTCTTATTTCTGATTGTTTTCACATATTTTTGGCTGGAAATACAAGAACATTGAATGAATATGTTGAGATGGATTCAACCTTGTCCTGTTTCTAGATTCTATGGAATCACTCATATCATATTTTTAAATAGGATTGTTGGACACTAGTTTAAGGTTTTTTCAGTTGGTTTATATTTATTTTTGCCCTTATGCAACCAATAAAATGGTTTTATCTTTTGAGTGAATCATGAGAAATTTGCAGGTTTTCTGTATTCCATCTTCCCTGTATTTCTGGAATGAAGCCAACTGAGTCATGACTAGTCCTTTAAAATATTTCTGTGATTATTTTAAGGTTTTTTTTTTTTTCTTTTAGAGATGAAAGAGCTTTATAGTTTTCCCTTTTTCAGACAGGATTTGAAATTAATTTTATGTCTCTTTTTAAGTGAATTTGAAACAGTTAATCATTTTTATATGGGACAGTTCATGATATTTGCTCCAGAGGAGATTAAATACATTAACATAAGAGCTTGGAAATTTGGATATACCTTTTTTTAAAAAAGTGTTTTAAATTCCTTTGTCAGTTCTTGATATCTTCATGCTTTTTAGTTCAATTTTTAAAATTCACATTTTCTTAGAAAATAATACATCTTATCAAAATTGTGTGAATATGTTACCAAAACATTGATAATTGCACACATAAATGCTTTCAATCTCCTGTGTAGTTAATTTCTCATTGCCAGTTTGCTGTATTTGAGGATCTTTTTCTTATATATACAGTACTTGAAAGAGTTATGTCAATTTTGTTTTTGTTGTCCTTTTTTAATGAACCACCTTTAAGTTTATAAATTCTGATTTTATACTTTTCAATATATTATCATTTCTATTACCTTATCATTATTTTATATGTTGAATTAAATTGCTAATGGATTTATATTGCTTCTTTTTAAATATCAACGGAAACATTTAAAACCAGGAATTTAACTTTTAACTACAAATTGACCACATCGTATTTTTTTGATATGACTTGTTCTCACTGTTTTTCTTTTCAATTTTACATTTGCCTCCAAATTCTAGGATATTTCTAAAAGTATTTCTTCTTGGTGGATTAATTTCATTTACTTCATTTTGAATAAACTCTAAGAGTGTTTTTGCCATTGTGTTATGCAAATGTACTTATTGTTAATTATTTATGTGTTGTTTCTCATTTATTGCTATTTGTAATAATTATTTATTATTAAAGCCTTATGTAATTTACAATTACTCATAGATTCAGAAATTCTTTTGAAGGACACAAAGTTAGGAACACACATGCTTACATTATTGTTTTTATTATTCACACAGAGCGTTGGAGTCACATGTGCAGGCTCTGAAGGCTAGCTGGCCACAATTGTACCCAGGCCCTGCCTTTCTCTTGCTATGGAAGCTTGTGTGTCACTCAGGGTCTCAGAGTCTCAGTACCATCATTTGCAAAGAGGGACTAATCATATATACACACAGATATTTCAATGAGATAGCGAAAGTAAAGCCTGGTGCGTAGCACCCAGCACTATTCAAGACCTCAACAGTAATAATAACATTCTTTTTCCGGGTTGCTGCCTTAATCAATCAAAAGCTATGAATGATGTGATAATGTGATAATGTTTCCTCCGATGCATTTATTTTTCCCAATTTTGCTGCATTCTAAGATTCTGTTTTACATATTTCCTGAGGAGTAAATATGAATTTACATATTTCCCGAGGAGTAAATATGAATAATTACTATGCTTTCCCTTTGTCTCTGTAAATTAACCTCTGTCTGTTGGTAAAATTTGCCTTGAATTCTCTTTTCAGTGATAGTGACATTACTCTCTGTGTTGGTTTGTTTTTTAATTGAGATAAAATTGATGTATAACATTGCGTTAGCTGTCCTTGGTTTTATCTGAGGCTGCTTAACACTTCTTTCTTTTAAACGTTTGTGCCATTTGTGATACATGTATTTGGTAAATAGACTGTATGTACTTATATATTTTTTAAGAAACATATCTTTAATTAGGGAATTTTTACCTATTTACAATGATTATCACAAAATGTGTTTGACTACAGCTTCTGTGAATTTATATCCCTGTTTTAATTTTCTTTCTCTTTCCTTTTTGTCTTCCATGTGGAATGTCACTCTTTCTTCCAGTAATGTTTTGAAAGTTATAACTTTTGTAGATTACCTAAACAAAAATCCATTGTTTAGTATTCATGATTAAAAATATCACAAAGAGGAGCGCTTGGGTGGCTCAGTCCGTTGAGCTACCAACTTCGGCTCAGGTCACGATCTCATAGCTCCAAGTCTTGTGAGTTCGAGCCCCACGTCAGGCTCTGTGCTAACAGCTCAGAGCCTGGAGCCTTCTTCAGATTCTGTGTCTCCCTCTCTCTCTGCCTTCCCCTGCTCATGCTGTCTGTCTCTCTCTCTCAAAACTTAAATTAACATTAAAAAAATATATATATCACAAAGAAAGTATCATCCATGCAAACACTGTTATGGATGGTAAGGTAATTAGTACACATTTACTTTTAATCAGAACTCTCTTAACACATAACAAGATTCTGTGATTACAGTTTTGTATTTAAGCAGAGATTTCTAACATTGAATTATTTGAATTACATTCTTATACTCTCAAGAATATATTTCACATTTTTCATGTTTTATAATTATATTGACAATAATTACTTTGTCTCAAGAATAAATTTACATGACAAAACCTCTCCAGGTCTTTCTAAAGATATTTTTCTAATTTTGAGTTATTTACATTAATTCTTAAGTGCTCCCTTCAGCAGCACATAAACATTAATTCTTAATTCTATTAACCAAAGTATATGTTTGAGTAACACTTTGAAAAAATGAATTTGAACATTATATTTTCTTAGATTTAAATAAAAATTATAATTGCTTTATAGAAGTAACATCATATCTGCTGTGAAATTTGCAATCTTTCCCCCTCAAAATTGCATTGATTTTGCTTCATTGTTTTTTTTTTGTCAATTTATTTATACAAAGCCAAATCTTAAATCAATATTAAATTTTGTCAGTTCAAGAATTAATTTTTAATAAAACTTTTATTTAGGACAACTTGAGATTTATAGCAAAATTATAAATATACTAGTGTGACCATATGTCCTGTACCTAGTTACCCCATTGATGTTTTACCTTGGTATGGCATATTTAGCATTTAATATGGTATATTTATTACCAGTAATAAATCAATATTTTTGGCAACTATGTATATACCTGCTATAAGCATTCATGTGCAGGCTTTGGTGTGGACATAAATTTTCAGATCCGTTGGGTAAGTACTTAGGAGTGCAATTGCTGGATCATATGTGTCTATGTTAAGACTGTTCAGCTTTGTAAGAAACTGGCAAACTGTCCTCCAAAGTAGCTATACAGTTTAGCATTCCCACCAGCAATGAATGAGTTCCTATTTCTCAGCATCCTCACCAAACTGTGCTATTGTCAGTTTTTGTGCATTTTCACTACTCTACTAGGTGTGTAGTGTTATCTTATTATTAGCGCCTTAATTTATTCTTAAAAAAATTTTTTAATCTTTATTTATTTTTGAGAGAGAGACAGAGTGTGAGCAGGGGAGGAGCAGTGAGAGAGGGAGACACAGAATCCGAAGCGGGCTCCGGGCTCTGAGCTGTCAGTACAGAGCCCAATGCGGGACTCGAACCCACGAACTGTGAGATCATGACCTGAGCCGAAGTCAGATGCTCAACCGACTGAGCCACCCAGATGCCCCATTAATTTATCTTTTAAATGCATTAGAATATTTATCCACAAAGTCAATGTTTTCTGGGGTACACATGGATTTTAGCAATTTTCTTTTTAACATCTGTATACTCAGCTTTATTTTCAATGCAAGCCAAGCGTTCTTCAGCTGTATCTTCTGATTACTGCTCCTATTCCAATTGTTGTGATTTATTTCTCGAGAAATTCATAATTCTTAAGTTGGATTTCCATTTGCTATCTTCCCATTACTATGATCTTCAACATTTTTCTTTTCTTTTTTTGGGGGGGGGTAGTATTTTCTGTATCATCAGACAGCTTCTTTAATTTGAGCTTTATGTCCCTTATTCAAGATTCTGAATTTCTAATTCTGTCTTCTAATGGAGGTTTTTAATTCAGGTGTTAGATTTGTCTAGTTTTTTTTTTTTGTAGCATCCATTTCCCTTTGAATTTCTGCCTTTATTTCATCTCTTCTTTTGTAATGGCTTCATGTCCCTGCTTTTTAAAGCTGGCTTTATTCACAGAATCATTCTCTATGATACGATTTCTTCCAAGTGTTCCAAGTAATGAGAAAAGGATAATCCGGATCTAGTGTTTGCCAACCGTCAAGTTTTGTGGCTTGGCTTTCCTATTGCCTAATTAGTTGCAATTAAAAAACATCTTTATTTCTTCTTAGGAAACATAAACGATTGATAGGATGTACAACAAAATCTTTAATGCCCAAGACGCATTGCGGCATTTCTCTCCAGAGGACAATCTAGCAAAACATCACCATGCTTACCTATTATTATCTGACTCATTGTTTTCAGAGGGGTGCAATCTCCGAAGCTACTTGACTAGAGACATTCTGGGGGAAGATGGGAACACATCTCAGTACTTGAAAATAATAATTTACTATAATAGAGAGGTTGATATCTGACTTTTGGATAATAAAGGTCTGGGTTTCTGACCCACACGCAAAGATAGCAGGTGAGAAATTTTATATTTTATACATCAGGCAAGAATGTTTGGCTTCCCTTAGGTGACAACCATATGCCAATGTCTCTTTCATATTCTAATTCTCATTTCTGTTTCACATGTTTTTAATTAATGGAAGTGCTCCCTATGGTCTGGCAATATGTTGACTGTCAGCCTTAGTCTTAGATGTAGTTACAAATTATAATAACTTCCCGAGTTCCCACAGGTATTCCATTGGGAGTTGGGAAAAACTGAATTAAAGAAAGCTAGCCAAATGATATAACATGATGGTTTAAAAAAAGGTATTTCAATAGAAATACAGGACATTTTTTACACATAGATCTTATAAGGTAGATAATGCTTGAACAATACAGAAGAAAATGTTTACAGATTCATAGCAGATAATAAATAGATTATGTCAACAATGGTTTTATTTAATAAATGAAATTTGCAATATATAATATTAGTAAAATAAAATATCTGAGATGCAGGTATTAATTCAGTGCTGTATAAGCATTGTTCTGGTTTGCTCAGAGACTGAAACAGGGATTTTGAGATGCATAAGGAGAAACTGAAAAGAACCAAATGAATAGTAATACAGGAATTATAAAGAGGTGGGGGCACTCGGTGGCTCAGTTGGTTGAACGTCCGACTCTTGATTTCAGCTCAGGTCATGATCTCACTCTCATGAGACTGAGCCCCACATCGTGCTCTGTGCTGACAGTGTGGAGCCTGCTTGGGGTTCTCTCTCTCTCTCTCTCTCTCTCTCTCTCTCTCTTTCTCCTTCTCTCTCTGCCTTTCCCCTGCTTGTGTGCACACTCTCTTTCAAGTGCTCTCTCCCTCTCTCTCTCTAAGATAAGTAAATAAACTTTAAAAAAAGAAATTATAAAGGGGTACTTAAAACCAAAAATTAGAGGTCTCTAGACATCTCCCTGCACCAATAGAAATTATTAGGCAATAAGAAAATAATGTCCAATCCATATTTTATAGCTTTATACAAGTATAGTTTTCATAAAGTAAAATTCACCCATTTTACATGCACAGTTTGAAGACTTTTGGCAAATGTGTAGGGCCATGCAACTACCAGCATTATCAAACTTAATAACATTTCCAGAACCTCCCCAAAGCCCCCTGTCACCCTTTGACAGTCAGTCAAGGCCTCCAGCACTGACCTCCTGGGATCACTAGTCAGCCTCCGGTCACTATTGCTTCTCCTTTTCTAGAATATCATACAAACGGATGCATACACGACGTAGGCTTCTGTGACTGGCTTCTTTCCCTCAGCATGGTGCTTCTTAGATTTATCTCTCTTGTTGGCATTTCAGCAGTTTTTAGTAGTTCTTTCTTTATCACTGAGCAATAGTTCTTTTTATGGATATCTCACATTTTGTTTATCCACTCAGCAGTTCGTGGACATGTGTGCTCTTTACAGTTTGGGGTAATGAATAATGCTGCTATAAACATTCGTATATAGTTGATCAGCAGACACAGGTTTTCATTTCTCTCGGGTAGTGGGATTGTTGGGTCACATAGTAAGTTTATACTTGACCTTTTAAGAAACTGCCAACACGTTTCCAAAGTAGCTGCACTGGTTTACATGCCAACTAACGATGCAGTTGGCTCCCCGTTGCTCCATGACTTGCCGAAACGTGAGATCATCGGTCTTTTCAGTTTTAGCTATCCTAAATGTGAGAAACACGTTCAAAGGCAGAGCACATTTGCACATCTCTCCAAGCCTGCTGGGTCCCCTGGGGTCTCACATATACATGTGTAGTCTACCTGTCCTCTGGGTATGCATGGAACATTTATTATCCGTTCTTCTACAGATCTCTTGGCTCTCATTACCAACATCTTCCTGTATTCTTCCTGAATTCTTAAGCTGCCCTGCAACCAGATCCAAACTAAATCTACTTTTTCTGTCGGGTAAAGTAATAGGTTTTAACCACCCAAGTGTGGAAGGGGTGGAAATGACCACCCCTTATTGCAAAAAAAAAAGTCACCATTATTTACCAATGAAGCATCAGTTACCCCTGAGTAAATCTTTTCAAGTTGTTGCTTGGCTTTGGCCAGTTTCCTGTGCCCTGAATTTTTTTTTGTCTTTACTAATGTTATCCAGTCTATATTCATTTTTTTAAAATTTTTTTTTAACGTTTATTTATTTTTGAGACAGAGAGAGACAGAGCATGAATGGGGGAGGGACAGAGAGAGAGGGAGACACAGAATCGGAAGCAGGCTCCAGGTTCTGAGCCATCAGCCCAGAGCCTAACGCGGGGCTCGAACTCACAGACCGCGAGATCGCGACCTGAGCTGAAGTCGGACGCCCAACCGACTGAGCCACCCAGGCGCCCCAGTCTATATTCATTTTATGGAGACAGAGAATCTCTCCCTCTTCCCACCCAACCATGCTACTACTACCAGAAATAACGCCATTAGTCTGGTTTTTTGTGAAATGGGAAAGAATTGGTAACACATGTGCCCCAAAATGATACTAAGTGCCATATCTACCTAGCCAGGCTGTGAGCACTTTGGAAAAGAGTATGGCTGAGACTAGGGAAGTAAGAGAATTGGGAGTTTTCAGGGTATGACTCCAGGTTTATACACACCTGGTCAGAGTTGAGACAGTAGAGAAGGATAAATCGTAGCAAGAGTGAGTTTTATCATGAGCTTGGGAGAAGAGTCAAGAAGAATATGAAGAATAAAAATGATGAATAATTTAGTTATCTTTGGATGTATTACATGTTATTTTAAAGATAATAGCAGTCCATTACTCCTTCTCTTCAGTTATGATTCTAAGATAAAAGAAACTGGCCAAAAGTAAAATTAAGAATAAAGGGAAAGTTTCTTTCTAAATATTGAAACAGTCCAGAGGGAGAAGTCGTACAATTCTCTTTTCCTTTAGGACGTTAAGAGTAGAAAAAGATGGGGCACCTGGGTGGCTCAGTCAGTTGAGCGTCTGACACCTGATTTTGGCTCAGGTTATGATCTCACAGTTCATGAGTTCGAACCCCACATCGGGCTCTGCGTTGACAGTGTGGAGCCTGCGTGGGATTCTCTCTCTCCTGTCTCTCTCTCTGTCCCTTCTCTGCTGCTCTCTCTAAAGAAATAAATAAATAAACATTTTTAAAAAATAATAGGAAGAAACAGCTTTCTGGCTTGGAGGACTGAAGTCAAAACAGGATAAATCTGACGAATACTTGATACTATTTCCAGGTGTAAAAGACTAGTAACTTATATTAAACTATAAATTGTGATAAGATTTTGGATGGTAGTATAGTGGAAATTACTCATAACTGTTACTGAGTATACACGGGACTACTATGATAGTTATTGTCTTATTTTTTACCCTCTCTCAACTGATCAATATATAGGACACATTATATACTAGACTTGTTTAGTTACTCAGGATCCCAACAGAGTATTATGTAGTCAGAACAGGGGTTTTAAGAAAAAAAACTGTGTATGGGCAAAGCCTTATTATTATCACTACTTCTGTTACTATCCACCAACTACCTCTTTGAGACCCTAGTCACTGTATCCTATGTCTTTCCTAAAAGTATCTCTGCTTCTGAGATAAATGAGTCTTCACGGATAGCTTACAAACGCACAAATCACCATGTACCCTGAGTGTCCTCAGAAGGGTAACTGTTGTATGTAGCTCTGACAAAGAAAGGAAAATTATATGTGCAACACAAAATTGTCCTGATGCTAGATGCAAGGAAATCTAAACGAAGCCATTGTAAATAGAGCAGAATGATGACTCTCCCACCCACGGTTCTGCAGTTTTTTGCTGATTAAGGCTCAGATTTTTATTTCCTCATTTGTGCTTAAACCAATTTTTCCTTTGGTTATATTAATAACAATTAATATTATATTAATATTTCCTGGTGCTTTATACATTTTGAAACATTTCTGCTGGATCTGTTCAATCACAACAACTCTGCTATTATCCTCATCATAGAGCTAGCTTTCGGAGGAGTGAGGTAAGAAAATCAGTGAGTGGTTCCATTAGTCATAATTCTATCCAGTGGCAAGCCCAGAATTCGCACCAGGGTATTTTTTAAAGCCACATCGAATACATGTTTTTTTTCCATCTTGCATGCTGGGCAATCTCTAGAGAAGACATTGTGTCTTTTATAGTTAGAAAAATGGAGGCGTTCAGAATCAGTAAGAGGTATCCTTTTTTTATATTGTGTTGTTGGATGCTTATCCTGGCAAGACATGATTCATCCAAAAATGAAGTTTGGAGTAAACATCCACAGTGAGGGAAGGTCATTTAGAAAATCCACAACCTTTTAATTTGTTTCTGTAGTACTTTATCTGTGCCTATCTGACATCTTTACCCAACATCTAATTTGGTCATAATTTTCTCTCCAGGTGTGTTTGTTCTCCTACTGAACTATAAAATTATCAGAGGCAGAGTTTATGTGATGAATTGCACATAGTGCTTACCATAATGCTTTGCACATTATAATTCACAATAATTGTTTGTTAAATGAATTAATTACACAATCCTATTATTGTTTTTGTATTATAATTATATTTCCTTGGTGTATTATTAACAAGAGCTATCAGTTTGGATGAGCTAAGAAGGAATCGTTTAATAGAGGGACAGACAATAATGAACCAACGTGGATGATATGTGGGAAAAAACTAGTGATATCAGGGAAAGAGATGAAAGGAAGTTAGGGAGATCTGGGAGTTATAAGGATAGAGTCAGTCCAGAAAAAGCTGGGGAAAAAACACTGATTGGACTTGACCATGTTCGCTTTTAACAGAGTTTAAGTGAAACTTCTTCCTGAAACCACTCCAGACTCCCACCTTCCTGTCCAGTAAGCTTTTGAATAATTCATCTTTATGTGGAGAGAGGGAATTATAATGGACAAAGCAGTAAGCTTTTGAATTAGAACAGGTGGATTTGTACTGACACTGTCACATTACTCTGGAAATGTACCGAATGCCAAAACTACTGGTTTTGTCAGCTACACTTACTTTCCCATCTCCTTTTTGCTCGGTGACAGGGTATCTCCTTCCTTTGGCCGGCCACTCTCTAACTCCCCACGGGACAATATCTTCCTGGGTAAGTCCATGGAATAGGCACATGGTTCACACTATGCACCTTCTGAGCTCCTCCCTGGAAGTTTCTACATTAGAGGTGGGGGTGCTACTGGAAACTCTGTTTAAGGTCCTTTCTCAAAAACGGCTTGAGGGAGAGTCTCAGAGAGAATGAAATTTTGGCCGGGTTTAGGTTCAGTTCAAGAGATATTTTGAATGCTGATTCAGTAGCTATAAAAATAGATTTGTTCCAGCTCTAACTGGTTTACTATTTTTGTTAAAAAGTTTTAAATAATTGAGAGGAGGAAACAAACACTTGGGTTTATTCAGAAGCTTTCAGACAAGGCAGGAGTGTAAGTGGCTTTTATGTATAGGGTGCAACAACCCCTTGATGGGAACACAGACATCTAGAAACGGGAGAACACAAATGAGAGAGAGCAAATTGTTTCTCAGGCTTGCTGTGCTCCCCACGGACTTGAGAAGGGAGTGGAGAAAGCCAGCCAAATTAGCTGGCACAGAACGTCAAAGCCAGATGAGGAATTTTAAAAGGCAGAAAAGACCTTTAATCAGGAGACCATACCCTGCAGGAGATCAAAAGCCCGTTAGATACAACCATTATGATGGAACTTAGTGCTAAAAGGGCCATTTGGATAATTAAAGCCTCGTATATGACTTTTATTGCCTCTACTCTCAGATGCCTCCAGAGAGAACAAAGACCCTGCCCATGTAGATGGAGATATGAGCAGAAATCCTGGTAAGGAGACTACCCTCCTGACAGCAATGAGGTTTGAAGGATACCAGTGACAGGTTGGCTACCAATTATAACCCAAAGGTTATATAAACCCAGAGGTTGGCTACTGAATATAACCCAGAGGTGCACTGGAGGAGTGGAGCGGAGCAGTCTGGCAGCCTGTCCACCATATTCCACCTGAAGATAGGTGGGGTTTTGTGGGGGCTTTTGTGTTTTGAGGGTTTTTGTGGGGTTCTTTTGTTTTTGCTTTTTTGTTTGTTTTTTGCTTTTTTGTTTGTTTTTTGTTTTGTTTTGTTTGTGTTTTTTTGCATAGTGTTTAAGACTCTCATGGTGTAGTGGGGGAAAGACAGTCCAGTTCTATGATTTCCCTTTAAAAAACAGCCCTGGGGGCGCCTGGGTGGCGCAGTCGGTTAAGCGTCCGACTTCAGCCAGGTCACGATCTCGCGGTCCGTGAGTTCGAGCCCCGCGTCCGGCTCTGTGCTGACGGCTCAGAGCCTGGAGCCTGTTTCCGATTCTGTGTCTCCCTCTCTCTCTGTCCCTCCCCCGTTCATGCTCTGTCTCTCTCTGTCCCAAAAATAAATAAACGTTGAAAAAAAAAATAAAAAAAAAATAAAAATAAAAAACAGCCCTGGAAGCTCTGGCCCTAATTTCTCTCATAGTAGCAGCTGGTTGATTCTGAGTAGCATCTGTCTCCTTTAGACAGGTCACCACAAGCCTAGTGCTTACATTATTGCTTTTTTTAAAAATTTTTTACATTTATTTATTCATTCATTTATTTACTTATTATTGAAGTACAGTTGACACACAATGTTACATTAGTTTCAGGTATACAGCATAGTGATTTGACAACTCTACATGCTATGCTGTGCTCACAAGTATAGCTACCATCTGGCACCATAAAATGTTGTTACAACACCATTAATTATATTCCCTATTCTGTGCCTTTTCTTCTGGTGACTTACTTATCCCATAACTGGAAGCCTATATCTCCCATTCTCCATGATTGGTTATTTAAAAAAAATAATAGCCTTTATATCCTTGTCTGTATAAAAATAGGAAACTAAACGATTAAAAACTAAACAAAAAAAGAACACAATTTTTCCTACATGTGGTCCATTTCACCTATTTGCATTATCTGCCTAGTCTCTGCTGCAACATTTGAACTGGTCACTCTTAATATAGAGAATGTTTAGTCATGAACTTGTCAAGATTGTATTGAACATACCAGTGAATAAAACCTGAGTTTATTTTTTAATGTATTTCTGCCCGAAAATGGATTGTTACCTTCCTTTTTGGTTGATCAATGTGAGATGCTAGTGGGATAGGGAAGAGAAAAACAGGTATTGGAGTCAGGCAGCCTGGGCTCAAATCCCAGCTTTGGCAATAATCAAGAGGGCGCTGGAGGAAAGTCACATTCTGGCCACAGTTTCCTCATCTTTAAAAATAGGTGTAATAAAATTTATCACACAGAGTGACTCTGGGGATTGAATAAGAGCATAATGCAAAGCTCCTAGCACATAACAACTGCTCAATAAGTGACATGTTTATCAATTAATGATCAATTTTATATTCCAGCCCCAGATTGAGTCAAGTTTTTATGGCAATAAAATCAGGCAACCTGAACTAAGTTGGGTGGAAATGGGCTACATAGTGTAAAGAATGGAAGAAAAATGAAATCGCTCTTTGACAGGCCAATTAATAAAATCAGTATAATGAATTAGACAAGGGGCCAGCAAACTTTTTCTGTGAAGCAAAATAGTACATTCTTTAAGCTTTGCAGTCCATGAGGTCTGCATTGCAGCTACCCAACTTTGCCCTTGTAGCGTGAAAGCAACCACAGACAAAGACATAAGTGAATGAGCATAGTTGTGTTCCAATAAAACTTTGTTTATGGACACTGAAATGTGAATTTCATATAATTTTCACATGTCACAAAATATTATTATTCTTTCGGGGTTGTTTCCAACCATTTAAAAAAGTAAAAACGTGCGATGCCTGGGTGGCTCGGTCAGTTAAGCATCCATTCAACTCTGGCTCAGGTCATGATCTTGCCACTCATGGGTTCGAGCCCCATGTCCGAGCTCTATGATGACAGCTCAGAGCCTGGAGTCTGCTTCAGATTGCCTATCGCCCTCTCTGTCTCTGCCCCTCCCCTGCTTGTGCTCTGTCTCTCTCCCTTTCTCTCTCTCTCTCTCTTTGTCTCTCAAATAAGTAAGTAAATAAGTAAATAAGTAAATAAATAAGTAAATAAATAAATAAATAAATAAATAAATAAATAAATACTATTCTTAGTTCTCTGGCAATACAAAGTCAGATGGCAGCCTGAATTTGGCCTGTGGGCCATAGTTTGCCCACCCCTGCATTAGAACAGTAACATGCAAAGGCATTATAAAAACATTCGAACTCCCAGAGACAGAATTAACTTCAATTAATTTTATATCCAAATAATCAGAAGCAAATAGAAATTTACAGAAGCAAATTTTGGCAGAGTAAATCCTCTGAATGCCTGCCTGACCCCAAGTCCATCTGGAAGGACTAGCCCCTTCTGGAAATTGATGTGTTGGACTAACAGGGTCTGATGGCTAATTAACAGCCAAACTACCCTAACTCACCAAGTCCTCCTAAGTTTTATTTGTTGTTTTTTTTTTTTTTTCTACAGAGTTGCCTACAGGGAGGGGATGTACTGGTCAGGCTGACACAAATATCTATTTTGTTTGACAGTTATTTCTTATCACAAATGGGTAAACTGTGATTATGATTTGCTCATCAGACTTTTGTAAATTATATTTTTTTTCTCCCTTAAGCCTGAATCAGCTTTTCCGAATCCAATTAACTTGGGGATACATATGAGAGTGTTTTTATGAGCCTATGTGGCTAAGGGCCAGGTCCTCAACACTCACTAATTTATGAAGGTAATTTCCCTTTTAAAGGCCTTTCTATGTGTCCAGCCAGCCTTCCGCAGTGGCCCACACTCACGCTGTGCCATACATTCTCCATCAAAACTTCCAACTCTTTTTAGGAGGTTAGTGTGGTGATTCACCGAATTGTAACAAGTAAAGTAACAATGGTACATACGAAGTGCTCAATTAGTATTCGCTATTATGATGATCAAGACTTCAATTATTGACAACTGCTGTCACTTTACCCTTATATCTTAATTAGACACATTAATAGACCTCACTCCTTTTTCTGTCCCTGATATTAAAATAGGATAATTCATTTGATACGGGTTGCTGAGATACAGGGAATTACAATAGACTGTCTCAGATTTTTTAATTTTTTTTTTAATTTTTTTTCAACGTTTATTTATTTTTGGGACAGAGAGAGACAGAGCATGAACAGGGGAGGGGCAGAGAGAGAGGGAGACACAGAATCGGAAACAGGCTCCAGGCTCCGAGCCATCAGCCCAGAGCCCGACGTGGGGCTCGAACTCACGGACTGTGAGATCGTGACCTGGCTAAAGTCGGACGCCTAACCGACTGCGCCACCCAGGCGCCCCTCAGATTTTTTAATTTAAAGCTACTTTGAAATAGCTCACCTTGGGGCGCCTGGGTGGCGCAGTCGGTTAAGCGTCTGACTCGGTTTCAGCTCAGGTCATGATCTCACAGTTCGTGAGTTCAAGCCCCATGTCAGGCTCTGTGCTGATGGTGCAGAGCCTGCTTGGGATTCTCTGTATCTGTCTCTCTCTGCCCCTCCCACACTCTTTCTCTCAAAAATAAATAAACTTAAAAATAAAATAAAAAAAAAAAGAAATAGCTCATCTTTTCATATGGTGTCAAAAGAGCTTTCTACTTAAATCAAGGTCACATGCAGAAAGAAAGGAAAGAAGGCCTCAGATGCATGGAGCACTTACTCTTCTCCAGAACCACTAGGCACTGACACATATATTTAATGTTCTTGAGAGTCCTGTGTAATTATTCCCTCTGTACCAACAAGCAAAATGATTGCTCAAAAAAGTGAATTTGTGTTTTTCAGGTCATACAGCTGGGAAGGTTACCTCCAGGATTTGGATTGGAATCTCACCTTCTCTCCTCGTTTTTAAAAAAATTTTCAATGTTTGTTTATTTTTGAAAGACAGAGAGTGAGTGGGGGTGGGGCAGAGAGAGGGAGACACAGAGTCTGAAGCAGGCTCCAGACTCTGAGCTGTCAGCACAGAGCCCAAGGTGGGGTTCGAACCCACGAACCACGAGATCATGACCCGAACTGAAGTCAGACGCTTAACCAACTGAGCCACCCAAGGGCCCCTCTCCTTCTCTCCTTTTTAACAGTGCAGTTCCATTTCTGCCCACATTCTTTGTGCTACAGTTGTCATGTAAATTATAACTAAATATGTTCTAAATTTCACCACGCAATGCCATAATTTTTCTCTAAGGTGCCATGTCTTTTTAAAAAAATTAAGAAAGGGAAAAGATCACATTTGTATTTATGTTCACATAGCTATCATTTCTGATATGCATCTGAATCTCTTTGACCACAAGATTGAAGGTTGTCTGCTGCACTATGACAGAGATAGACTGTAGAAAGGGGCAAAGAAAGAATACTTTGCCCCGCAAGTTTAAGCCAATAGTAATAATAACTACTATATGCTTTGGGTTTATGATGTGCCAAGATTCCACCTCGAGCTTTACATGTACTTTCTCATTTAGCTGTAGGTAGTGACTATGATCAGCTCCATTTTGCAGATGAGGAAACAGGGTTACTGAAGCAACTTGCTCAATATAAAGGAGCTGGCAAGAGTCTGAGCTGAGATTAAAATACAGGCTCATTTGACTCCAGAGCCTATATTTTCACCCAGATGTCTCCTGTTATCTTGTATTCTGTGGTTGTAATTACAATATTACATTACTGTGTACTTATTCAGATCAACGAACACAAGTGTCAGCTTACAAGATCCTAAACAATGCTCTAAAATTACTGTATATTCACAAACATAGCATGATTATCCATTAGAAGGTGACTTCCGCTTTTTTTTTTTTTTTCTGATAGAAAGATTCCCTCCTGGGTTTTTAGTTTTTAGGTTTTTTACATACACAAACTTTTGGAATGTAATTAACTAGTTAATTGTCTCATTATTTTTAGCCCATCAACTCACTTATGCATACATATGCATATATAGTTAAGTAACTATAGAAAATCACGTATTAATTTAGAAAGTTATTTTCACTCTCGCACTCTATAGAATGATTCCGTTTAAACTTTGCATCTTCAACACCAGGGCCGTATCACATTACAACCACTTTTTGAGGGGCACCTGGGTGGCTCAGTCAGTTGGGTGTCTGACTTCAGCTCAGATCATTATCTCATGATTCGTGAGTTCGAGCCCTGTGTCGGGCTCTGTGCTGACAGCTCAGGGCCTGGAGCCTGCTTTGGATTCTGTGTCTCCCTCTCTCTCTGCCCCTCCCCTGCTCGTGCTGTTTCTCTCTGTCTCAAAAATAAATTAAAAAAACAACCACTCTTTGAGTCATCTGACACAGTTTTCCAGAACACTTTGTCTTCACTCCATATAAATTACTTGAGATACAGACCATTTTGAATTTTAGTTTGAGTACAACGATTCCTCTATAAATTTCATCCCAAGCCACAAGAACTCATTTTTAAACCTTAGGAATTTGTCTTTAATTTGTCATGTGATCTCTTTGACATAACAATGAACTATATTATGTTTATGTACTTAAAAAATTTTTGCAACAATATCCGTCACTGGCAATAATGAAGGCAAACCCCAGGGCTTAATTACTAAACCTCGCCACCCCTGAATACTTTAGCTTGTAGTTCATACAAACAAGGGCATTTTTTATATACCACAAAATGTCCACAAAAATTGGACAATTAACACTGACATACTACCACAATCTAAATGTCAGACCCTATTTGTGTTTTGCCAATTGTCCTAATAATGTTTTTTTAAATGTTTGTTTATTTTGGGAAAGAGCACATGCATGCGAAGGGGAGGGACACAGAGAGAGGGAGAGAGAGAATCCCAAGCAGGTCCCCTGTTGTCAGTGGAGAGCCTTATGCAGGTTCGATCTCACCAATCAGGAGATCATGACCTGACCGGAAATCCAGAGTGGGCTGCTTAACCATCTGAGCCACCAGGCACCCCTGATGTTTTTTATAGAGGAAGGATCCAGTCCAGAATCACACTTCTCTGTTCTGTCTCTTCAATGTGGAGAAGTTTCTTGGCCTTTCCTTGCCTTTTTTTTTTGACATTGACATTATAAGCCAGTCATTTTGTAGATTCCCTCAATTTAAGTTTGAGTAATGTTGCCTTGTGATTACATTCAAGCTTTACAATGTTGGAAGGATCATCACAGAAGTAATGCTGTGTTCTTCTCAATGCATTCTATCAAGTAGCAAATCATTTCCATTTGTCCTATTACTAATTACATTCACTTTGGTCCCTTGCTTAAGGTTGCGTCTGCCAGACTTCTTCATGGGAATGTTATTCTTTCCCCCTTTTGATATTAAGGATCTCTGAGGTCAGACACTCTGAGATTTTCATCAAACTTTTAATCTATTCACTTATTTATATCTACATGGATTTATGATTTCTTATAATTATTATTAAATGGGGTTCAACCCTTTATTATTTTTATTTGTTTTGGTATTCTAATTATTCCTGATTTGGCCAGTGAGAGCTCATTCAATCTAACTTCCACATTCTTTTGACACATCTCCACAATTCTTTGAATGTCTCTTTGTTTTCTGGCCCTAGATGTTCCAGGTTCAAACTGTATTTTCCCTAGCCAGCTGTGCTCACCTAGTTGAGAATCCACTTCTATTAATTCTTCCTCCGCCCTCTTCTACCGTCCCGTTACAATCTGACTCCACCTTTACTACAACCCGTTTCTGGGTGGCTTGTTAAAACACAGATTGCCGGACCACCTCCTAGTTTCTAATTCAGTAGATCTACGGTAACTCCCCAGAACTGCATTTCGAACAAGTTCCCAGGTATTGCTGCTGTTGCTGCTCTGGAAACGCACTGGGACAATGACCGCGGAAGAGGCTCACTCGTACCACGGAAAGCATGGGCTACCACTCAGAAGCATGATCCCAGGGCTGCCACTTGCTGCCGGTGTGACTTAGGGCATTCTGGGCTTGGATTCCTCACCTATAATAAATTTGTCTATACAAAGACCAATCCCTAAGGTTTAAAAATCAGCGTTATTTGGAGGCTTAAGTGAGGTCATTTACAAAAATGCCTAGAGTGAGTGTTCTGCACACAGTAGGAACTCAGTTATTATTAGTTCCATACACCAAAGGCAGTTCATGCTACTGACGAAGGCAATTTTCTGACTTCTGTCTATCGTGGCTATGGCACTTTTGTCCTTGCGGGAATCAACGGATGGATTATCTCCTTTATAACCAGGAGACTGACCGGCGGTGCACTCAGTCTGCTTTGAAGGCTGCTGCCTGCTGTTTCATCTGCTTGTAAGCTGGTCACTCCAAGCTTGCTTCCTCAAAAGGCCTTAAATTGCTCCTCTGGGTTTATTTTCCAGTGGTTCCCGATACCAATAACGATAATGATAATAATAACAATTTTTCTAAATGGGGTGGAGAGATACTATCTGCAGGGTATTTTGCATGTGTTATAGTGTTTAAATCTAACAATGAACCTGCAGTAAAGGTATTATTATCTTTCATTTCCTAGATGAGAAAATTGGGGTGCAGAGAGGTTAAGTAACTTTCTCAAGTTCCCAAAGCTAGTATCAAACAGCTGTCATATAACCCCTTTGTGTCCCAAAATGAGCCATGCTGGGCAAAATCTATGATGACGGCAGCTATGTTCAATAACATTGCAATACACACACCCCTTCCCCTTTTCCACTGTCAAAATTAGATGGAAGAAAAGTAAAAGTTACAATAAAATTAGATTAAGTGGATTAAGGCAATGCTATATAATTCTCTACAGAGAAATAAGAATCTTTTGGGGTGCCTGGGTGGCTCAGTCAGTAAGGCATCTGACTTTGGCTCAGGTCATGATCTCGCGGTCTGTGAGTTCAAGCCCTGCATCAGGCTCTGTGCTGACAGCTCAGGGCCTGGAGCCTGCTTCAGATTCTGTGTCTCCCTCTCTGTCTGCCCCTCCCCTGTTCATGCTCTGTCTCTGTCTGTGAAAAATAAATAAATATTTTTTTAAAAAGGAAGAATAAATAAGAATATTTGCTGCCAAAACAGGATGGTCTCTGGATCACAGGGAAATTCTTCGATAAGCCCAATCAGGCCATGCCCTCTGGGCCTCTGGATTTTTGCATATTTTTTTTCTGTGTCAGCATGCCCTCTCCTTTTGTCCTGGAACTTTCACTGTCTGGCAAACTCCTTCACAGTCTTGAAGAACTGAATTCATATGTAGTTATCTTCTTTCCAAACTTTCTCAATCCCACTAGACAGAGGTATGCATCCCTTATCTGTGCTGCGACGGTCCCTGTGTTCCGTGGGGACTGAAGCAAAGATTCATTTATTACTTTTTCCTGTGCTTGACAATGGTAGACTGTCTGTGTAGTGAATATCTGATGGTGTTTCTTTTGGGAAACTGGCTCGTTGTCTAGAGTCAGCCATATGGGGAAGACCTACCCACTCTCAGCTCAGGGGATGGCTGGAGCGTTTTCTTTTTTTCTTTCTTTTTTTCGTAGTCAGTGTTTTAAATACTGTATTCCATATCAAGACACCATGTTTGATCCAGGAAGGACAAGTGGTCCAATTCAAGTCAACAAGACATAGGGGGACATTTGTTAGTGGCATCTAGAAGGGATAGAATCTTCCTCAATCTTTTGGGAAAGCCAATGAAAAAGATGGGCTCTCTTCCTCAACACTTTCAACCCTTTTAGATAACCTCCAGAAACTCTTCTAGACACTCCAAACTCCACACCTGCCCATCAGGAGCCACTACTTTCCAATCTTGCCTGTCCTCCTGTGTTTCCTGTGTTTGTGAACAGCACCCAGATCATCCAGGTGCCCTGGACCATACTAGTTATCATGAGCTACTTGCTCTTCCTCACCCACAGCTACTCCAGCAATAAGTTTTGCCATGTTTTCCTCCTACATATTACTATAATTTCTCACCTTATATTCCTAATCCATACTTTGGACCTTCAGTCTCATCTTGCCAGGACTATTTCAGCTCTTCCGAGCTCATCTCCTTTCTTCCAGCCTAACTCTATCCAATGAGACCTCAACACCGCCTCCATATTCAAATCTGACTACGATACCCTACAACTCAGAATATTTCTGTAGGTCCTTATCAGATCCAGCATCAATCTCAGCTTCCTTAAAATGATATACAATTCTCTTCCTGATCTGACCCTTACTTCCTCAGCTTTGTCAATTCCCACTTCCTCCATGCCTTAATAATTTATCCAAGCAATATTGAATCCATACCATTTTCTCTATTGCCTCAATGTCTACCCATGCCAAGCCTCCCATCTTTAATGCCTTCCTTCCCCATGTCTATCTGGCTGACAGTCTTTCTTCCAAAACCCAAAATCAAGTATTAATTTTTCTGTGAATCCTTCCTTGATGGCTGCAGACAAATGTGGGGTACCTTCCTGCTCACGTCTTTTGATTACAACCTTGAGTATTCCTAAGTCTTTCTGCCTATTAAAGTCCCCTTTACTTTACAGTCAACACGTCAACCCCCCACCATCTAACATCTAAAATTCCCTGCAGGATAAGCCATCATTCATATTTCAACAGTTGGGTCTGCATATCGCGGATAATTCTTCCACCCTCCTCATGGCTATCATCAGTTGATTTCCTGGCTGTCCCCCCCACTTCCTCTTGTAAAGATGTTAAGAGATGAGGTACAGTCTCATCTTCCATCTCAGTACCTTCTTTTGTTCTCAGAGACCTCAGGGCCAATGTGGGTGGCCCAGGTAATCCCCTGACTTCTTAATTCCTTTCCTCCCTCCTTCCTACATATCACAAAAAACTTTCTGTGGCTTCACTTTAGCCACACAATTCTAAGGGCACACTCTGGACCTGTCATCTACAAAATAAGCCATTGTTGAAATCATAAATGTTTAACCTTGCTTTCCAACTATAATTCCGTAGCCTCTGGCTCAGTTGTTCAAATCGGAGGACACACGGTCCTCACCACATCCTTAATATCAGGCTCCAAAGTATATTTAGCTCGGCAGATGCATAAGAAAATGTATTGGACTATGGAAAGAAAATATTAAAACCTCTATCATAAGTTTTATCATGGACATGATGTACTAGTAGAATAATTCTTTAGATTACCTTTATGCACATAAATAAGAGCATGAGCTCTGCAGCAACTCCATGAATTCAAATCCCGTGGCATTCACTAAGAGTGTGGCCTTGAGAAAGCTACCTAGCTACTCTGTGCCTAGTTTTCTTATTTGTAAAATTATATAGTAACAGCTTCTACTTTGTGGAGTTTCCATGAAAGTTATGAAACTCAAGAGAGCTGAGATTTGTAAAGCACTTAGCTCAGTATTAGAACATAGTAAGTATATATAAGGGTTAAACAAGCAAATACCCATGCATGTATGAAGGATATATACTCAAAATGTTTTCACTTAATATAGGATGACCTATTTATACAGTATGAAAGCAATTCCTCTTAGCCATTCTCTTTTTAATAAATTAATTCTTTTTACTGAAGCATAGTTTGCATACAATATCCTGTTAGTTTCAGGTGTACATCATAGTGATTCAATATTTTTCTACATTATGAAATGATCCCCATGATAAGTACAGTTACCATCTGTCACCATGCAGTTATTACAATATTATTGACAATATTCCCTATGCTGTACCTTACATCCCCGTGACTTGTTTATAACTGTCAGTTTATTCTTGTCTATTATTAAATCATTGTCTTCTACCAAAAAATCCCCTCTCCTCATTTTCCTTCATATCCAGGTGAGATTACACTACTCTGAACTCCCTGATCATCGTCCCCCATCACACTTCCCTTTACAAATCCAAAAATCTGGATGAGCTTAAAAAAAACATCTCTGGGGGCGCCTGGGTGGCGCAGTCGGTTAAGCGTCCGACTTCAGCCAGGTCACGATCTCGCGGTCCGTGAGTTCGAGCCCCGCGTCGGGCTCTGGGCTGATGGCTCAGAGCCTGGAGCCTGTTTCCGATTCTGTGTCTCCCTCTCTCTCTGCCCCTCCCCCATTCATGCTCTGTCTCTCTCTCTCCCAAAAATAAATAAACGTTGAAAAAAAATTAAAAAAAAAAAAATCTCTGTTGAACTTGTCCCCAAGAGGCCAGTATTACGGGAGAAAAATCACATGGGGCAGGCTGGCGCCTCTCCACTTTGGTGATTACTAGCTCCAGATGGACTTTCTGCCCTAACTAAGTGCCCTACTCAGTTCGTGCTGATCTGCCTCTTGCTTATTCATCACTGACTATTTGACATCTCTTTCTCTTCAAACCTCTGAACCTCTCTCTCCCTGTTGTATTTTCAGCTTGCAAAATTTACCTCTTTTTTCACTGAAAAAAAAAAAAAACAAAAAAAACCATGAACTCTTTCAAGGAGATCTTCTCCTTGTACAATGAGCAGCTCTAGATATCTAGCAAGTCTCTTCACAGCTTCTAGGGAATCAGAGCTCTTCCTCAACTCACACTCAGGGTCTGGAGCTGCTCACCCCGCTAGTCTAAAATGTCCTTTGCTCCCTCTTTTTCCTTATACTGCTGACCTCCCTACTGGACAATACTCTCCAGTATCCAAATAGGCTTTGGTATTTCCCATCTTAGAAACAAAGAAGTAGGGGCGCCTGGGTGGCGCAGTCGGTTAAGCGTCCGACTTCAGCCAGGTCACGATCTCGCGGTCCGTGAGTTCGAGCCCCGCGTCGGGCTCTGGGCCGATGGCTCAGAGCCTGGAGCCTGTTTCCGATTCTGTGTCTCTCTCTCTCTCTGCCCCTCCCCCGTTCATGGTCTGTCTCTCTCTGTCCCAAAAATAAATAAACGTTGAAAAAAAAAAGAAAGAAAGAAAGAAAGAAGTAAAGAAACAAAAAAAAAGAAAAAAATATCTCAGGGCGCCTGGGTGGCTCAGTTGGTTAAGCATCTTCGGCTCAGGTCATGATCTCATGGTCCGTGGGTTCGAGCCCCGCGTCAGGCTCTGGGCTGATGGCTCGGAGCCTGGAGCCTGCTTCTGATTCTGTGTCTCCCTCTCTCTCTGCCCCTCCCCCACTTGCTCTCTATCTCCCTCTGTCTCAAAAATAAACAAAAATTTAAAAAAAATTTTTTTAAAGAAAAAAAAAATCTCAGTTTCACAATACCCTCTGGCTATTGTCCCATTACTCTGATCCCTTTTATACCCCAAATTCCTAGAATACCAGCTTTCAATCCCCTTCCATTCATTCTTCCACCAGCTCTATTCTGAATTTTATCTGTGATTATATTGAAACTACTATTTTCAAGATCACTGGGCTCTTCAAATTAAATGCACATTTTCTTGTTCCCATCATCCTTCATCTCCCAGCAGGAACCATACAAGCGCCAACTCCTAGGGCATTAACACCTTCTCTCTCACTCTCTCGGTCATGTTCCCAATTTTCCTCAGACCTCTTTGGCTGATTCTTCTGCCTTCTTTTCCCGGAGGCTTTAACTTTGCCTAACCTTCAAACGTCGGAGAATCTCAAGCCTTTCCAGGTCTCAATACATCTTTTTCAGCCTCTCTCTCAACCCACACTACAGGAGACCACGTCCATACCCCTGGCTGTAAATACTATCTGTACATTCTTGCCTTCTACATTTATTCCCTTCTTGGAGTTTTATTCTTAGATATCCACTTGTCCACTTGATATTGCTTCTTGAATTTATTGTGATCACCACATATTTAAAATGTTCAAAAGGAGACTTCTAATTTTGTTTCACTTAGAATAAATCACCATCACCTTTCAAATGGCCACTACTGTAATATCATAATTGCTTTCTCTTTTGCCCCATTTTTACCCAATCTGTCTTCAAACAGCAGGGAGAGTGATCTTCCTAAAGCATACATTGGTTTAAAACCACTCAGCCTCTCACTGCATTCCAAATAAAACTTGCATTCCCTACGTTGGCCTGCAAGACCTCTACGTGTCCTGACTTCTGTCTGCCTCTTCAATCTCAGTTTGTGGCATTCTTCCCCTTGGGCACTAAGGTGCGGCCACACCGATCCCCAAACGTGTTGAGTGTTGTCCAGCCCAAAGGCTTCGGTGTGCGCTGCCGTGCCCTTGGCCTGAAATGCTCCTCCCAACCTTGCAGCCTGACCTCTCCCTCTCATCCTTCAGGTCTTGGTCTACCTATCATTCCCTTGGGGATGGCTTCTTCTACCTCCGTACATCAGTATCATTCCCCTACCTCTTTATTCTCCATTCCAACTTCCTGTTGGTTTCCTCCTGACAATGTCTGATTCGTTTCTCGCTGGGCAGCACATTCAGAGCTGAGCACAATGGGAGTCAGGAGGGTCTCACACCTTAGGGCCAAATACTTACACCAGAGCTTCAGTACTCACTATCCGTGGAAATTCAGCGACATTTTTAACACTTCCATGCCTTAGTTTCCACATCTAGAAAATGAAATGGCAGGATGAAGATTAAGATCAACGTTTAGAACAGTGTTCGGTACAGAGTAATCAGCATCACTATTGGATCTGCTGCTATTACTACTGACGATGATGGTGATGATGAGATTATTATTGTTAGCGTTCAATAAAGTTGCTGGAATGAATGAATGAGTAAATAAAAACTCAGATTTATATCATCGTGCCACTGTAATGTGTCAGACACCCTACTCCTTGCTGTCAATACGTTTTATTTTAAAACTTTGATTCTCACAGCTTAAGGAATAGACAGCATTATGTCGGGAGAAGTTATTCAGAGAACTTGAATCACTTTTCCAAAGATGCATAGCTCCTGTGTTGGAATCAGAATTTGAAACTAATTCGCCACCAGGTCTGGTGCTATTTCCAACAACCCACTGTCCATCATCTAGGGCCAACCTGCCGTGCAGAACCACCTGGAATCTTTTCAGTTACAGAGTCTTGCTCTCATCCCTGGAGGTTGGGATTCTCTAGGTTGACATGGGACCCTGGACTCTGTAGCTTTCAGAAGAGCTTTGGTAAAGCTAAGAGAGGGACCATTACCCTGTCCTTCCTCTGCTATACGGTCCCATGGTTTTCCCCTTGGCACCGCAGTGATGTGTGAGCCCATTCAGTGGCGCACAGGAAGGCAGGAAAGAGGCCACCATTGTGAGCCACCTTCCCTGGAAGGTTTCTCACGTTCATAGCCACACCTGGACTGTCACGCTAGCCTGAATGTGGCTGGGGCAGAGCTAGAGGCGGGATTACCACAAACCCATCACCAGGGTCTGGAGAGTACCACAGTTATTGCCATTGTGCTAAAGGCAGCATTTTGAATTTTTCTCTTAAATGTGGAGGTAAATCCAAAATCAACTTCCAGGAGGACTTGGAAGAAACAGCTTTCTTTAAACTGAGTAAGAAAATACAGTGACAAACAAATGAATTTCCAACTGATTCTCTATGTGAATTTGTTAAACACACAGGAACATGGACTGCAAGGGAAAGGTTAGCTGTGATTGGGAAGAGGCAGGCAACAAAAAGCCATAGGGGAATGTTTACAGAAAGCTTCCTTTTCAACTAAACAGAAGACCAGATGTTACCACAAACTGCTCCACGTGTGAAAAATTCTTCTACAGAGTCCTGGCCAGGAAAAATAATTGACATCTTCTTGAAAACATGGGTAGCTTTTAGTGCTGGCAATTAGGTACCTCAGCTCCTTTCAGTTATCATGTAGAGTTATCACTTCTCTCAAGCCAAATCATAAAAGGTTTGGCCGTGTTTCAGTATGAATTGGAAATGTTCAAAGAACACTGGGATTATAATTCCTAGTAAACCTTTCAGTTTTTGTCTTTGCTTCACGACCTAAATTATGCTCAGGGGAAAACAAACAAACAAAGTTGTTATCCTCAACCCTATGTAAATTCAGAGACCATCTAGGGTGGATCAATGAAAACTTGTCCCGGAAACAGAAGGTTTCCATGTAACTAGTTATTAAATCCTGTGGGGAAAGGGCAGGCCAGACATAAGAGGAGGAAGAACTCTCTGGCAAGGATTTTAGCATCCGTCTCTGCGACAGAAAAAGGAAAGAATGTTCAGACTTATTTTTGCACCCAGGAGGGCACATAAGCCCACTGAAAGGACCCAGGGCTGAAGTGAGCAGCGTTCCCAGATGCAACTTGTCCAGATAGGCTAGGAAATACCGCAGGCACAAAAAAAACCCAAATCTCAGTGGCCTGGAAAAACACACAAGCGGAGGCTACAACCTGGACCTGAGCAGTCAGGTGTGAGATCTCCAAGGGGAAACTCAAGGAAGTGACGTAAGGAGGCAGCAGATCTAAAAGTTATTGGAGAAATGAGGTTCTGGTACTCTGATACTAATGAAGGCTGATGTTGATTGTGGGCTCATCGTCCTAAATGTTTTCATGTATTGATTCAATATGTATCTATTGAGTGATGATAGCTTGCTGGATCTGGAGACACCAGGAAATGAACCAAATGGCCTGGCTTTGTGGACTTGACATTCTAGCAGCTTTATGTATATCCTTTAATCCTCGGGGCCATCCTCTTGAAGGTGGGCATTACTATCATCCCCATTTCATCAACTGGAAAACAGAGGCACGCAGACGTCTCACACAGCCAGTAAGTGGCAAAAGTGAGGTTTGAACTCTGGCAGCCTGACTCCAGAACACATGCTTCCACCAGCATGCTATGTTCACACCGCTGATGCCCAATGAGGACGGTCATTCTTTGCTGTTCCCAAAATCTGGAAGAGGGGCTAAAGAAAGTAGGATGTGCATTACCATGAAGTCAGATGGAGGGCCACATGCGAGGCTAAGTGCCAAATGTCCTGCGTGGAATAGCACTGACAGGCTCAAGGCATCAAGGTTTCTACTGCCTCTGTTCATCACAGAGACGGGAATCCTAGTTCCTAAGATTGTGAATTCAAGAGTCTGCTCGTTTCAGAAAGATATGGACTAGGAAAAATTGGCTCCAACCCCTAAGCTCATGTTCAGGCAGTGCAGGGCATTGGCACCCAGATGGCATACATTTGGATTCCAGCCTGAATACCAGTGCCTGTGACCTTGGGCAAATTGCTTGTCCGCTTAAATCTTAGCTTCCTCATCTGTAAAATGAACATGTAAATAGTACTTTCCAGATAAGTTTATTGTAATATTAAAAGTAATTAATGCACGTAAGTGGAGTTCTGGAACATGGAATGTCCCCAATAAATGATTATCCATAGGTGTCAAATAGGTCTAATGTTCCTCAATAATAATAATAGTAATAATGATGATGATGATGATGATGATGATGATGATAGTTAATGGGACCTTAGCAGCCACTAGATGAGGAAATTCAAAAGAGTGAGGATTATTTTACAATAGGAGAGTGTTCAGAAGATTATGTCCACACAAACTGCCCAAGCCCCTTCTCTGCTGCCCAAGTAACAAGTCCTTACCCCACATTTCTCTCGGAGTCTGCGTTCTCAGGCTTCTGGCATTCATTTCTGCTCTCATCACATTTTGTCTAATTAACATCAAATTCAAATCCACAGTCACTACAGAGAAAATCTTCCACCAGGATTAACATCTTAATCCCTGGTGGTGTGCAAGCTGGGAGAATGTTCGCTGAGCCTGGGACAAGTCCTGCCAGCCCAAAACACAATCAAGGAGGCATGGAGCCAATATACAAGCGACTGAGCCACTATGATTAAGAGAAGTTTCCTTCAAAAGCTATTGGTTCCCTGAAGGAAACATATCAAGCACTGCCATAGAGAGAATTTAGGACATTTTGCTCTCAAGGGGCTCAATTATTTCTAAATATATTTCAAATAAATGAGACTTTCTTAAACCATTTATCACCATAGCAACTAAGCTGGCAGAGTTGGTGGGAGTTTTAGCTTCTATCAACTGTGAAATATGCTTGTTACTTGCAAGTCTTTAGGAAAAAAAAAGTGTTCTGTTGAATAAGTGCAGCAACAAATTCATGAAGACTCACAGGAAATTAATGAATAAAGGGATGACAAGAGCATTTGCAAAGATGTACAATCTTACTCTGAGAGTTAAATAATAAAATTCCATTGGACAGGATCTCATTATGCCCCCAATTTGGTTATCTCAGAGGTAAAATAATTCTCTTAAGATGCAAATTATTTTCTCAATCATACGTTCCAACGTGTGGGGTGCCTGGAAGTTTGTGGCCTGGAGATCAAGAGACGTGGGTTCTAGTCTCACTTCCGATGTTAGTTAGCACTGTGTTTGGGGTAAGACTTTCAACCTCAAATCTATTTCCTTTTCTATACAGTGAAAGGATGTGGGACTCTATTGCTCACTTTGAATTAAGTGAGGTAAACACTAACTTTTAAAACTTTTGAAACTTCTTTCTGGCCTTCAAACATTTTTCGTCTGTATAGTTGTCATTTATTTATTTTTTAGTTTCTAGGAAATGAACCGGGTGTTCAGGCTCATTACGGCTACGTGTCTACATAAAGACCCCGACTCCCCTCTTGCTCTTGCAGAATCTCAAACGTACCAAAGGGAAGGGAAGGCTGACCTCTACAAGGCATCTTTGAAGGGTGGAGGCAGGTATTTGTATTTCTTGAGCAACTTGGTACTGACGGGCACTTTTACATATTATCTCCTTTCACCCTTACAACCTTGTACATTAGGGATTATAATTCCCACTTTAGAGCCAAGGAAATAAAACATCTAATCTACTGTCCCACAGTGGGGCTGGGGCTTTAACTCACGTCTGCTGGTCACCAGAGACAGCACTCACCAGACTGCCTGTCCTTTGAAACCATCCTGTTCAAAGACACCTGAGCTTAAGTCTGGCACCTTCACCTACTCGCTGTCTGACCTCAGGCAAGTTAGTACTGTCCTTGGGCTTTAACATCTTTATCTCCGAGAGACTGGTTCGTATGGAGTGAACACTTGAGACAATGGGCAACTTCAGACAAAAAAAAAAAAAAAAAAAAGAAAGAAAGAAAAGAAAAGAAAAAAAGGATCAGAAGGCATCCCAGGAGCAGGAGGGTGAGAATTTCAGACTCACTGTGGCCATGGGCATTTCCTTCAGGAAGGGGGCGAGGTGATCATGTGTAGAAGATTAAGTTCAGCCTTTTGAAAGCGAGGATCAAGTTGGGGAGCACAGGTTTTGAAAGGAGTTCATTCAGCACTCACAACTGGAAATAGATGTCAGACACTGAAATAAAATACGCTAGAAAAGAGCTTTCTGGCAGCTGCCACGGGGTTAGGTTGAAAGCAACAGGCTGCATTCTGCCACCTCTATATTTCTCTGCAGGTGATCTACTTTTAACCGAACCCCAGTGTCCAGACATAAGAGAAACAGAATCTACTGGAAGAGGAGACTTTGTTTAAAGACTTGAATACTACTTTTTACGGGGTTTCCTTTCCAGATGATCTCACAGTGCCTTCATAGCACTGATGGTATATTTTCATTGGAATCACACCACTCCTTCCTTCTATTTCTGTACACTCCAAAGGAATAGCCAGCTGCGATGAAGAGGAGAAAACATACCCAGCCTTCATCTCAATCCTGGCGCCTTCACCTAACCTTAGTAATTCTGTCAAACACAAGCTCAGAGTCCTTTTTTTTTTTTTTTTTAATATTTATTTTTGAAGGAGAGAGAGACAGAGTGTGAGCGGGGGAAGGGCAGAGAGAGAAAGAGAGAGACAGAATGTGAAGCAGGCTCCAGGCTCTGAGCTGTCAGCACAGAGCCCAACGCGGGGCCCGAACTCATAAGCTGTGAGATCGTGACCTAAACCAAAGTCGGTCGCTTAACCGACTGAGCCACCCAGGCGTCCCAAGCTCAGGGTCCTTAATTCATGAATTAGAAGAGAGGCCATTAGATACCTTTCTTGTATATCATGCCTCTGAATACAAGTGGGAGAGAGAACTTCTGCTTCAAGAAGAGGAGTTTCGTACAAACGCAGACAGACCCGGAGTCAGCCAGGGGTGCAGCCAATCCTGACTCCTTCACTTAGGAGTTTACATCAATAAATTGTGTGACATCAATAAATTACTGAGCCACTCTGTACTTTGTTTTTCTCATCTGAAAACAGCTAGGGACATTCTAAGAGCCGTCAGTTTCCAGGGAGTAAGTGTGGGGCTGAAAGCAAAAGATAAAACAAGGAGTCAAAAATGAGAACTCTGGGAGGAAGTTAGGTAGGGAATAAGATTCAAAGCGGGATGACGTTTTGAGGTCAACACATTGGTGGTGTGAGGAGCATGGGTATCCAGAACCCATGCACAGCCGTGGATGGATGAGCAGGAGCGGAGGGCCCCGTCACCAGCCAGGCAGAAGTGGTGGCAGGCCTGGTGCTACGACTGTCCATATTGTGACCAAATCACCAAGACAAAGGAGAAGAGGAGACAAGAAGTCCTCAGACTGTGAGAAGCAGCCAATTCCAAGGGTAGGATGATACGAAGAGGACCACAGGAAGGGGCTCAGGTACACAATGCTTTACGAATACCACTGTGGACATTTGCACTCCCTGGGGCTGCCAAGGTGGAGGGAAACCATGCAAAGCCCTCCAGTTCCTCTGCATGTTCTTCCTTCTGCTTTCACGTCAAGGACCTCAACTATGACGCCTACACTGCTCTGCACACGGCATCCATTCAGACACCCCTTGTGCCCGAACCTAGGAAGAAACAGGGAGACTTTGGGAGTGGTGTTCTTCTGAAAGCAACGAGATTGGAATGAGCAAGGAGAGTCCTTCCATCCACAGGAAGCGGCACTCTGCCTCCTGCCCCCTCTTCCTCTGTCTGTGCTGGGTGATGGGGCATCACCTGACCTCCCTCCATGTCCTTGTCCCCTTTTCCCGAGTAGCTATACTCCCGGGCCTGCGTGTGTGGGTGTGGGTATCAGAGGTCTCCGCCTGGACCCAACATGGACAGCATGAAAGGGGCTTCAGGCAGCATCTGTGCATAGTCACAGGTCACTCTCTTCCCTTATGGCTGGGCTTTCCACTTTCACAGTTAATAGCCCTCCATGTAGGTCAATCCTCAACACAAGTTCTTTTCTAAAAAAAGTAATTTGTTTTATTTTGCAGGTTTTCAACTTTTGTTTTTGAAATAATTGTAAACTTACAAAAACTTGCAAAAACAGTACAAAGGACTGTCATACGCGGTTCATCCAGATTTGATTTCAAGAAGCAAAAATACACAGGGGCCCCTGGGTGGCTCAGTTGGTTAAACATCTGACTTTGGTTCAGGTCATAATCTCACAGTTCGTGAGTTTGAACCCCGCATTGGGCTCTGTGCTGACAGTGCAGAGTCTGCTTGGGATTCTCTCTCTCCCTCTGTCCCTCTGCCCCCCCCCCCCCGCTGGCTCGCTCTCTCTCTCTCTCTCTCTCTCTCTCTCTCTCTCTCTCTCAGTCTCAAAAATAAATTTAAAAAATAAACATTTAAGAAGCAAGAATACATAAAAGAATTCTCATAGATCCTTTACCCAGGTGCACCACTGGGTTCCTTTACCACGTTTGCTACACCACTTTTCTATCTCTTATGATATATATGTATATACAATTTTTCCTGAACCATTTGAGAGTAAGTGGCAAGCATCATGCCCCCTTAGTTTTAACCTGCACAGCGTACATTTCCTAATTACAGAACATTCTCATATGATTGAAGTACAGTTATCAATATCAAGAAATTTAACCTTGACACAATATTATTATCTAATCCACAGAACATATTCAAATTTTGCCAATTTTCCCTAGTCATGTCCTCTGTAGCATTTTCTTTTTTCCTGGTCGAGTGTTGTAGTTGCTTCTAGTGACCGTATCTGCTTAATCTCCTTTAATCTTGAACTGTTTCTTCCTTTTCTTTTGTCTTTCATGAAATGCATTGACATTTTCAGAGAGTACAGTACATTGTGCATTTTAAAAATATTTCTCAGTTTGAGTTCACTGTGTTTCCTCATGATTAAATTCAGGTTATGCCTTTTTTGGCAGGAACATCACAGTCATATTGTGTCCTTCTCGGTGCATCCCAGTAGGACGCATGGCATCTCAGTTAGTCTCATGATTGGGACATTAACTTTGATCACTGTACATTTTGTCTGAATTTGGCCTGCACACTAGAATTTTTAAATGCTCTCCATGTCAAAAGAAGAATAAGAATAGTGCTCTGGGCCAATTAAGTCAGATTTTCTGAGAGTGGGAACCAGAATGTTTCAAAGCTCTCAAAGGTATCTTGATGGGTAGCTGGGGTCAAGAACCACAGGTGTGCACCCAGGAGATTAAATCCATCCTTAATCAAAGGGGAAACCTCGACTGCACTGGTTTCCTCAAGAGCATCTAGCGGGTTAGTGGTGGGGCCATGGATACTAGCCCAGGCCTTCTTTCCTGCTAGCTGTGAGTCTTCCCTGAATGAGGCAGAAGTCAGAGAATTGGCACCTTTTTTACCTGAGAGGGGATCAGAGGTGTTTTTATGCTTCCAGCCCAGGGAAACTGAGAAAAGCAGACAGTTATGTTCAGGTTGTTCCATGACTGACTACATCCTTTCTACTCAAAGTATGGCCCGTGAAGCAGCAATGTCGGCATCAGAATCTCAGCCCACCCTCAGACGTGTTGGACCAGTATCTGAATTGTAACAAGGTCTCCAAGTGTTTTAAGTGCAAATGAGAATTTGAGAAGCATTGGACCACAGCACAGGGGCAGTAATGCAGAAGTTAGCAGACCCTTGGACATTACATATCATATGGTCTTTGTTGCAACTACTCATTCTGCCTGTATAGCACAGAGCAGCCACAGGCAAGAATGAATTGAGCGTGGCTATGTTTACAGCAACCCAAGTAGCAGACCAACACGGCCCATGGACTTTAGTTTGCCGACCTCTGCACTAATGCAATGAAGCAGGATGGAAGGACGATCATATAAACTCACAAAATTGGGAAATTACAGATTCAGATCCTACCTTCATCACCAACCAATTTTGTGGCCTCAAACAGATTACTGAACACTTCTGGGTTTCATCTGTAAATTGTGTAAGGAAAACCCTACCACGTAGGGTCAAGAATCATGTTAAAGGTGTGGCCTGAAGAAAGCCCTCGGTAAATGTCAAATGCCTTGCTTCCTTCCAACCCTTTTGTGTACAGACTCAATGATTCTGGTAGTTTGCACCCGGGCACTGCAACACAGATAAGCCAAACAGTTTTTGGTCCAAAACAGCATTTTAATTTGGCTCTGGAATGTTCTTTTGTTTGCATTTGATTATAAGAAGTCTGATCATCTGAAAATCTCCCACATGTCTAATCAGATAGTCATGCCAAACCACAAAAACCCAGCTCTCTCAAAGCAGAAAATCCATCAGCTTCTTCCCTCCCCACATCGTCCCTTCCCTTTCCCTTTTTCTACAGCTCATTCTGTCTAGAAGATGAAAGGCACCTCCCCATCCAACCTCTTTCTCCAAGCTCAGGTTTTTCTGACTCATAATTTCCCTAAGGGAGAGAAGAAAATAGAAAGTGAAATGATTTTGCTTAAAAGACTTGGGTAGTTTAGGATGGGGGGAGAGGGCAGTACCTCTACTTTAAGGATGAGGTTTCCAAATAGTTTTAACAGGATGATTCAACAGGAGAGAAAAATGTCAAATGGGACTGATGGTGTGTCCAGGATGGTCTATCAGGGAATAATGACAGCATTAAAGAGGAAGCAGTCAGTGAGCAGTGACATCTATGATGGCACATAGCCCCGGACTAATTATAACACAAGGGTCCATGCAGAAAGCTGATTGGCACCTTTTCCAAGCAGCTTGGAAGTCAGCAAGGGAATCTAGTTCTTATTGCAGTTGTCGTTAAATTGGGAGCAGGAAACTGATGGACAAACAGGTAGGGACAGGGACAAAAATAAAACCTGGTGATGCCAGGAGAGTGATAACATGCCATCTTAGAGGCTGATTCAGAGCAGCTCAAATAATCCCGATGCAGAACCCCAGAAAAATGGCCCATTGGGGCGCCTGGGTGGCGCAGTCGGTTAAGCGTCCGACTTCAGCCAGGTCACGATCTCGTGGTCCGGGAGTTCGAGCCCTGCGTCGGGCTCTGGGCTGATGGCTCAGAGCCTGCAGCCTGTTTCCGATTCTGTGTCTCCCTCTCTCTCTGCCCCTCCCCCATTCATGCTCTGTCTTTCTCTGTCCCAAAAAATAAAATTTAAAAAAAAAAAAAAAAACGTTGAAAAATGGCCCATGCATGATGCCATTTGGTTACAGAGAGCTTAAGATTTTGTGAGATAGCTAATTAATTATAAGGCCACTCTAGGTCAAGGAGCCCTGAGAACTTCCACTGAGAATGATAATTTAATCACTTCTATTGTGCTTTTTCTTTCTAGCTCATGTGCATCGAAGTGACCAAGAAAATATAATTGAGATCTCTAGATCCCAGGAGGGGTACTATTTACGTTTTGGAGTTCTGGAGAGCAGGCAGATGGCAAACGGGAATGGCAAGCCCTTACATATTACCATATACAAATGTAGCGGTATTCTGAGCTAGAAGGGATATGGGTGGGGGGGCAAGATTGGCTGTAAGAGGGAAAGAATCTGATCTGGATTTAAGAAGTGTACCAGGGTTGGGGCGCCTGGGTGGCTCAGTCAGTAAAGCATCAAACTTCAGCTAAAGTCATGATCTCATGGCTTGTGAGTTCGAGCCCTGCATTGGGGCTCTGTGCTGACAGCTTAGAGACTGGACCCTGCTTCCGATTCTGTGTCCCTCTCTCACTCTGCCCCTCCCCGCTTGTGCTCTCTCTCTCTCTCTCAAGGATAAATAAAACATTTAAAAAAAAAAAAGGGTACCAGGGTTTAAAGCCATGGATCTCACGCTGGAGTTCTATCTGGCCTGCATGCTTTCTTGAAGACAGAGAAAAGGTATGGGAGAAGGAGTCTACTTTTAGGTTGTACATGACACAAAGGACATTCTTAAGCATGGCTGTGACACTTCTTTTCTGCTCTTATATATAAGAATAAGCAAATAAAAACCACCAGATGAAAAGATTTAGCCGTTCAATAGAAAGGAAATAGAGGTAAGGAATCGGAACACATATAAACTTCTATAATTAATATTTTCAATGATATTTCAGATGATATTGCAGGAAGATGTTAGGAAAGGAATAGTCAATATCAGGAAAACATTGTTTCAGGTAATAAACCCCACTGCCACATTAAAAAAAAATACTTTGGAGAAAGTCACCAGCAAGTTGGATCACGAAGAAAACGGAGAAACTGATAAAAACAGAGCTAAAAACATTGTCCCAGAATTCAGAGGAAAAGCACAAAGATAAGAATATAATGATGAGCAGAATGACAAGAGACTATGAAAACTGACCCAGGAGATCCAACATCCAACACATAATAGATGTAACACAAGGGGGTGAAATTGAGCACAAAGAAAAGCAAAATCAAAGAAATAATTGAATAAAAGTTGCCTAAGTTAAAGAAAAATTTGAAGCTTTGCCAGGAAATGGACTGTCAAATAGCTGATGATACTAATCACTTAAAAAGTCTTCCTTTCCAACAGGAAAAAAAGCATCTATAGAAGGGAAAAAACTCGCAGGATAAAGCCAGATTTCTTCCTTACTGCCCTGGACACTAAGTGAAAATGGAACTTTTCTATGAGATTTTAAGAGAAAGGTTTGCAATACCTTTTGAGGGGTAAGAATTTTATACTCAGCAAAGCTATAATTTATGAATGAAATCGTTAAGGTATTCTCAGATATGCAAGAACTCATACCCTTCCTGAAAACGTTACCCAGAAAATAATTGAGCCGCTTAAAAAAATTAAAACAGTTAACTCAGGGAAAATGAAAATACGGTACGAAAACATAGATATGAAATAATGGAACTACTTAAAACTGACTTAACCTCCAAATAATTATTGTAAATATGTTTTCCCTTTATAAGAACCATAATTTATTTTCTGTCTTTAAAAATAATTTAAAGAATAACATGTTGCTTTAAAACAATCAGACCCAAACAATGAAGTTAACAAGCATTTCCTGTTTCTACCACAATCTGGACCAGGATCCAGTGGTAATCATGTTCTTTTTTTAACAGCTTTAATATGGTTTTGCAGCCTGGTAACAGTGAAAAGAAAAAGAATGTTTTTTAAAAAATAACAAATATAATTAACATGATTGTTAATAATGGTAATCTGGATGTAAAATCCCAGGTTACCCGGATTAAAACTCTTGGGAGGAGAAGGGAACAGAGAAACCGTAGACATAGCCTACAGTTCGCAGCCTGCGGGGTGGACACAACGAAGACTATCCCCAATCACAATATGGGAAATGGGCTAAAAGAACTTGATTGCCTACTGAAAGAAAAGCATCAAAATGCTAATTACAGAGTAGCTAATATATAAATCGAAAAAAAAGATGCTAGAAAGAAACACTAATGGGATATGACAAAAGAGGTAAAGAAGAAAATGTCAAGCCTGATATCCTGTCATCATGGTGAATTTTATCTTCCATGGCCAAACCCAAACAATTAAAAGCAACATCATTTGTGACTGAACTAGTGAGGGCGGCTGAGCTTCGGGTTGGTACAAGGTCATTCTTGGTGTTGGTCCTTTTCAGACCTGCTTCCTTACTGCCACCTGTGGTCCAGTGACTATCAAGTTCACCATTATAAAGAAATTTTCCTGCTGAAAAATACCAGAGAATGAAAAACTGGACGCCCAATCAGGAAATAGAGCAAGTAACATTCAGTGAGCAGTACTGAGCTGCAGTAATGGTGCTGTATTTATTGTCTTTTCAGACACATATCACACTAACCTTTTCAAAATAAGAGGATTTAAAGTCATCTTGATATGTCCTCCTTAAATATAAAGAAGGGGTCGTGTTGGGGCGCCTGAGTGGCGCAGTCGGTTAAGCGTCCGACTTCAGCCAGGTCACGATCTCGCGGTCCGTGAGTTCGAGCCCCCCTTCGGGCTCTGGGCTGATGGCTCAGAGCCTGGAGCCTGTTTCCGATTCGGTGTCTCCCTCTCTCTCTGCCCCTCCCCCGTTCATGTTCTGTCTCTCTGTCCCAAAAATAAATAAACGTTGAAAAAAAAAATTAAAAAAAAAAAAGAAGGGGTCGTGTTTCCTGAGATGAGGGAATGTGGATGAGAGCATTCTCTATCTTTACATCAACACAAGACAGAATTCCGATGCATCATTTGTTCAGGGAGAGTGTGGGAGGCAGAAGTGAGGTTTAAGAATTGTGAAGTTTAGGGGGCGCCTGGGTGGCTCAGTCGGTTAGGCGGCCGACTTCGGCTCAGGTCATGATCTCGCGGTCCGTGAGTTCGAGCCCCGCATCGGCTCTGTGCTGACAGCCCAGAGCCTGGAGCCCGTTTCAGATTCTGTGTCTCCCTCTCTCTGACCCTCCCCCATGCATGCTCTGTCTCTCCCTGTCTCAAAAATAAATTAAAAAACGTTAAAAATTAAAAAAAAAAAAAAAAGAATTGTGAAGTTTAGGAGCGTCTGGGTGGCTCAGTCAGTTAAGCCTCTGACTTCAGCTCAGGTCATGATCTCACAGTTCGTGGGTTCGAGCCGCACGTCGGGCTCTGTGCTGGCAGCTCGGAGCCTGGAGCCTGCTTCGGATTCTGTGTCTCCCTCTCTCTCTGCGCCCCCATCCCACTTGTTCTCCCTCTCTCTCTATCTCTCTCTCTCAAAAATAAATAAAAATTACAAAAAATTACAAAAAAAAAAAAAGAATCGTGAAGTTTGCTAAGGAAGACATCTAGATACAGAGTCCCAAGGATGGGCCAAGGGAGGGATTAAAAACACAACTGGCCACAGCAACAACTCAACCAGCATATAGGAGTTAAGTGTGTGTAATTCCAGTCGACGCACATTCTTCACATTTTTTACATTTTTGCAATTTCTGGAAACTTCTTTTATAATCTTATTTTAGATATAGAGCTGTCCCCAGCACCTGCTCTCAGGAAAGTTTTTGATGTAGTCCTGTCTACCTTAGTAAGAATCCGGAGCGTCATTTCTGCCAGAAGCCTTTGCACTGTCAATCTCATTAATTATTACAAAATTGAGACTGCTGTAACTCCTTAGAGAAATTCTAAGCATCGGCAAAGTGAGTAGGAAAAGTATTTTGAAGAGCAGAAGATATTTCCCGATTTGAAAACTCAGGAAAAGAAAATCCTGCACACAGCTGCTTTAGCAGCTTTATGCATAGTTGGCAAAACTTGGAAGCAACCAGCATGCCCTTTAGTAGGTGAATGGATAACAAAGCTAGGTATATCCAGACAATGAAATATTATTCAACACTGAAAAGAAATGAGCTATCAAGCCATGAAAATACATGTGGACCTTAAATGCATATTACTATGTGAAAGAAGATTATTTGAAAGGCTACACACAGTATGCTCCTAATTACCCAACATTCTGAAAAGGCGAAACAATGGAGACAGTAAAAATATCAGTGGTTGCCAGAGGTTAAGAGGAAGAGAGGGGTGAGTAAGACAGAGCACAGGTATTCTTGGAGCAGGGAAACTGGTCGTTATAATATTATAATGGTGGATACTTGTGCCATTAAACATTTGCTGGAATCCATAGAATGTAAAACCCACAAAACTGTGGATTTGGGATGATTATGATGTTATCAGTGTGAGTTCGGCAACAGTAACAAATGTATCCCTCTGGTGGGGATGTTGATAGTGGGAGAAGCTGAGCATGTGGAAATAAAAGATACATGGGAACTCTCTACATTTTCTATTAAATTTTCTTGTGACCCTAAAACTGCTCTAAAAAATAAAGTCAATTAAAAACATTCCAAGTGTCAGCAAGTCAGCAGGAAAAGCGTTTTGAAGAGCAGGAGGTATGTCCAAGAGCCTCTGCATTTCTATCACTGGCAGATACTTTCCCGAAGCCACTCCACTCAGTGCAGTCACCATGGCTATGGGATCAACATGGGTTCTTTTGCCTTATCAGTTTAGCAATGTCAGCTATGTAACCTCGAGTGCATCATTTAACTTATTTCTTCTCTCCTTCATGGGGAGCAATGACATTGCTGCAATGTCATCTGTCATTGTTGCAATGACAGAAGAGTGCATGTCCTGATGCAGTTCAATAAGGAGTGGTTGTTGTGATTTTTGTCATTATTTACTACATCCCAGGGAATCTCACGGGTTATAATAGGGAGATTTGAAAAGAAGGAAAAAGCCAATGGTTGCTTATGCCCACCACACACATGTACGTAAATATACAGATGTATGTACATCCCGTATGTGCAGCTTCTATATCACACGCCCTGTAGCTGGATTAGTGCATTTATGGAAATGCTTTCTCCATCCTATCATTGATCAGATCCGATAATAATGGTTCAGAATGAGACCCATAACACTTAAGTCCTGTTCTCCTGACACTTTCATCTGTCCATCAATTTGTGTAAAGGAACAAAGAAAAGAAATAAATGAAATTTTTTTTAAAAAGTGTTAAGTGGGGAAGGAAAACATGCTGTGAATTTTTGTGCACAAATAATAAAAGGATGGTTTGATGAGCAGGAAAAAAATTATATGCAAGCATAAAACACTTGTTAACTAAAAATTTTTTCCTTCATTAAACCTTTTGTTGCTATGGAAATGTCTTTGTGCTGAAGTTTTAGATACTTGTTCAAAAACTTTGAAAATATTTACTAATTATCAAGCTCCAGAATTTGCATTTATTTTTAATATTTTTAGGAGACTGGGTTTTAAGTACCATGTTTTTTGAAATCAGGATTATTGTTTGACAATTTTGTTACTCACATTTCTTCATTATTTGCCCCAATAAGCCTTGCCTCCCACATAGACAGCCACTCCCTGAAGTGGTCCTAAGTGGGCCCCAAGGAAAAGCAGCCCAAAGAACTGTATGATCCCATGCTCCAGCCCTGATGTTGAAGGCCATTGTTTTGACCTCAGTGCAACAAAGCAAAGACACTGTTTCCATTTAGCTTTCCTTCTACTCCGAAGAGAAAGATATATAACAAATAATTTGGACAATTTCAGATAGATTGAAGTTCTATAAGTAAAATCAAACAGTGCAATAGTGTAAGGGGGGACTCTGGGCAAAAAAAGAAAGCTTTTTGAAAGAGTAGGCAGGAAAATTTTGTGAGAGAGCAACACTTGAGTAGAAACTCCACTGATAAAAAAAATATTCCAGGGAAAAGAACTCTCTCTGAATACAAAAGCACTATAGCTGAAACGAACCTGAACTGTTCCAGGAAGATCAGGGCAGCCCTGATGGCCAGGTGCACAGGGAGGGGAAGCGGTTCAAGATAAGTCTGGCAGGAAGAAGATCATGTGGGGCTTAGAGCTCTCAGGGGCATGAATTTTATGCTGAGCATAAAGGAAAACCATCAAAGAATTTTTATACTGGGGAGCAAAATTTTCTTACTTAGATTTCACAAAATTACTCTGATACCTAACAGCGGATTTCAGAGTCAAGAGATACACAAAAACCAGGAATGAGCTTATAGCAGTGGACCAAGCATCTCAGGATAGAGAGGTAGAGTGCTGACACTGGAGACGATGAAAAGTGGTTAAGGAAGGGATACCCTTCAGAATGTTAGGGCGTAGGACTGTGCTGAGGAATCAAAGGATGATTTATACTATTATTATTCTTCAAAAAAGATGTTGAATTACATGAAATACATTTTCAAAATAAGGATATATTGTAATTTTTCCCTTTTGTTTTTTAAAATTTTAATTCCAATACAGTTAACATACAGTGTTGTATTAGTTTGATGAATGAATAAAGATGCCACACACACACACACGGGCGCACACACACACACACACACACACACTGGAATATTATTCAGCTGTAAAAAAAGAGATTTCCCCCCTTTTGGTTATTAACAAGTATTTAATATTAATCAATTTTCTGAAATTTTACCTCCTTGGTCTTGCTTTATTAATTCCTTTGAAATACTACTACATTTCCTTAGCTAATACTTTGCTTACTGATTTTCAGATTGATATGTATAATTGTGACTGGCTTGTAATTTTTATCTTTATAGGATTTTTAAAACAGTACTTACACATGCTTTAGAATTTAGAAACTTTTTTTTAATGCTCTGGATTAGATGGGGCACCTGGGTGGCTCAGTTGGTTAAGCGTCTGACTTCAGCTAGGTCATGATCTCACAGTTTGTGTGTTCGAGCCCCGCGTCAGGCTCTGTGCTGACAGCTCAGAGCCTGGAGCCTGCTTCGGATTCTGTGTCTCCCTCTCTCTCTGTTCCTCCCCCGCTCATGCTCTCTCTCTCTCTCCTTCAAAACTAAATAAAAACATTTAAAAAAAATTAATGCTCTGGATTAGAATATTTTATATGGCTTTAAATGATAAGGTCCTTGGGGTAGTTGGGTGGTTCAGTCGGTTGAGTGTCCAACTCTTGATTTGGGCTCGGGTCATGATCCCAAGGTCGTAGGATCCAGGCCCACTTCAGGCTCCTCGTTGAGCATGGAGCCTGCTTAAGATTCTCTCTCTCTCTTACCCACTGCCCCCTCCCCCACTTGTACACACTCTCTCTAAGATAAGATGATAAGATAAGATGAGATAATAAAATAGTTGCTTAATGGTTAGGTAGAATTCCATTGTGAAACTACTTGAACATGGTGCTTTTTGTTTAGACGTAGCTCAATAATGCTTTTAATTTCTTCTGTGGCAGTTAGTCTGTTGAGGATTATGTCTGTATCTTCTAGAGTCAATTTACTAATTTATATTTTCTTACAAATGTAACCATAGCAAACGAAACTATAAACAAAAGTATTTTTGATTCCAGGTGTATTATTTTGATTTCTAGGTGTTTTAAATTTCCAGGAATACTTGTTTTGACTTTTTTGTATTTCAATAACACCTAGTTACTAGTTTTGTTGAATTGTGATCAGAGAATATTGTCTGTTACTTTCTACTTTGAGGACTTCATTGATGTTTATATATGCTCTATTATATGGTCAATTTTTAAGACTGTTTCATGAACTGTCTTTTGGCTCAGAGTTCAACATGCAGTTAAAAACAAATACAGTAAAACCTTGGATTGCGAGTAACTTGGTCTGCAGGTGTTCTGCAAGACAAGCAAACGTTTCTAATAAATTTTAACTTGATAAACGAGCGAAGTCTTGCAATACAAATAGTACGTGATGCCAAATGTCACATGATCACAACTGAGCCAACGGGTTTTGAAATTCACTTTGATATACAAGTGCTTTGGATTACAAGCATGTTTTCATAATGAATTACGCTCACAAGCCAAGGTTTTACTGTATTTCTTTATTGTGTATGAATCTGCCATGTTTTTTTTTTTACTTTATTTATGCAAAATCTTTATATCTACAAAATATCTTAGCCATATATCTGGGCAAATTCCCATTCTCTAAAGAAGAGGGTCAGAGGTAAGAATAGAATTGTCAGGTCCCTAGGGATATGAATTTGTTCCATGGGAAAAAAACAAAAAGCAGGGGGCACATAGTGGATATATTTACCTAGATCTAAAAGTATGCATACCAAGTCCAGATTTACATGATCTGATGTGTTCCTATATTGGATGCTGCTCTTAAAATTACTCTATCGTCATGACTTAGCATACTATACAGTATTACAAGAAAATAAGGACCCTTTCTCTGTACTATGTAGAAATATATCCATGAGAAATGTGGTAAAGAAAGCCAGGTGGAATACAATGTATATAATGGGTGTTTAAAAAAGGAAGGAAAGAGAAAGAATCTCTATTTGTAATAATTTGTATAAACATAATGAAATTCTGAAATGACCATTTGAACCACTGGGAATGGATGTGAAAGTAGGGAGAAATGTATACAGGAAATACTTTTTCATGATTTACTTTTATATTTACATTTAAAAATTTTAAACTATATGAAATTTGCACCTAATCAAAAATTTAATAAATCAATATCATAAAGAACTAATAAGCCCACAAAAAATGCACTTAAGGATTTCCTGGGATCCGAAGAACCCCAATTTGAGAAATTCCTATTTTGCAAGTTTGTTTTTACAACAATACATGGACATGAAAAATATTCAAACAGTACAAAACTGAAAGCAAACCTTCCATCATATTGTCAGAAATATCTCTGTGCATAACTACCAGGTTTCTGGGTTGTGGTTGCGTATGTGCTTGTGCATACATTGGGTATGGATACCTGAAACTTCTACGGGCTGGAATTGACAACACTTGGAATTCCTGTCATAATTTTTGGTCCCTACTAGTTTTCTACTTATAAAATAAATTTCAGTAATTTGTGTTTTCAAAAACTATTATCACTTTAATCTAATTTTTCAAATGTGCTTGATAGATTTCTTCATGATAGACTCCTATTAATTTTTTAAAGCCCTGTGCATGATGATACATCTTTTTTTTAATCTCCACAATGGTATATTACTGCTTTATCTTCCTTTAGCTTACTAACCAGCAAGCGTCCAGGTCATGACCTTGTAGTTGATGGGTTCAAACCCGCATTGGGCTCTGAGCTGGCAACATGGAGCCTGCTTGGGATTCTCTCTCTCCCTCTCTCTCTCTGCCCATCCCTTGCTCATGCTGTCTCTGTCTCTCTCAAAATAAATAAGTAAACTTAAAAAAAAATCAGCAAGCATCCTTCAAATGCATTTTCATAACAATCTTTTCAATAATACAGCTGCCACATACATTTGCCAATTCTACTCTTTGCTTTCATTTCATAACTTATTAATATCCACCACACCATTTATTTTTTATTTTTTCTTTCTTTAAATTTAATTGGCTGTTAGTTTCTTAAAGTTTAGCTTATTTGTTTTTATTTCCAATTATAATTTTATCATCTTTAAAAGGTATGAATTATTGTTTGGTGACATTTTCTCATATTGTATCATAGCTCACTTAGGAGAACAACTTTAAATTTTCCATATGATTAAAATACTGGCTTCCTTGTACTGTGTGTGTCAAATGATGACTTTATACTTTTGACTTTGAAGAAGCTACCAAGGTTTTCTTTGTAGCCTACAACATGATTCATAGGATTCACTCTCTGCTTAGAGTATAAGATCATTGCTGTAAATATGTACTAACTGAAGCCTTACAATTATAATCTTCTTATAATCTTGCTTAATATTTCCTATTATATTTTTCACAGCCTGGAAAATGTCTTTAAAAATTTGAACTCTATTTTTTTTTCATTTACATTTTGAGACAAAGAGAAAATTCCATGCTATATAAACCATTAGATGAAAGTACCTTCGCTTGTAACAATTTGATCTCAGTGAGAACAAGCAGTACTTTATCAGGGAGACAGATTATCAGCTGCCTCAAGGGTAAAGAACACTACTCTAATACTGATTATATTCTTTCTTATGTAGTCCTTATTTCTGCCCAAATTTTACCATCCAACTATACAACTACCAAAAAAAAATTCTATGCTCTAACATATGATTACCTTATTTCAAATAATGATCAGTAAAATATCATCAACACAATGAGAACCCTAAATTGAAAGGTTTGGGAATTTACATTTGACTTTAACATAGTCCTATGCATGGCCGATCCTCCTTAACAAAGAGTTTAAGAAGAATGCACATTCAGAATCATGAACTGAAATACACTGCAAATAGCACTTGCCATTTCAAAGCAACCAAAGCTTCATTTTGCATATGGATATCAGCAAAAGAACAGATGGTTAACACACTCCTTTCAACCATACTACCACTTACAGGGCATTATCTTTGACAATGACAGGTAGTATTACAAGAAAATTTGCCTATTAGGTGAGGGTTCTCTATGTCAAAAAACTAAACTTCCGTTGGAGCAACACAGAAAGAGCCAATTCTAGGTCCTTTTTAAAAAATCAAGTAAGTGAGGGCGCCTGGGTGGCGCAGTCGGTTAAGCGTCCGACTTCAGCCAGGTCACGCTCTCGCGGTCCGTGAGTTCGAGCCCCGCGTCGGGCTCTGGGCTGATGGCTCAGAGCCTGGAGCCTGTTTCCGATTCTGTGTCTCCCTCTCTCTCTGCCCCTCCCCCGTTCATGCTCTGTCTCTCTCTGTCCCAAAAATAAATAAACGTTGAAAAAAAAAATTAAAAAAAAAAATCAAGTAAGTGAAGAAAATGAATGGTTATTGTATTTTCAGGCTGTGTAGGTATTGGCTTGTAAAAAAGGTATTCTATATATCTGGTCAGGAGTACCACAACTGTTGTTAAAATGGTTCTGCAATGATAAAGAACCAAGCCGGGTAAAAGACTTCTCATGGAATTATAAAATGTTAGATATAGTAGGAATACCAAAGTTCATTTGAAATGTATCAGTTAAGTTCATTGCAAGAAACAGATGGCATGTCTAAAATAGGATAATTCCAGCAGAGTTTTTAAAAGGCACTAATTGCAAAGACATGGGAAATATGTAGGGAAATGATGAGGGATGATGCGGTACCTTGGGATTAGTAATAGCAAAATGAATATACTACCCCTTAAGCCTGGAGGAATAAAGGGAGGAAGTAATGATGTGCATGGGAAAGAAGAAGACTTATATAGAGAGTGCCAACTTGGGAAGAGTTGTGAACTTAGCTGAGGGGCATGGACAGCTTAATAGTAGCCCAGGGAGGGAGCTAAGGAACTAAATACCTAACTTCACTCTCCTCCCTGCCGGAGTCCAGCTCCAGCAGGTCCAGGGGTTCCCGAAGGATGAACGGCATCGGCGAAAAAGTGAAAATAAAACAAAACAAAAATAAAAATAAAAAACTAAAATAAAAATAAAAATGAACACAGACAACAGCAGTGTGTTGAACTGGCCAATTTACTGCAGTACACGTGGCATTATATATGCTAATGATTTCCTTGTAACATACGTCATCTATGTTTTTCTAACATTACCCAATTTTAAAATTGTTCCTTTGTATAATCACCCAATAAGGAATAACATGATTATTTTGTCATAACATTCCCTCCTGCCCTTTATTAATTTCTTTTATTGTTTTTATTATGTATCTATGTTTATCTATAATTTATAAAGCATTTGCTTTGCTGTTTTCACGAAAGGTCATTTATCTCTCAACACCTCAAGTGGAACAGTTTCAGGGACATGACCTCTTAGTTGTTTCCCTGAACCATTCGTGGTTTTGAAGAACAAAAGTGTTCGCCTGGGTCCGAGGTGCCAGGAAGGGGGCCAAGAGGGCCTTAGAAACCCACGCCTTATACATTCTCAGAGAGACAATGCACCTAGGAACCAATGCACCATTCTGTAGCTTAACCGACTAGGTTCGTCATCATCTGGAATGCCTCCGGGGGCCAAGTGGGCCCAGGGGTCAGAGTGACCTGTGTCCATAGATACACTCCTTAGTTACCGGAGTGGGGCTTTCGGATCTATATGTCTCTCCTTCGTTGGCCGCCTTTGCTGGCAACTGCACAAGGCCATCCTTCCTCCAAGTAGAGGAGTCTCCACAGGGAATGGCAAGGGCTAAACGTAAGGCCGCACAATTTCTTGCGGAACCTTATCTTCTTCCCTGATGGTTCTTTTCCCAGGGGGCCTGCCGAGCGCAATTCCCCAACAGACAATACCCCAGGTACTTTCAAGGCCAAATTACCTAAAAGCGGGAGGACAAGAAGCTTCCCTGGCGGCGGGCCGCCTTGCAGTCACCAATCCATCCACAGCCCGGGCTTTGCCACTCAGGCTGGGATAGCTCGGTTTCCAGCACCTCCCTTTTCCCAATCTCCTGCTAGGCCTCCCAAGGCCAAAACCAACCGGGAATCAGAAAATCAAGGGACCTACAGATGTTGTTTATATGAGTCGATCTCCTAGGAAAAAGAGCAGAGCGCAGAGGCTGAAGGCATACCTAGAAAGGGCAACAAAAGATGTACAACACACGACCCAGTGATCTAAACTTTTAGATCACTGTGAGCCAAATTGAGGAATTGACTTGCTCAGGTTCAACAAGCAAGTTAGAATCGGAACTAAAACCAGAGACTCCCAATCGAGTTCCCATTTCATGGAAATCAGCCGTGTCCCACTTCCAAAATCTCAGGCTGTGGGGCAACCTCAGGCTCTGATGAGGTTCTTGGATCAAAAGGGCAAAGTAAATACATGTAGCCTCCTCTACCTTCATTCTGGCGTTCAGTCACTGTGTTACAAACCACCCCCAAAATCGCAGGACTGAAAGGCAACAATTTTATTATGCTCATGGATTCTGTGAGTCAGAAATTTAGACTTGAAGTAGTAGACTTCTTTTCTGATACCCAATATTTGTGGGCTACCTAGGAAGGCTTGAATGGCTATTCAATAGTGAAATGGCTGAACGGATGTTATCGTCTGAGGGCTTCCTTATTAATGTACCTACTGTAATGACCTGGAGGCTAGGCTGAGGTGAGATTAATGACCAGAACATCTGGGGAGCTTTGGGGAGACGAAGTTCAAACAGTGCCCTACAGAGAACATGGCTCGAGAGCATGCTTCAAAAAGCATGGGGCTGAACGCTACTAGGACCTTGCGCTGAGTGAATCTGTGCTGGGAATCCACCGACTGAAACTACCGTGAGCCCTTGCCTCTCCTCTCCTGCCTTTCTGTCTTCAGTCCTCTTATTCTACTTCCCAACCCAGTTCCACTTGTGTGTGTGATCTCAGAACTGTGCCAAGCAGACATGGGGACAAAGGGAAAATACCTTCCACCTTTCCCCAGTCAGCCTGGTGCTGCCCTTTATTCCCCTCATGTGCATATGATTAAAGAGTTATTTAAAGAAAGAAAAAAAAAAAGTGACCAGAGCACCTTTCCATGAAGCTTGGACTTTTCAGTGTAGGTGGATAGAGTCTAAGAGGGAGAGTCCTGACAGGAAGGATCCAGAGAGTGGGCCTTCCAAGAAACCAAAGCAAAGCAACCTTGCTTCTTGTGAACTAGTCTTGTAACTTACACTCTATTTTTTGTGCTAAATTCTTTGGTTTACAAATGAGTGACTGAGGCCGGGCCATATTCAAAAGGAGGAGAATTAAATACCAACTCTTGATGGGGAGATGGCAAGTTCACCTTGCAGAAGAGCATGTAGCCTAGAAGATATTGTTGTGACCATTGGAGGAAAATATAATTCTCCACATCCCTCAAAGACAACATTTAAATAAAAGCAAAGAATGAGTTTAAAAGTATGAGTTGATATTGAATAAGAGATTAGAGTTAGGAGTCATCTGAGGAAAGAAACACCAAAAAATTTTGGCAGAAAGAAACTGAATAGGATAGTAGTAATGGATGAAGTAGAGTACCTAAGCCTACATCTAATATATGCATAAAAGATAAACTCACAAAGATGCTAATCTGCCTCTAGAAATGCAGAGAAGCACAGGACTTGGAAATGCCAGGTGTGATAGGAGTGTGGGATGTGCAAATAGGGATATTAACTTTCTGAACATGTAATTGTCAATACTCCTGTCATGTTGTATAGAAAAATTCATGTAAACTAGTCATTTATGTGTCTGATATTTTTTTTTAATCATGTTTTTGCCTCAGGAAATTGAGCAGCTACAGAACGAAGACCCTAAAATTCTGGCAGTTAGCTCCCCACCCAATTACCTAAAACAAACTCTTTCAGAAAATATTGGAGTAAGGAACATTTTTCAGTTCATTTGAATGGGCTACCACAAATCTGACACTAAAACAAAGGAATAACATTTCAACAAAAAAATATTGAAGATCAATATCCTCAAGGAACATGGATACACAAATCCTTAATGTAACTAGGCAATCTAACCTAGAAGTATATAAAGAATATAACATACCATGAACATCTGGAGTTTAACTCGGGAAAGCAAAGTTAGTTCAAATTTTTCAAAAACCAATTAATACAATCCCCATAATGAACAGAATAAAGGGGGAAAATCATGGTATCTCAAAAAAGCATTTGATAAAACCTAATATCCTTCATGATGAAGACTGCAACAAACTAACTGTAGAATAGAACTTTCTCAATTACAATAAAGAGACTCTATGGGGGAAAAAAACTCCAGCAAATCCCATGCTTTATGATAAAAAGACTGAACATTTTACCCATAAGATTGGAAAGGAGGCAAGGAGGGCTATTTTCAGCAGTCTTACAGAAGACTGTTCTTGAAACTTTTCCACAATATCTTTGGGCACCACAGTCTTCCCTGATGGATTCCTAAAAATATTTAACAAAGAAATAACACAAACCCTTCCAAAAAATTGAAGATGTCTCATTCGATAAGGCCAACCTTACTCTAATACCAAAATCAAACACATAAAAAGAAAATTACGGGCTAACATCGATTGTAAGCATAGATGCAAACAAGTCATTTAAAAATTAGCAAATTGGGGGCGCCCGGGAGGCGCAGTCGGTTAAGCGTCTGACTTCAGCTCAGGTCACGATCTCGCGGTCCCTGAGTTCGAGCCCTGCGTCGGGCTCTGGGCTGACGGCTCAGAGCCTGGAACCTGCTTCCGATTCTGTGTCTCCCTCTCTCTCTGCCCCTCCCCCATTCATGCTCTGTCTCTCTCTCAAAAATAAGTAAACGTCAAAAAAATTTTTTTAAATTAGCAAATTGAATCCAAGAATATATAAATATGATAATACATCACAATCCAGTCAGTTTTGTTCCAGGAATGCAAGATTTGAAAATCCATTAATGTAATGCACTGTGTGAAAAGAAAAATAAAGGAAGAAAATATTGTCATCTTGATAGATACAGAAAAAGCATTACAAAAAAGGCAACATCCAATCCTGATTAAAACTCTCAGCAAAGTGGGAATGGAAGGAAATTTCTTCAACCTTATTAATAACATTTATGAAAAACCTCAACTAATACCATACTTAATGGTGAAAAACTGAATATGTTTCCCCAAAGATTATAAATAAAAAAAGGATCCTATCCTCAGCACTTCTATTCAATATCGGGTTGGAGGTTCTAGCAATTCAAAAGTGCAAGAAAATGAAGTAAAAGTCATACAGATTGGAAATAAAGAAGTAAGACTGTTTTATTTGTAGAAGATATTATGGTCTACAAAGAAAATCCTATGGAATCTATAATAAAATCTACTAGAATCAATAAGCAATTTCATCAAGGTTGCAGAATATAAGGTTTATGTCAGAAATCAATTGTACCTCTATAACCTAGCAATGAATTATCAGAAAATTGAATTAAAATAATATCATTTAATAACAGCATCAACACACAAAATTCTAAGGGGCATACCTGACAAAAATTGTGAAAGATTGGTTTACAGAAAAACTACAAAATATTGCTGAGAGGAATTAAAGAAGATCCTAACACACAGAGATGCCATGTTCATGGATCAGAACGCCCAATGGTTTTAAGGTGTCATTTCTCTAAATTGATCTATATATTTACTGCAATCCCACTCAAAATCCCAATAGGAAATTTATAGAAATTCACAAGTTGAATATGAAATTCACTTGGAAATGCGAAGGAAGGACATAGAACATCTTTACAACTCTTAAAAGAAGAAAGTTGGAGAACATACATTATATGACATCAAGACTTTTCATAATGCTAGAGCAATAAAGACAATTTGGTATAGGGTCCCAAAGACAACTCAAGCAAGAGAAAAGGAGAGTGTCAAAAAAAATTTTGACAAAGGTGCAAAAGCAATTGCTTCTTCAACAAATGGTACTGGGGCAATAGAAGAACATATGCAAAAAAGAAAGAAAAAGAGAGAGAAGGAGAGAGGGAAGAAGAAGGAAAGAAAAGATGCTCAATGTCATTAGCTATTAGAGGAATGCAAATTAAAATCATAATGATATATCACTACATACTTACTAGAATGACTGAAATAAAGAAGACTGACTATATCAAGCATTGGCAAGAACATTTCAGAGATGGAACTCTCATTCCACTCCTAGGTGTTTCCTTAAAAGAAAAAGAAAGTACATATACATACAAAGACTTCTATGAATGTACACGATAGCTTTCTTTGTAATAGCCCAAACTGAAAACAACCCAAATGTCCATTAAAAGTGAATAATAAACAAAATGCAGTATATCCATATAATGAAATACTACTTAGCAATAAAGCAGAATGAACTGCTGATACATACAATAGCACAAATGAATCTTAAAACAGTTAACCTGAATGAAATAAACAGACAAAAATTTTCATGCTTTATAAATGCAAACTGCCCTATGTATAAGTTTGGATTTTTCTTTCTTGGTCTGAATTATTTCACCTACCATAATACCCTCAAGGTCTAATCTGTATTGTTGTAAATAGCAAGAGTTTCTTCTTTTTATGGCTGAATAATAAAATAATGGCATATTATTTTAATTCACAATATTCCAGAACTGGAAACAACCCAAATTTCTATCTGTAGGAAACTGAATAAACAAATTGTGATATATTCATTACTCAACAATACACAGAAATACGCTACTGAAATATGCAATAACATGAATGAATCTCAAAACACATGCTGTGCAAAGAAGCTAGGTTTAAGAGTACATCCTGTGTGATTCCATTTAAATGAGGTATTATAAAAGGCAAAACCCATCTATGGTGAGAGAAATCAAAAAGTGACTGTTTCTAGTGAGTGTGGGCAGGGGTTGACCCCAGGAACTTTGGAGGTGATGGGCATACATATTCTATATCTTATTTAGGGTAGTGTTGTGTGAGTGTATATAATTGTTAAAATTCACCAAACTGTATGTAAATAGATCTTAATTGAAATAAAGAAAAACAACCAATGAGTTGATTTCCAAATAATAATACAAAAGTATATCCAGAGAGAAAATGTGTCTCTAGGTAGTGTCTTTAGATGAAATGGAACCACGGAGAACCCAGAACAATGGATTCCAATTGCAGCCAAACTATCATTCAAACAACAAAAAAAGCTCTTTTAGATATGAAGTGACAAAAATGCTCTGCTTCCCTACAGCCATTACTGGGCAGTTGGTTGAAAATATGCTTTAGCAAAACAAGATAAAACTTAAGTAAGAGGAAGATATGGTTATCTTTAAAAACAGTGAATCCAAAACTGGAGAGTTACAAAAGAAAGCTTTCAAAGTAACAGTTTCATGGGTGTGTAGAGAGCAATTGGTAGAGATTGGGGAATGAGGAGGAAGAATTTCAAGAGGGAGGCGTCTGGGAAAGAGGTGGTTTCTTGATGTGTGTAATGTAGAACAACTTAAGGGGTGATAAATGTTAATTGTGTATGAAAAAGAATTAAAGCAGGGGCACCTGGAGGGCTCCGTCAGTTAAGCGTCCAACTTCAGCTCAGGTCATGGTCTCCCGTCTGTGAGTCTGAGCCCCTCGTCGGGCTCTGTGCTGACATCTCAGAGCCTGGAGCCTGTTTCAGATTCTGTGTCTCCCTCTCTCTCTGCCCCTCCCCTGCGCTCTCTCTCTCTCTCTTTCAAAAAATAATAAAAATTAGGGGCGCCTGGGTGGCTCAGTCGGTTAAGCGTCCGACTTTGGCTCAGGTCACGATCTCGTGGTCCGTGAGTTCGAGCCCCACATTGGGCTCTGTGCTGACTTCTCAGAGCCTGGAGCCTGTTTCGGATTCTGTGTCTCCCTCTCTCTCTGACCCTCCCCCGTTCATGCTCTGTCTCTCTCTGTCTCAAAAATAAATTTAAAAAAAAAAAATAAAAATTAAAACATTTTTTTAAAAAAGAAAAAAAGTTAAAGCAAACAATGTTATAAGTTTTAAGGAATATAGACCCTTACATGCCCAAATAAAAACTCCAGAATGGAAACATTCTGGTAGCCAAAGCATGGATTCATTTAAATATAGATTGAACAGTAAATAACTGTGATAGTTCTTATTGTCACTTCAAATAATTTCCCCTTACTTTTAGAAGGATCTTCTAGAATCTACTATTTCTTTTGTTAAAAAGATAACTGAAAGTCAGAAAATGTTTCAGTTTCAAATCAGCTTCTTTTCCTTGTGTTTAACTCATGTAAAAATTAAATTTAATGCCTTCTTACCAAAAGTATTACATTATATAAAGTCTCATTCCATTGTTATACCTAACCACACAGCCTTCCGCATGTATATATGCACAGAGAGCTGCCTGGAATTATGGCTATCCGATGTCTGTTACGTGAGCCCAGTGGTAGAATTCGGGTGACTTTTTAAAATTCTCATCCTTATATATTTTTATAATGATTGAGAGTTCACAATGAGTATGTATCATTTCTGTAAAGACAATGAAAATGAAAGCTTTGGTAAAGGAATCTTCGCAAAAGTGTGGAAATGTATTAGAGCTTAAGGCTACATGAGGTGCTGTCATTTTAGCAGGAAAAATTCAGAAGCCCATCTGCACATGGGAGCTGGCTGGCTGCTCATTTACCTCATACCCCAAAAGCTTGGCAATTACCCTTGCAGCTATGGCCTCTTCTCCCCCTTATTCCTCATGCCCTTCCTTGGAGCAAATTATCATGACCACAAAACACAATAGCCAACGTGCTTGGTGCGACAGAACCAACTGCTTAGTTGTTCCCAATTCCAACAGAATTCAAAGAGTTGGGGTATAAACTCGAGGAGCAGAAGCACAAGGGCCTCCATCAGTTATCATCCTAACAGGGATTAGATAAGAATAAGAATCAGGTTTTGGATAATCACTTGTGAAAGTCAAGTACAAGAAGGGATGGAAGAGGCACAAAGAGGGGAAATGATGTCACATGCTCATTCAATGCATTTTTTTAAGTTTAATTATTTATTTTGAGAGAGGAGAGAGAGTGCACATGCATGAGTGTGAGCCAGGGAAGAGCAGAGAGAGACAGCGAGAGAGAGAGAGAGAGAGAGAGAGAGAGAATCCGGAGTAGGCTCTGCACTGTTGGCACAGAGCCCAATGCAGGGTTTGAACTCACAAACCTGAGATCATGACCTGAGCCAAAATCAAGAGTTGGATGCTTAACCAACTGAGCCACCCAGGCGCCCCTCATTCAATGCATCTCATCCTTATCTACCAACTGTTAGTTTTTGAGAACCCGACACTGCGTGTGTGGTGTTGGGTGTGTAGGGTAAACAGGGTAGATCTGTTTCTTGTCCTCTTGTCACTTCAGTTTAGTGGTAAACAGGGAGAATAAGTAAATAATTGAAAATTGTGGTCAGTGTTTAATTTTTTAATTTTATTATTTTTTTTAATGTTTATTTAGTTTTGACAGAGAGACAGAGTGTGAGTGGGGGAGGAGCAGAGAGAGAGGGAGACACAGAATCTGAAGCAGGCTCCAGGCTCTGAGCTGTCAGCACAGAGCCCGATGCGGGGCTCGAACCCACGAACCATGAGATCATGACCTGGAAGTCAGATGCTTCCCGACTGAGCCACCCAGGTGCCCCTGTGGTCAGTGTTTCAAAGGAAACAAGCAGCAGTTATGATAAAAAAAAAAAAAAAAGAAAAAGAAAAAAAAAACTAACAGGATGAACAGGTAAGGTCTGTCTAGGAAGAGGTAATCATTAGATGTGAGGCAGGAAGTGCAAAGGCTCATAGGTGGGAAGGAGTTTGGTGAATCTGAGGACCTGACACGGGGCCAGTGTGGCTGGACGGTTGTGAGGAAGGGGGCGGGCCAGTGACAACCTAGACCAGCCATAGCACCCAGAGTCAATTTGTGAGCTGTACTATCTTACAAAGCAGGCCTCAGAATCCAGCTTCAATGCTCTCTTAGAGGACATTTCCTCAAAGGTTGCTGTAGTGGGTTGAACGATGATCCTCCAAAAGATACGTCCACCATGTCCTGTGAATGTGACCTTATTTGGGGAAAGGGGGTCTTTGTAGATATAATCAAGTTGAGGATCTGAAGACAAAAGCATCCAGGATTAGGGTGGGCCCAAACCCAGTGACAAGTGTCCTCATTCTGGCAAGAGGAAAATGCCCAGAGAGGACCATGTGACGATGGAAGCAAGTGTGTGTATGCAGCTCTAAGCCAGAGAAGGCCTGGAGCCACCAGAAGCTGGGAGAAGAAAGAAGATTCTCTTCTATAGTTTCAGAGGGAGCGTGACCCTGCCCACACCTTGATTTTAGACTCTGACATCCAGATCTATTGGAAGATAAATTTCTGTTGCCTTAAGCCACCCAGTTTGTGGTCATTTGTCATGGTTGCCCTACGAAAGTAATACAGTTGCCAATGTTTCCACCTGGTTTCCCTTCTTTCTCAGAATGACGTGGAAGTGGCAGAGGATAAGAGAGAAAGGAAGAGACAATAAGGTTTCCTAGAACACGAAGCTGGTTTTACCCACCCACCCATCAAGGGGGGACTAGCATTGTCCCAAGGGCACAGCCCAAGGACTCCTAGCCTGATTTATGAAACCCTCTTGCCAGGTGTATTTCAAAGAGATACAGTGGTTTCCGGCTTTTGTCGATGTTTGGCTCTTGAGACTCTCTAATGCTCTGGGATCCTGGTGTTCCCTTTTGGCCATCATTTACACAATCTATATTAAATTTCTCAAGAAAATTTTGCATTGAAGTATTTTGTTTTATATATCTTCCCATCTCCTGTGGGGAATGTCCATCTTGGACTTTAGACGTATCCAGGTCAGACTCACCTCAGGAAGAAGGATTTCAACTTTAAGATCTTAGAGCAGAGTTTGGAACTCCAGTTCTCTGAAGTGGCATCTACCTCCCCAAAGGAACAGAAATCACTTTTAATGCTTCCATGCCCCATTCTACTTCTTATTCCAGCTGGCTGGCTTACGAGAACACTGTGCTCCTTTGGGAACCCATCAAGGAGTGCTTCCCTTTGCGGAGACATGAAAGGGACCTTGGACACAGTTTCTCAGTCCCCCGGGTGGTCATGAGTCACTGAGGGCAGAACAGCCTTTTGTGGAACACAGTGAAAGACAGGTAGAAAGTCCTCTCCTCCAGTAGTGGTGGGAGGAGGTTAGTCTGTCCAGTAGGACTCCACCTGCCTGGCTGAAAGGAGAAGTCTCTGAGCACGAATGGGCCTGCACACAGAGCCAAGAGTAGCTCTGTACCAGGTAAAGAAGGGGCAGGGAAGAACATCACGGGATGGGGCCTGGACTTTTAAGCCTCGACTCCAAGGGGGAGCGAGTGAGAGCAAGAGAAGAGAGGTAGATGTAGGCAGAGAGGATGATACAGACAGATGATGGAGGAAGGTTGTGTCCACAGCCCAGCCCTCAGTGCCAGCCTCTGTGGCAGGTGGGAAGCCTGCTAGATTCCAGGCACCAGGGCAGAAGCCAGGAGAAGCCTAACATCTTTGTGTCCTTTTCACCTGGGCTATTGGCTTATGTGTCAATGACAGGCTCTGGCTCGCCTACCTTCTCTGCATGTTGACCCTTAACCAGACCAAATATCAGAACCTTAAACAGAAGGTCACCTTGAAGATAATACAGTAAGATGTGAGCTCACCTAACTGCTGGCAACATAGAACACCATCAATCCAAACCCTGTTAAGAGTAACTACTTTACTTACTTCACCTTCACCTTTTTAATTTTTTTAAAATTTTTTTTTAAAGTTTATCTATTTTTGAGAGAGAGAGAGACAGAGCATGAACAGGGGGAGGGTCAGAAAGAGAGGGAGACACAGAATCAGAAGCAGGCTCCAGGCTCTGAGCCGTCAGCCCAGAGCCCGACGCAGGGCTCGAACTCACGGACCACGAGATCGTGACCTGACTGAGCTGAAGTTGGACGTTTAACTGACTGAGACACCCAGGCACCCCACTTTCCTTTCACCTTTTAAGAAGTTCCCAAACCTGCCTGTTCATCAAAATAATCTGGGAGAGCTTTTAAATTACAGATGCCCAAGCCTTAACTTTACATGAATACCTGTGAGTAGGTCCTAGAAATATACATTTTGAACACGTAATCCCACAGGACCTGATATGAATTGTCCATGGGGAACTGGGTTTTGGAAACCACTGTCCCTACTGGGATGGCCTCAGATGTGAGACCCTGTATCAGTCATGTTTCCATACCCACCCTCAGCCTAGTGCATGGAACATGGGAGACCCCGCAAGTGTTTTTTGGCCTCAACTGAACTAACAAATTCATGTCCCAAGGGCAGACAAGATGCCATGGGGAACACCTGCAAGAATCAATGACACCAACCATGGGATATTTAATGGAGTATCAAAAGATAAGTAGAAGGTTGGCAGGCAAATTTGGGGGTAAAGGATAAAGAACTTCCCCAACAAGAAGTGTTTTCAAAGAAGGGTTGTGGAAGAAGGTAGAGCACCTGGGGCTGGGGGAGACTTGCCTGGCTCTTTCTCCTTAGGCACTAAAATATGTGAGGCCAGCTCAGCCAGGGGGAACCCCTGAGTTCAGCCGCAGGACTGACTGTAGGAGGCCTGCAATCTCTGTCTTTCTTTGACCTCTTCAAGCCTCAGACTTCTCCAGTGTCATGTGACATCTTCTAAGCACAAAACCTCTTCTGTTCCTTCCTTCCTTCCTTCCTTCCTTCCTTCCTTCCTTCCTTCCTTCCTCCCTCCCTCCCTCCCTCCCTCCCTCCCTTCCCTCCTTCTTTCCTCTGTCCCTCTCCCTCTTTGGCTTTTTCCCGTGTCTCTCACTGTTGCCTGCCCTTTGACCTGTGACTTTTCTCTCCTTCCCTCACAGTGCCCAGGATAAGTCCGCTCTCTCTCTAGAACTTCATGGTCCTCTTCTGAAATCTCAGTTCTCCACAGGAGGGAAGGGCAGAGAGGGGAGAGGAGAGAAAAAACAATGAAAGCAGGAAAGAAAGAAAGGAGGGAGGGAGGGGAAGAGAGAGGACAGGAGGGCAGGTTTAACCTTCATTGGTCATCTTTTCGGGACAAAATGCTTTCCTATAGAGTAACTTGTTTAACCTCCACGACAAGCTTGTGAGATGGCTGTTACTAGCACCTCTTTATACATGCTCAAGCCAGGTTAAATAACTTGTCTAATATCACACAAGGATTTGCTTCTCCTGTAGATGCCTGCTAAAATGGTCCCCTTCAGTTAGACACAATTTCAGGGATCAGCCCCAATTGTGTGGTAAGAGGTAGGTTTGTGTTCTCTTGTCCCCAGCAGTGATTATTAAATGCTAATATTTCACTGTCTTAAAATACCAGACTGCAAGAGCAATGCTTCCAGGCTAGTTCTGAAGGAAAGTTTTGAAGGTGTTTTTCTATTCAGAAGCAATTACTGCAAACGAGAGAAAATCCCCAGTAGAGTTTTGACTCATTTCGTCGTTTGAGAGCTTCACTCTGGCCGAAGTCAGAGTTCCAATTAAATTCTTCAGAGAGCAGACAATACAGGTTCCTACCATCTCGATCAGCTATACTTAATGGATTCTTTCAGTAAATGACATGTTTCTCTTAATAAAAAATCTCATTCTTCCAATTGCCTAATACAAAATGGGGGCAGCAAGGTGTGCAAACATCACGTGATGTGGAATATGGAATGGCAAGACAGGCCACATAGCCCCTCTCCCGAGAGAATGAAAATGATAGAGAATAAGCTCACACATCCTGTCCCTCAAGATCACGGCACCCCCGTGTCCCCACTGCATCCTGCCCATACTTCCAAAAGAGTGAGCCTCACGTCCAACCACAACCACTGACTTACCTGCCTGTCCAACACATAGCAAGCTCTCAATAATTGTTTTTATTTTTTTTCTTTTGTATCGGCAATAGAACCGTATTTCCTAACCATTTCATCTAGGTATGACAGCGTGGATAGTTGTTTGTGAAGAGAAGGAAAATGGACATTTTGGGCTTTAGTTTCTGGTGGCTTCCACATAGTCTCTACCATTCTCTCAGCTGGATACATATAATGATGAGGCCACAGGGGGCCAAATAACGGATTGCTCTCTATCACATGGGAAGACTCAACTCATCTATAATGTAAAATAATAATAATAATACACTTTTTTGAGAGAGAGAGAGAGAGAGAGAGCACGAAAGTGCACATAGGGACAGAGGGAGAGGAGACAGAGAGAATCCTTAAGCAGGTTTCACTCCCAGCTCACCTCAGCACAGCGCCCAGCTAGGCCCACCGCGGATCCCAACACGGGGCCTTGATCTGACGACTGTGTGAGGTCATGACCTGAGCCGAAATCAAGAGTCAGATGCTTAACCGACGAAGCCACCCAGGTGCCCCAGAAGAAATGCACGTTCTAAATTGTATTTGGTGCCAATTTGTTAAGGTAGCCCAGCCTATAATAGGAACATGGGTTTCAGATGAAATCTGTAACAAATGGTCTTCTTTCATAAACCAACAAGCAGTCAGTTCCAAGGGACCTTGCCATGTTGCTGGAATTCTAACCTATAGCCCTGTAAGTCACTATTAGTTTGGCCCAGCTTCCCATGGGAAGTAGTTTGAATTTCACCTAAGTTCACAAAGATACCATTAAAGGATTTAGGGAAGTGACATGATTAGATTCACATTTTATTTATTTATTTATTTATTTATTTATTTATTTATTTATATTTTTTATTTAAATAATTCTTTTTTTTTTCCTAATGTCTGTTTTTGAGAGAAACAGAGCACAAGCAGGGGAGGGGCAGAGAGAGAGAGAGAGAGAGACAGAGACAGAATCTGAAGTAGGCTCCGGGGCTCAAACTCACAAATCGTGAGATCATGACCTGAGCCAAAGTCGGACACTCAACCAACTGAGCCACCCAGGCACCCCTAGATTCACATTTTAGAATGACCAATAGCATAAGACCAAAAGCAGGGAGACTAGGTTGAATGCCCTTGCTGGGAGCCTACTAAGGGGAAAGAAAGCATCTGGAGAACAGGAAAAAAAAGAAAGAAAGAAACAAGAATGTTTTAAATAAGGGAGGGAGCCACGGAAAGAGAATCTTCAGGAGTGGGTTGCACATGGAGCTGGATAATGCTGAAGGGCAAATGAACTAGGTTCAAAAAGGTGCCCGTGTGATTCAATAAATGAGAACCATGCCATGGCGCAGTGGGGGCAGGCTGGGGTAGCTAACCCACATTGTCTTAGCTTCAGGGATGGATGCAACATGACGATATGGAGACAGAAAATACAGAAAACTCTTTCGGGAGGATGGCTTATAACAGGAGAAGTGGGGAAGTAGTTGAAAACATGGGTTGAAGGAGGTTTTACATTTTTGGATTTTTTGTTTTAAATGTAAGAGGATCATTCAAATGTCCTTGGGAAAGAACATGCAGAGAGGATAGAGAATGATCAGTGGAGCAAGTCCCTGATGAGGGAGCTATAGAGGGCATGGGATGCAGGGTAGGTAGAGAAATTAACCATTGGCAGGATGAGGAACTTCATTTGTTATCAGAACGAGCAGTGAAAAAAAGAAAAGGTACTAATGGAAGTAATTTATGTTTGGCAGATTACATGTAAATGGGTAATGGAAACAAGGAAATTTACATCATCTGTTGAACAGGAAAGAGAAAACATCTATAGAGCCTATTAGAGTTTCTGTTAGCTAAAGGGAAAGGAAAATGGCTCTACAGAAGTATGATTCAAAGGAGGAATACACACCAAAATGATCCAGGTAGGATCCAGAGTAAAATTTCAAGAAACTGCAGTGACCATAAAATCTACTGGTTAAAAAACATGGGCTTTGAAATCAGAAAAACAAAGTTATGCATTCCAGTGTTATGATTTAATAACTGTATGATCTTATACAGCTTGGCTGACCTTGCTAAAACTCCAATCCTAATACCAACGGGATTACGTGCGTGCACAAAACAATGACTATTTAGGGTAGCACAGTATTGGTCATCAAAATACTTTTGGCATCATCATTATTATCTGTCAAAAGTGTTTGAGAAACTTACACAGAAATGCAGGGATTATAGGTGATGATGGAGAGACAAATGGGATAGCTTCCCAGAAGACTTAGAAAATGAACAGAGATTTAAACAATTAGAAAGTTAAAGAATATAAAGGACTAATATGAGTAACTCAGGTACCAGAATGAAAGAATACAAAGAGTGACAGAAGCTATAATCAAAGATATACATCCATTCTTTTGCTATCTTTATAAGTTTTCACACAGAAGTCTCACACATTTATAAGCCACCCACTTCTGTTATACAAAGCAGGATTTTTTTTTTCACTTCTACAGTGTTGAAGCTGGTTGTACTCAGCCCAGAGGCATGTGACAAAAAATTCTGCACATGTATTTTTCAAGTTTTAGGGTTAAAATGGAGTTCTATCTTTAATAATATTTTAATTGATTAGTTATATAAGAAATACTACTTGATATTAATAACAGTAATATAACTAATAATATTTGTTACATAATTGTGTCCCAGATACATTTCAACCATCACTTGTAATTTCCACCAGCAAGACAAAAACAAAATAAAAAACTGACCAAATGGCTGGCACTGATGTTACCACTTTACCAAAATCCCTATCACTTCAGAAGTTTTTAAAATTTAATTGCATAATGATAGAGATTATAATTATCTACAGTATGTAATTACCAACACTCATTATTGATATTAACAGCTTAAAGCCTGAACTTTGTTCTCCGTTAATAGAAGCTCAGCGGTTTTCGCATTAACACTAAAGGATAAAATGCATGTGTTGTTTTGCCCACCAGCTAAAACCTTGGAGCCGAATGCACTTCTATGGCAGGGCTGATTGTATCAGAATATTCCAACGACCTGGAGACATGTGTACATAATTTAAATGACTCCCTGCAATGCAGACAAAATCAATGACAAGGGATTCATGCTAGATTTCATCCTGGCAATTTTTCTAATCACACAGACATAAGAAAATCCTCAAGTGTTGAGGCTTGAGGGGATGATAATAAATCAAACCTATTTCCCCATCTCCACCTCGAGGTTGAGAAATCAGACCAAAAAATTCACATGGATGGAGAATGCAAGATAAAGCTGATTGGGGAATGCAGCTTAGAGCTTGGCCACCAAGGGATGCCAAGGGGCATCCCAAACCATGCATTCCTCTCAATGTGACTCTCAAAACAGAAGTTAAACTTGCCAACCTCATCACTAACAGAGCTAGGTGACTTCATGTTCTTATCCATAGCAGAGGAAGAAAGGCAGAAGGTTCTAGTAGAAGAAAGGAACATGGTGGACACCTCAGTGCTCCTACACATGACCTCTTCTTCCAGAAGACTAGCCTGGATTTCTTACATGCAACTCAGGGCTTCAACAGAGGAGAAGCAGAAACCACCAATCCTCCTAAAGTCTAGCCCCAAAGTTGGCACAACATCTCTTGCACCATATTCTATCGGTCAAAGCATTCCGGTGAGCCCAGAGTCAAGTAAGAAGGCAAACAGACAACTCTGCTCAGTGAGAAACTGGCATGAGTGTGGAGGGAGGGAAAAAAATGATGGCAGTCAACCTATCACACACTCAGGGATTTGAGGGTGCCTCACAGTTGCTTCTCTGCATTCCAGCTTCAAGCCCATCTTCACGGTCTACGTGTCCCCAACCGAGTGATGCCACTCTGCACTCTTGAGTACGGAAAAAGGGAAAGAGAGCCCTGGCACGCACAGGACTCAGATACTCCCCCCCCTGCTATGGAGCCTTGCCGCTCTTCAACTTAGGGAGTGACATATAAAGCTGGTTATGCTCTGCCTAGTCAATGAAAAATGAGTCTCATGAAAGGTGAATCAGTAAAGCCTGAAGATTTTATTGGTAATAAGAGTCTCCCATTCTTAATGCTTAAAATAATCTCTTGAGCCTGAAACGCTGTAGGAAAACTACCTTAATATATGTTATAATTTCTTCATTTCAACGTTGAAAAAAGAGTGTTTTCTGATACATTTGGAACTGATGACAGTCCTCTGAGATGAGACAGATGCAAAAAGTGCTGGGCCTGGAATAGGAACTTACACCTTCTCCCTTTAAAGGAAAATGTTTTGTTTGTTTATAAAAATAATAAATGTTCTTGTAGAAAAACAGGACATAACAAAAAAGCTTTAAGCATTTTTTAAAAAATACAAATTCCTCATAAAAGCACATCTCAGAGATACACATTATCACTCTTATGATTTAACTCCTAATATACTCTTATCTGTTTCCCCGTGGTTACCAGCAACATCTGACAACCCTCAAAATCACATATGTAGTTTCTCGGTCACAACCGTAGCATAAAACAACTAGCTATAGCTTTATTTCTCCCTGTCATTACACACTCATCAAAACACAATTTCGTAAATAACATGTTTTTAAATTTGACTATGTAAAACTGATCCATTGTACAATATCTGGAAGTTACAGAGAAATAATGTTAAAAATTGTTAATTCTCTGCATGCCCACAACCTGCAGCTAACGATTGCTATCTTTTTGTTGTTTTTTCCTCCCGGAAATATTTTAATACAGGTAAGGGTAGTATTGAAAGTGGCATATCAGTATCTATCTCTATATCCCTCTGTGTGTGTGTGTGTGTGTGTGTGTGTGTGTGTGTGTGTGTGTGTTTAGGCAGGCAGTGTACGTATATATTGTATTTACAAAATGACGATCATAGTCTATACACTGTTTTGTAACCCTCACTTTTCTGAACAACACATGGTAAATATTTGCCCATGTTTTGTCTTCTAGAACACCATCCTATCCAACGTGTTATTATGAATATCTTCAAACATTCAGAAAAGTATAGACTGTGTCTTGTATGCCCATATACCCACAACCTAGATTCTGCAGTTGATAACTGCTGTCTGATAACTGCTGTTGATAACAGCGGTCTCAATACTCTCTGCTTCAGAGTCATTCCTGGGACTCCCTCTGGCACTCCCCACCTGCTGGGCAGTGGGCATAGCTGGGTGCAATGAACAGTCCTGCAGCCAGCAAATACCCACACGCAGTACAGGACCTCTCTGCAAGTAATACTGGGGCGGGCCAGGGTCTATGGGCAGGGTACTGAGAGGGTCATCTGGAGAAAGAAGTGGTGGTCAAATGGCCCGTGGTCAATGCTCTGCTTACCACAGTTCCTCAGAACCTTTTTCTTTAAAAATAAAAAGGTTTACTTATTTTGAGAAAGAGAGAGAAAGAGTGGAAGCAAGGGGAGGGACAGAAGGAGGGAGAGGGAGAGAGAATCTCAAGCAGGCTCCAGCCCAACTCAGGGCTCGATCCCACGAACCACAAGATCATGACCTGAGCCAAAATCAAGGGTTGGACGTTTCACCAACTGAGCCACCCAGGCAACCCCCTGAAAGCCTTTTTCTGAAGCACATTCAGGTCTCTGACTTTTTTAAGGCAGTTGAAAGGAAATGTTTTTCTGGTGCCAATACCAGTCAGTGTGAGTAGTCATTCCCTGATCTGCCAACATTCATTGTATCACAAAGAAACTTTATTTTTGTTTTTGAAAATGGTTGAGATTGGTCTTTTAGCTTTTACATACATAATCGAGAAACCCAAATACCCTTGCTATTTGAGAATGTAATGATTCACTAAGGAGACGCAAACATTCCTACCAAAAAAACACATCCATAAAAACTCAGCAGTTTGGGGAGAAACACTACACTCAAATTCTATATGATACTATGTCAGTGCCTGTGGTCTAAGTGGGACCCAGGTGACCTGCAAAAAGGTAAAAACAGAGCTGAACTAGCTCTCCTGGAGTTCAGCTCCCAGCAAGTGGAACTGAAGGACTCCAGAAAAAGGCCCACTGTCCATCAGGTAGTGAGATTCCACACCAGTCTCACTGACCGTCTTTTATTTTTTTTAATTATTTATTTTTATTTATTATTGGAAGACAGAGAGAGATAGAGCATGAGCATGGGAGGGGCAGAGAGAGGGGGAGACAGAGGATCTGAAGCAGGCTCCAGGCTCCGAGCTGTCAGCACAGAGCCCAACGCGGGACTTGAATTCACAAACCGCGAGATCATGACCCCAGCCGAAGTCAGACGCTTAACCAACTGAGCCACCCAGGCGCCTCTAAACGACCTTCTTTTAAAAGGAAAAGTGTATTTATTTATTTTGAGAGACAGAGGGAGAGAGAGCACCAGCATGGGAAGGGGGAGAGAGAGAAGGAGAGAGAAAGAGAATCCCAAGCAGGTTCCATGCTGTCAGTGCAGAGCCCGACGCAGGGCTCGAACTCATGAACTGTGAGATCACGACCTGAGCCGGGATCGAGAGTCAGATGCTTAACATGCTGAGCCACCCAGGCCCCCTGAGCAATAAAAGGCCCTAACCTTGAACTTTGACCTCTTCATCTCAACTCCTCTTTGTCAAGGGCAGGGTGAAGCAGAGAAGAGAGAAACAACTAATTTCCAACATGGAAAATTCACTTTCAACAGCAGTATCCCCAACGTTATTTCATCTATGTCTCACCACCCACTTTGTGAGGTAAAGAAAAATATGTTCACTCACTCCCCACACTGGAGCAGAGGGCAGTTCAGAGAATCAGATGGGTATTCAAACCCAGGTCTTCCAACACCTAGCTCATTGCTCCTTCCAACTCCATCACCCTTTACCTCTTCTCACCAGTGAAGACAAACTTGGTCAACACAAAAGGCTGCATAAGATAGCAGGCAAAGTAGCTTTACTAAGAAACCACTCATTTGCCAGCTTTCCTCATTCCACAGTTTCGTGTCTATAAAACATGTATTGCCTTCAAGGAATTTACGTCCAAACTTCCTCCTTTTCCTCGTGCAACTCCCTGCAAATTGAAAGCTATTCTGATGAAATGATTAAAGGGAGCAGATGCTTCCATCAAGATCCCTTGCCTCTCATTCTGCGAAAATGAAATTATGAGGTAACTGCCCACCTGAGAAACTTTAGACAAAGTAATGGGGCAGGGCCCGTTAACCAGCAGGGCATTCGTTTACTTGGCTCTCCGAGGACCACCCCTTCTTACCTTCGGGCCAGGGAAGAAACTCAATAATTTACACTCATAAAAATGAAAAATCACTGCCTGGAAGTGAAGTAAATGAGTTCTGTGCAACCAGTATGAAGTGATATTTGTGCCTGCCACAAAGCAGTTCTATCAAAAGAAAGGACTAAATCACAGAATTTCCAAAGAGTTGTCTCTTCTCTTGCAAAAATGAGTTAGCCCGGGTTCCTGATCTGAACTCAGAGGAACATGTCATTTGGCCGGTATCTGCCTCATGGAAGTCTCATGGAGTTCTATGGAAATTACTTTATGGAAGAATCAGTGATGTTGCCATAAATTGCCTGATAAATTTTGAATCGTTTTCCTTTAACTAGCATATATATTATCTCCACAGTGGTGTGCCATCTTGTTTTGGATACTAATTGCCCCTTGAAAGATTAAAACCTCACCCCTGAGCCTCTGGCATTCAGCAATTATTCCTCCCAATGAGTGAAAAAAATATAGAGGCAAACAGAAAGGTGGAAATTCTAAAATTCTTCCCCTGAACGAAGCAAATACTGAAAACTTAAATATCAGCAGATTTTTTAAATCCTACCCTAACATAGGAAGATCCCAGTATTTATTTCCCCTGATCTTAAGTAAGCTAGCCTTTGAGACTCTCAGGTCTGCCTAATCATCCAAGGACCAAGTTCTGGAAGTTTAGCAGTCTCACCCATGCAGAAGCCTGCAGCAAGCCATGGTACGCAACTGCCATGATTTCTCCCCTAGACCGAACAGAGGCAGCTACTAAACTTCTTGCACAGAGTTCTAGGATTCTATTCCAAATCTGTAGCATCAATCCCTTTATCTGCTTGAATTCCTAGTCAACAAGGAAAACTGAGGCAAAATCTGGTAATATTTCGTGTGGGGACTTGGCCACTCTCGCCACACGTGGTCCCGCGGTCATGTTTCCTCACCTGTAAAATGGGCCGGTTGCGTGACTGAGTTCTTTATAGGTACCAGTGTTTCATATGCTGTGCTTCCCTTCCCATCTCTCCCTCCCTGACTTCTCCAATCACTAACATTCCCTTCTCCTGCTGCTGTCTGCATCATTAATAGCAGTTTGTATTGCTGATATTAAGTGTTTTCCAGTTAGTCCCGGGGAATCACACACAGTTGGAGTGGGAGACAGAATTTGGAGATCACCTAAAGAGTGAAAGAGTCAAGCCTCTTTCTTTTTGTAAAATCAGGAAACCAACCCTCAGAAAGTCACTTCGTTTCCCCAAGGTGTCACTATTTGTTCTGACAGATGCTCCATCTGGATCTTCTGAATCAACACTGCCCTCTTCACTGATATACCACTGGTTCAAAATATTTTTCAGCACTGGACTCTTTCTGCAGGTAAAATATGATGAGGAAGGCAATATAAATAGAGGACTAAATTCAAAGCAGAGGTGGGGTCTGGAAACCCATCTGCTGGATTCTTCCCTCATCCCCTACCTTGAGGAATGGTCATAATGCCTCGGGGGAAGGTGATATAAAAATACTTAACCACTGGTAAGGAGAAGGCACAGAATGATCAAAAGAGATGCACCAGTCACCATTTCTAGGCCATGCAAATGCACACTGACTGATCAACACTGCTGCCCCCTGGGATCCACCAGTACAGTCTGTAAACCACCACACTTGACCACGTTAGCAGGGCTGCAGGTGGAAAACAGCCATCCAGCATTTCCCCATCCATGAATTTCCAGAAACTGCAATTCCCAACACTTCTTGATAGAGCTCTCACGTCTAGTCACTAATCAATCACAGCGTCAACTTCCTTTGAAAGACACAACATAAAAACACAGAGTTAAAGTTAGTGCTGATGACGTCAGCAAAGCAGAGTAAACTCAACGTGCAGAACGACAACGTTACCAAAATTCCACACAGTGGGAAAGCAGAAAGTCACAATTATCCATGGGAAATGGCAGACATTTGAAAAAAATTAAAGTTTGAAGTGTGCGTGCATGCACGTGCATGTGTGTGTACACGCGTGTGTGTGTAGGTGGTTCTGAAAAGTAATGTGTCAACTGAAAAATACTCATCATAAGAATCATGCTTTAAACAGCAGTTAAGCACACAGGCACAATCCCAAGACACCTCTCCATCACCTGGCAGATGAAAAGAACCAAGAAGCTGAATTGATGTTATTTTCACTGACATCAAAACTGTACGTTCTTTCAGTTAGGAGGGTACATACAGGAAAGAGGCAGTTGAGAACATCTGGAAAATGACAAGTAAGTAGGTTTGAGAGTCTAAAGTTTTCCATTTGTGCATTTCCTGGCTCCTGTCTTGGGGTGTCCACCCATTGCCTCTGTACCCTGAAGACAATGTCCTCAGGCATGTCCAACTTTTCTTTTCCAGCTCAGTTTAGGACGCAGAGGGAGATCATGAGACCACAAGTGAAAAGGTCAGAGATGCAGACCCTGTTGCATCACATTACTTTCCTGGCTCCAGGAAATCATTAACATTCAGGAGCCTCAGTTTCCTCATCTGTTCAACGTCATGAAGGATGTTGTTTATTGGCTTTGTTGCTAAATGCAATAGGTGGGGATTTGAAGTTTACTGATAATATAGTATTTCTGATGAAATATGGAAGAGATACGAGATGACTATAGGTGGTGTCTGGGCTTAAAGGCTACCTTATTTTCCTAGAAACCACAAAGAATAGAGAGGAAGCTTTAGACTAAGACTTGAGAAGCAATTTTCCAATCCTCTTCCGGACTGAGGAGCAACCTGGGAGCTAGCAAATCACCCGGGGTGATGTCATGTATTCGCGCATCTACATACAAAACCACACAGGCAAGAGAGGGTCACATAGTCTTTATGTTCAAATCTTATGTTTATTTCCTCTCAATGTCTCTTGTGAGCGTAAAAAACATGCTCAGGGACGTAAAATAATTTCCAGACAAACCTGACCTGTGTCATTTTTAGTGTATTTTATTTAACAAACACTTACATGGTCCTTAATAGATGTAACAACAATTTTAAAGGCCCTATAAATATAAACTTATTTAATGTTCAGCCTTAGGAGGCCAAGTGTCCCTTTTTACCGATGAGAAAATAGAGACACATAGAGGTTAAGTAATTTTCTCAAGATCACACAGCTAGAAGTGGTAGTGTGGAAATTCAAATAGAGGTAACTGACTTCAAAGTTCCTGTTTTTATCTCTTACACTATGCTGCATCATGGAAAGTTGAATACTATTTTTAAAAAGTTTCTTTACATTGTCTAAACTGAAAACTAAATCATCAGTCTCAAACGATGTACTAAGGGTAGTTGGGAGCCAATAATCAAAAGGTAGAATGGTTTTCCTAATCTCCTCTTGACTGCTGGAATTATGTAAGCATTTAATCCTCTTCATGTTGAGTATTAATCTTTAGCAAGTGTCTGTCTCCTAAAAATTCTTAGGGATAAACTAAAGTAGGATTTACAGGCAAAGCTGTATTTTAATTGCACTCTCTGGATTAGCGGAATGGTGAATGAGTAAGTTCAGGGCTACAGTAGAGTTCTCTTCCAAAAGGTTCCTCCAGCTTTACAGAGTCTGTTTGGGGAGAAGCCATACTCAATGTTATAAACATAAGGTTGCAATGGCTATTATTTAGGGGTAATCCCTTTCATGAGGCTAAGGAGGGGATTTACCCTAAGTAACTGAGTCAGAGCTCTAAAACCTACAATATCTGTTTGTTTTCTTTGCTACCATGAAAAAGAACTGCCCCCTCTCTATTATGTTTGTCTGTGAGCCCCAAGTCATAAGAATAAAACACAGTAAGTCATTAAGACAAAGATGCCTAAACTGAAGCATATAAAGGGCATTTTGATGCGGGAGCCTCCATCTTTGACGATTCAGCTAACCTGGGCCTTTGTAACAAGGATGGTCCAGGAAGGATGCTATTGTATCTTCATCAGAAGACCAAGAATTAGAGTCAATGTCATTGCCAAAATGTGAATTTGAGTACATCAAAGGAGGCCAACTCTGGTTTCACTCTGGAAGAAGATACATAATTGTAGTAGTTGAGTGCGTTTTTCTTTAAGTGATTCAGAAGAAAATAAGCCACAGGCCCCCTGTTGGAGAAAGTAGACACACAATTTAGGCCAGTTACCCTCTCTCTCGCCACCAACAAATCAGTTGTCCCACCCTTTTCAGAAGAAAGGCAAACCAAGATGTAGAAAAAAGTCATTAACTTAGAGCTGTATACTGGGACCAGAGTTGGTTAGACACAGGGAGGGAAGGTTACTGGGCAACTGTTATCACATAGGAAGAAGAGGAATGTCCAGAGAAAGGAAATGAGAATGGAGAGGTGAAGTACAGAGGACTGCATGGATGGAGAGAGCTGGTTAAAAGAAGGAATGTCCCGGGGCGCCTGGGTGGCTCAGTCGGTTAAGCATCCGACTTCAGCTCAGGTCATGATTTCTCGGTCCGTGAGTTCGAGCCCCATGTCGGGCTCTGTGCTGACAGCTCAGAGCCTGGAGCCTGTTGTAGATTCTGTGTCTCCCTCTCTCTGCCCCTCCCCCATTCGTGCTCTGTCTCTCTCTGTCTCAAAAATAAACAAACGTTAAAAAAAAAAAAAACTTTAAAAAAAAGAAGGAATGTCCCACATGGGACACTCTATAAGGGCCTAGGAGCAGGTCCTGTCTCTGACTTCCCCGGCAGCACCCCCCCCACCCCAATCTCCTTTGGAGTTCAGGGTGTGGATTAACTAAATAAAGTCACAACTCTCCTCCTTCAAATTCCACACTGGTTTGGGAAACTTACTTCAATGAGAAAAGTGGTGTGGAATAGCCAAATTACGGAAAGAGCCTAAATGTCCATCAACTGATGAAGGGATAAAGAATAAATACAATGGAATACTACCTGGCCGTGAGAAAGAATGAAATCATGCCATTTGCAAAAATGGGGATGGAACTGGAAGATATTATGCTAAGTGAAATAAATCAGTCAGAGAAAGACAGATATCATATGTTTTCAACCATATGTGGATCTTGAGAAACTTAACAGAAGACCAAAGGGGAAGGGAAGGGGAAAAAAATTAGTTACAAACAGAGAGGGAGGGAGGCAAACCATAAGAGACTCTTAAATACAGAGAACAAACTAAGGGTTGATGGGGAGTTGGGGGAGAGGAGAAAATGGGTGATGGGCATTGAGGAGGGCACTTGTTGAGATGAGCCCTGGGTGTTGTATGTAAGTGATGAACCACGGGAATCTACCCCAAAAACCAAGAGCACACTTTACACACTGTATGTTAGCCAATTTGACAATAAATTATATTAAGAAAAAAAAGTGGTGTGGAGATATTTGAGATGGAGAAAGTGAGTTGCTGGTAAGATAGAACTCAAAAAAATTTTTTTTAAGAAGTCCTGATGTGTAGCATTTGCCATTTTCTTTGGTGTAAGTCATTGCTGATTTCAGGTTACCAAGGTGATGGCACTGAATGAAGAGTTTGTACGCAATGCCCACAGTCCCTCCCTCCTGAGCCAATACAGTCTGCCTACAGCTGACCCCTCCCCTGGCTGGCGGCCACATCCCCTTCAGGTCATCAGCCTATGCCTTGTGGGGATACCTTGATTAAAAGCTTGCAAACTAGCAGATGATGATACATACTTGAGAGACTATCAGACTAGTTTCCTTGACTTGTCCCTTTCCCCAGAGAGTATGAAAGAGATGCATAGAATTCGGATAATGGCCATGACAAAATAGGGTGATTGTAAGGGTGGGGTCAGTGTGTGCACCAGTACCACGACCCCTCTGTTGACAGGCCAAGTGGTCTTCAACAACACCCAGCTGCTGAGATCCACTCAACCTGAAAAATAAGTCAAAGAGTAAGCAGAGTGTCTTATTACAGGAAATGGCTACTAGAGACAGGGCTGGATAACAGAGCTTACATCTGTGGTCACGTGGGCTTCCAAATAGGAAATTCCCTGCAAGTATGGAGTCTGGAGGAGTAGACACCCTTTAAAACGGAAAGCATGGAGGAGAGTACAGAATCCATGCTTTCTGCAGGAAGATGGTCTCCCAAAAGAGTCCAGAGGGAGGACGTGATGGGATGCCGTGACTCGATCCAAACAGGTACCCATTCTGGCACAAGCAATACTGGACCAGAGCAGGCCTCCCGGAACTTCCTATGGATTCTTGGTCCTACTAGGGGGTGAGGATTGCAATATGAAGGAGCAGAGGGGAGTGTTGTTCCTAAGAGAAGCTTCTCTCAAGGGGGAAGGGAGAGACTGGGCATGTTTCTCCTATGAAACTTGCAAATCAGAGTAGTTATTCCAGAGGCCAGGAGTATCACACAAATGGATGTCACCCTATATGAAGGGAGAGACCCCCTCACATTGCCTAACTTATTTTTATCTTGGTCCATTGAACTTAAGCTTTTGGTCAACTAGGGGTGTGGCTGCTCCCCAGGGGCAGAAGATCATCCCAGGACTATAGGGAAGACCTGCCCCACTTAATTACGCCCCTCCCTGGGCATTGACATCTACATCTTTGTGTATCCATGAGACTGCTAACGAGAAATACATAATTTGCCTCCATAAAGCTCAGAAATTGGTCAGAACAGTTAATTAATTAAGACAACCCCAAGGCCGTTCAGTTCCCAAGCCTGAAAATTTGCTTTCTATTTTATTTCCCGTGCCAAATTATGTCTACCCAGCATATCAGAGGTCCTGCAATAAAAACAAATGAATAAAATACAAACCAGATAGATACACCCTGAATCTGATTATTAAAACTTCTCCCTTAATCAAATTCCAGAAAGAAATGGAAGTTCAAAGATTAACACCACCCTTGCTTGTTAAAGTACAAAATTTATTCTCTCTAATTTCATAGTCTGCTCATCTTAGCTCAAAGAGTTGTCTTTGGGGCACCTGGGTGGCTCAGTCAGTTAAATATCTGACTCTTGATTTCGGCTCAGGTCATGATCTCACTGTTTTGAGATCAAGCCCCATGTTGAGCTCCTAGATGGGTGTGGAGATGCCTGAGATTCTCTGTCCCTCTCCCTCTGCCCTTCCCCTGCCCTCTGTCTCTGTCTCAAAAAAAAAAAAAAAAAAAAAAAAGAGTTGTCCTAGAAACCTTTAACTTCCTCTGTAATGGCTTCCTGCAGAACTGTCCAGAACAATATACTGGGAGAAGTCATACAGCTGACTCACCTCCCTCTAGTCTCACAGACGACAGACCCCATAGGGCAGTGCTAAAAAGCCAGGGCTCAGCTTCCTTGGCTGAGCTTCCTTGGCTCAGCTTCGCACTACAACATGTCCACATGTTTTTTCCTTTTCTGGGTGTCCTCTGCCCTTCCCAATTCCTAGCTCCCTCCTTTATTATCCCAGACAGTACAGTTAGGATGACATTGAGATGCACAGATGTGAAGATGTCTCACCTCCTGCTTTTATGTGGTCACAGACTTCAATGGTTATTCAAACTTGTTCAGAAAGCATTAGCAACTGAATGTTTGATACACCCCTTTTTTTCTCTTATTAAGTAAGGGTTAACCCCAAAGGGCTCCCCTTCTTTACTTTTGGAAAAGCACGGATCTCTGTGATCCATCCCTCTGCCAAGATGTGCTGATGTTTTCTAGCAAGAATAGATTGCTCCTGCCTTCTGGGAATTTCTGAGCATTAAATATGTTAGGACCAAAACGTAGCCATTTGGTGCCATGCTTCATTAAGAGAACCTTGGTGACACTGTCCTCATGGACCATGCTACATAATGAGACCCATTTGGTTTTGGAATATTGACTTCATAAATAAGGAAAGTGGTTTTTCTTACCTAAAACGATAATATCAATTTTTCTACTTCTTTAATGAATGCAACCAACTTTGATAAATAATTTGACATTTAAAATGCAACTCTTGAATCTCTCTTCTCATTAAATGGGGAAAAAGAAAAAGATTTGGAAACAGCCATTCCTCCTGGCCCTATTACTGGATGGTTTCCTTTTTAAATAAATGATTTCACTATAAAAGTAGAACATGCATATTAAAGAACATTTGGAAAACCCAGAAAAGTAGACAGGAGGAAAAAAAAGCACATTTAGCCCCATTACCCAAGAAAAAATCATTGTTAGCATTTCAATGTTTTCAATTATGATTTATTCCTAAGAAGTTTTATGCTTATAAAGTATTTTCTAGGATTGAAAATAGATCAGTTACCCCTAAAATAAGCTATTCATTTAATGCAATTCTAAGTTGTGATTCCTTATTAGAATTCCATTCTAATAAACATCCCCATGGGTTTCTTTTAAATCTTGATTAATTTACTCTAAATTCAACCTCAAATATACATAAATGAGACTTATGTAAGAAACCTTTTGAAACAGTGAAGAAAGAAGGATCCTGGGAGTATAATTAAAAATTTCAATGCACATCGTCTTTGGCCTAACAATCCAATGTAAGGAAACTTTCTTTAATGAGTAGGACTCTAGGATCCAAAAACATATGTCAAAGGGTATTTGAGTGGTTGTTTGTGAACAATAGGGGCAGAGCGTTGAATTCATCTCACTTCTCCCAATTCATGGAATGTTAATTGACATCATCCGCACTTGATACAACTGTCTCTTGTTTTGATTTTTTCTTCTTAATTTTTTCCCTTTAGGTCCCCAATCTCATTGCCTTGTTCCTCCTTCCCCAGTAACGGCACATAACATTATAATTATCCATTCTTTCAGGAATGGCACCTGGGGCACCTCGGTGGCTCAGTTGTTTAAACGTCTGACACTTGATTTCAGCTCAGGTCATCATCTCGTGGTTCACAGGATCAAGCACGACATCGGTCTCTGCACTGACAGCACGGAGCCTACTTGGGATTCTCTCTCTCTCCCTCTCTCTCTGCCCCTCCCTCACTGGCCTCCACATGCGTGCACTCTCTAGCTCGTTTGCTCAAAATAAATAAATGCTAAAAAAAAAAAAAAAAAAGTAATGGCACCTAAATTGCCTCAGGATCTCTTTATCACAACTAGTGTCACAATGAACATCCCTATGCACTTTTCCTAAGGATCTATGTAAAAATTTAGGTGGGGACACATACACACACACACACACACTTTTTTTTTGCAAGTGCTTTTGAATTGATTTTCATATTGTTTACATCTTTTTACTTTCACCAGCACTCCATAAGGTTCATCCATCTCATTCTTACCAATGCCTGTTACTCACTTTTGTCGGTGTAATGGGGATAATATAGCAGTTCACAGTTGCTGTATTTCATACGTACCTGTTTAACTAGTGAGTTTGACCATCACTTCACATACCTAATAACCATTTGATTTTTCACTTCTGGGATTCAGTATACCTGTCCACTTTTTCTTTTTTGTGTACCTTTTTCTTAGTGTTTTAAAAGGAATCCCTCAAAATAGTCTAAATTTTTAATCTCTTGTCAGTCTTAGACTTGGCAAAAATCTTCCTCTGGTCCATTGCCTGTCTAATCGTTTCGTTGATGGTGGCTTTCATGTAACAGAAATTCTAGCTCTGACGTAATCCAATCTTAATATTTTACGTTATGGGTTATATTCTTTAAGATCTTCTCTAGGAATATCCATCTGACCTGAAGTCAGAAAGATAACCTTCTACATTTTTTCCCTATTATCTTTACCTTTAACCCTTAATACTTATATTCCACTGGTATCCATCCTTGTATTTTTGCATGATGTATAGTTCTTCGCACTGTGAGCTGATTTTCCCAGCACCTTCTATTAATAACCTAGCTTCCCCCACCCGGATGTGGTACTATCTTACATTAAATTCCCCCAGATAGCTAGCTCTGTTTCTGACTTTCCATTGAGTTCCACTCACCTACTTTTACTTGAACCAGTAAACCATCTTTTTTATGACCTCTTTGTCGTGAGATTTATTTTCTGGTACATTTAGTCCTCTTTGTTTGCTTTACCATTAAAAAAGGATGTGGACAATTTCAAAATGTGTAAAGCAAAAATTGATAAAAATAAAAAAGAATATTTTAAATCTGTATCTTAGCAGGAGACTCTAACATAACTCTGTATGAAGCCAATAGAATAAGAAAATTAAAAAATTGCCAAGCATATCCAAGATCTGACAGACAAAATTTTTTAAAAATGACCTAACTGGAATATATAGAACAATGCACCCAATGATGACAGACTCATTCTTTTCAAGTTCACACAGTACATTAAATAAAAATAATCATATGCCAGGCATAAAGCAAACATCAACAAACTTAAAAAATGATATCATTCATCCCGTAGTCTCTGATCATAATGGAATCAAGCTAAAAATTTTAAGTACAAAATATAAATAAAAATGAATACACTTTTTTTAATTTTTTTAAATGTTTATTTTTGAGAGGGGGGGGGAGGGGCAGAGAGAGAGGGAGACACAGAATCCAAAGGAGGATCCAGGCTCTGAGCTGTCAGCACAGAGCCTGACATGGGTCTCCATCTCAAAAGCCGTGAGATCATGACCTGAGCCGAAGTTGGATGCTTAACCTACTGAGCCACCCAGGTGCCCCTGAATTAATACACTTCTGAGAAGTCTCTAGGTCAAAGAAGAAATCACAATGAAAATTATAAAATATAGAACTGAATTACAATAAAGAAATGACATAGCAAAATGTAAGGATGCAGGTAAAAACAGTGCTTAAAGGGAAATTCATAGGATATATATTTATATGTACACATAGTGATGTATATTTATATACATAAATCCTTCTAGATTTAGAAGTGTTCAGCACATCACAATGTTTCCTTTCCTTTTGGGTGTTTATATAGTCAAGGAAATTAGCGATTCATCCACAATGGGAAAATAAATATTTCCGTTCCTAAGTTTAAAATTTTAGTTTGGCAGGGGCGCCTGGATGGCTCAGTTGGTTAGGCAACCAACTTCAGCTCAGGTCATGATCTCACGGTTTGTGGGTTCGAGCCCCGCATCGGGCTCTGTGCTGATGGCTCAGAGCCTGGAGCTTGCTTTGGATTCTGGGTCTCCCTCTCTCTCTGCCTCTCCCCCACTTGCGCTCTGTCTCTCTCTGTCTCTCAAAAATAAATAAATGTAAAAAAAAAATTTTAATAAAATTTTAGTTTGGCAAAACAGTTCTTTCTATTCATATACCTCCTTATGCAAAGAAATAAACCACATTTTTAATGAGACTTTTAAAAATCATTCTCTTGTCTCAGTAAGAAATAAAATGAAAAAATCCATTAAGAACTTGTGTTCCCTCTTGATATGAAAGATTACTGTAGAAAATACTAAGAAAGTCCCAAATGACAGAAAGCTGGAGACTGTCCCAGTAAACATTCAGTTAGCAAAAATGCCCCAATTGTTGGATCCTTATCTCCTTTATTTTCTTGCAATAAAAACTGAAACAGTAGCTGAATGAAAGTGTTGATCAAAATAAATTGTTCTGAAGTTTACACAGACATTATCTATCATAGAAGTCACAATTCATAAAGAGGACATGTTCAAAATAAGTTGTCTATATTCAGCCTGACAATTTGTCTATGTCCTTATCTTTGACAATAGAATTTGAAAGAAAACAAAGTCTTTAATGGTTTGCCATGTTCTCATTTTTGTTCTAGTCAGTATTTTTATTAATGATTAGGACATGGACGGCAACAGTATGCTGAGCTAATAACCCTGACCAGAGACTATGAGGCGGGGGGATCACCCTGGGAGCCCAGCATGAGAAGCAGCAATGATTAATGTATCACGGGGTAGAACCAGGTTCCAGTCGGATCACCATATCAGCTCCATCAGCCAGCCATGAGCTTATTTTTGCTGCAGACTCAGTGGAAATCAACAATTCCATGTGGCTTCCCACACAGTTGATGAAAGTCTTGGGCTCGCATGGTATCTGTAAAAAGGAAGGTCATAGTCCCACTGTGTGTTTCACTGTACCATAGGGTTCGGTTCTGGAATCCACTCATGAACAGGTTACTCAGATGAACTGAAGCCAGTTTGGAGGAGGACAATCAAGATGGTGAAGGCATCAAAGTATTTGCCACATGGGGAGCAATGGAAGAGACAAGAAGAAGAGGTTTATGGAAGACATGCTCTGAGCCCTCAAATACCTAGAGGGCCATCATGCAGTGCAAGGACAGACAGACTGCTACTGCAGAGGGAGGCTGGCTGCACACCTGTGTAAGGGAGAGCCACGAAAGCATACATGGATGCCCAAGTAGGACTGCCAATGAGGAGTTCGAACAGGCAATCAATCAGCTGTTAGGGAAGTTTGGGGGGCATTTGGGTGTTAGAAATAGTGGTGGCTGGGGGTGGCTGAGGATTGGAAGACTGACCTAAGTGGCCTCTGCAATGCCCCCCACACCAAAATCCTACAGGGTTACATGTGTGAATCAGGTTTCCTCTGATGTCTTCTTCCCTCCTCTCATTGTTGCACAGAAGAAAGTTCCTTTTTTCTGTGTGCTGCGTTCTTCAGTGACCCCAGCGGAGAGCTCTTTTCCTCTTGTTCTCAAGACCCTTAAGAGCACTGCCCTGCACTGCACTGCCTTGTTTCCGTGTGTCTCTTCCCCATCTGACTGGGAGCTCTGAGGTGTTAGGAGCAGGCATTCGGTCCATGTCAAGTGCATACCTTTCTTTGCCTGAAAGGTTCTTGTCAGAAGTTGAGTATGTGCATCTTTGCAAATACCATATCAAGCAACTCTGAGAAACTAGAAGTATCTGCTTTAAGAAAAAGGGAGGGGGCTGGTGAGAGGGCTCTGATACTTGTTATGCAGAAAACGAAAGTTAAAAGAACAAGCCAAAGCTTAAGTGCTCCATTATATAACCAAATTACATTGTACTTATGTAGAAAATAATTTCTGAACTGGAAAATATTCTGCACACGTTGAGGATACTAGTATTTTTCTGAGGTCAACCATACCATGGCTCAGGGATGAAAAGAATAAAAATCAAGAATTCAGAAACACAGAGTAGGGGCTCATTAGGGCATTGTTTGAGCCCCCGCTGCTCTGATTACAGCGAGTCTGACATGACGGACAACCAAACTAACAACTGTCGGTTTTCCAGAATCATTACAAGGAAAATCCCATCTAGTCATTTGCTGGAGGTGCAAACTCTTCATGGAGTCCCATTGAGGTGTACCTGAGGCCCCAGAGTTAACTCGCAAATGTGTTAGAGAAGTTGTGGACTGATTCTTTCATGCTCTTCAAGCCGTGGGCGAGCTGCACCCTTGGATATGCCATGGGGGGCTGTCAATCTTACCCTCCATGATTACAATGGTGGAAGCAAAGCCAGACTGCACATGTTGAGTAAAAATAGCTATATTTGAGACTAATATATTTGAGACTGTCGGAAGTAGTTACTCGAAAAGACCTTTCTAAGGGCAGAATTAGAATGTGCCTCAATGTCGTTTTTTAGAATTAACTTTAATTTTTAAGTAATTTCTGTCAACATTTGCCCATGTGTTTATGACTCATCGACTTTGCACTACACAGAGTAAGTGTTCAAAACAGGCAGGATGAGGAGTCCCTGGCCTCGGGGACAGATTATAGCCTCTTTGGGATGCAGGTCTGGAGTTTAACACAGACTGACATCAGGAAGATAACGGACAGAGAAGCCAAGAGACTTGGAACAGTAAGCTCTTCCCGTATGGGGAAGATCTGGCTGCAGAGGCCGGCTTCTGCAAGGGATCCTGGAAATCTCAGCTGTGGGGTCCGGCAAGCAAGAGAGCACAGGTGCCAAACCATGAACCAGGGTGTCACAGCAGAAGGCATCGAGGCTCCGGGATCCGGCAAGACCCAGCAGGATCCAGCACGGCTGACTTGTGTCATGCTTCTGACTGATGCCACTGTTTACGGCAGGAGTCCAGCCGGGGGCTGGGAATGCCTGACACAACTCGGCCACCCTCAGGGCAGGACTAAAGGGGGCCAACCCTGGTTATTTAGGGTTTTCTAAGGCAACAGTCACAACACTGTTCTCCCGGCCCATTTGTGGTGGAGGATTTCCACTTGCCCTACGCAAGCCCAGGAGTGTAACTTGACTGGGACAAACATAATCCTCCCCCCCTAAATTATTTGGTATAGCACTCTCTTAAAGCATTTCATAACTGCAAAACCAATGAAATCAGGCACCTATCTCAAAAATGTTGTCATTTTAAAGAAAAGAATAAGAAGTGTCACTGACCGAAGTTTTTTTAAACTCTGAATTAAAAAAAAAAAACAAACAGGGGTGCCTGGGTGGCTCAGTCGGTTGAGCGTCTGACTTCAGCTCGGGTCATGATCTCACAGTCTGTGAGTTTGAGCCCCTCATGGGGCTCTGTGCTGACAGCTCAGAGCCTGGAGCCTGCTTCGGATTCTGTGTCTCCCTCTCTCTCCGTCCCTCTGTCTCTCTCTGTCTCAAAAATAAATAAACGTTAAAAAAAAAATTAAAAACAAACAAAAAAACAAAAAATGTGGAGCTTTGCCGGGATAGGATAAATGGAGGATTATTGCAATTCCAGCTGAGTTAGCTGTCAGTCTCTCTCACTCAGAGTTCAGGTACTAACATAACACCCATCTTTCATCTATGGTATAATCTCTAATTGCTGATGAAATCAAAGTATTTGCATACGTTCGTACTGGAGTTCCAGCAACCCCACCCCCACCCCACAATGCATCACGGCACACCACCACGTCTACACCGAGCGCAGGGAGGACAGGGTTCTGAGACCCGATGCGTTCTTCGGAAAACTCCCTACAGGAAAATTTTCTCTAGCTGTGGAAATATCCTCATATCCAAGGCTCCTTCTCCTCACTGATGTATCACTGTCCCTGAGCATCCAAGGAAAGGACAAAACCACTAATCCAGGAATAAGTGGGGTGGTAGGGAGGTATGGACAGGGACCCGGTGGGAGAGACACATGCACAGAAAAGGAAAGCTGAGCAGCTTTTTCTCCCATTCTCTCTCTCCCCTCCCCCCTTACTACCCCTTCATGTCAAGGAGGAGAAGAAGGCTCTATTAACCACATAAGATTATTACAGATAAATCCAATTAATATGCAAAAAGAGCGCAGTCTTTTCTTTCTCACAAGCTGTGCTAGAAACAGAAAGTACAGGTTATTCTTTATACGCAATGTCTAACCCAAGATATAAACCAGAAAATTGGGTAACTGCACCTCCCTGGGTCCCTTGGCTATTTTTTGAGTAGACGCAGAGTTAAATGCAAAGACTTTGGCATAGGACCGACATGGTTCACACTGTGGCCATGCTGTTCCCCAGCTGTGTTATCTTGAGCCTCAGTTTTCTCATCTGTTAAATAGGGATAATAATATTACTCACTGGATTTTTAAAGGGATCCTGTACATCAAGTGGTTAGCACAGTTTGTGACATGCAAGAAAAGCACTCCCCTGAGGTCAGTTGACATATAATTATTAACAAAAGTGATCATAATGGTGGCAAGCTGTGTGGACCCGGAAGTCAAACTTTCCAGGTTCATCCTGGCTTTAGTTCTTTATGTGACATTGAGAAACCGACTTGATTTTCTACACCTCAATTGCCGTATCTGTCAAATGGAGATAAAAGGACCTACTTTACAGGGTTGCTATGAACAGCAAATGCTATAATCACAAAACGTTTGTGACACAGACCTCATAAATATTAGCGGTTAGTTGTTACTCTCCAGTTTAGGAGAGAATCATTCCTGCCCTCCTCCTCCAGCTGTATAAGGGATTGGCACTGGTATTTTCCATTCAGACTGACTCATGATTGGACTGGAAATCACGGTGGCGACTTGCTCAGACTGATTCTGGGTGGCCGTTGGATTCCTCCTGACTGTTGGGTTTCTCACTGGGCTCTCCCACTGGCAATGGCAACCGTCCTAAACCCAGGTAACTGTGAATTCTTCACCACTTCTTAAGAAACTCTGGACAATTGTGAACAATTCATGCCCTGGAACACTGCACATAAGACTCCTATAAGGCATGCCTTTCCTGCCCTCTTTCATTCCCTGCCAAATGCTTACTCAAGACCCAGCGTTAAAGTTATCTCCTCAGTGACTTCGTCTGTTAGAGGTAGACATTGGCTTCTCGGGGTTGCACTGTTCTTGTTCATAACTATTATAGGATTTTGACTATGGGTCTATCACGCATCATCTTTCCGGCTAGAATGTGAGCTCCAGGGTAGTGACTGTTTCATTCATCCCTGTTTCTCAAAAGGGCTCCTGCAGCTGGCACAAAGTATGTGTTCAATAAATCTTTTAACCTGAAGAAAGTAAATCCATTCAACGTTTCAGTACATTACATTCTCAGATTCTTTCAACCTGTCCCACTAGCCTGAGAGGTCCTTTCTGGGAAGGAGAGTGTTTTTTAAAATCTCTGTAGTCCCAGAAGAGCCAAGTATATTGTAGGTGCTTAATTATCATTTATGGAATAGACACAAAAGGATGAATTTTCACACTGATTGCTTTTCAACATAGCCTTTTATTAGCACATAGAGTAAATCAAAAACCATTGGATCGGATAAATAGCTTCATTTAATCGAAATTAAAGGGAAATTAAAGATACAGAGTACACTGTGATCAAAATTAAGGTAGCATCTTGTAAGTAGAATGTTTTGTTGATGTAATAAATCAGCAGTTGTGTCTAGAGACCCTAAGCCTTGCCTCTCAAGCAAATTATGGCGGCTGGTCACTCACTGAGCTTTTAAAATTCCCGTATTTAGGTTCTACCCCAACTTAATGAATCAGAATGAGCTGAGGCAGAAGTTTTGTTTTGTTTTTTCCAGATTTTCCCAAGATTAGTGTGAAGGTTGAGAACCACTCTGGACCTCTAACTTGCTAGCCCTGTGATCCCGAGCAATCTTTTTTCCTCTAAACCCCAATATCCTCATCTATGAAAGGAAGATAATTATCATGCTGCCCCTCTCAGGTTGAGAATGTGTAAGTGAAATAATCCCATAAAGGAAGTGGTGAACACAGAATCTAAAATGCTAAAAGCATAGAATAAACCTTATTGTTTTATTGGTGATTTTTTTTTTTAATTGGAGCATAGGCGGCACTGCCACCCATGGGTCACCACTGCCACATCTTGGCCAAATATCCTAACTGCAGGTCCCTGTCCTTTGTATTTAAATTGAAACTGGACCAACCTACCAGGTCTAATTCAACTGGTCAAGGAGTAGAGAGGCTAGCTTCCAACCATCCTCCCTTCCATTAATCCCTGGCTGTCAAGGCCCAGGATTTTGCCAGTTGTTTCTAAGAATCAAATTACACAGACTTGAGGTTGTTTCTTCTTGAGGGAAGAAGGAAAGGCAACAGAGAAAATGCTCTAGGACAAAACTTTTCTAAATATTAGCCATCCCAACAGGACAAAAAGATGGCATGAGAAAACCTGCTGTTTGGGAAATCGTTTTGAAAGAAAACTTGGATTTATTCATTAATTTCCTTTCTGTCATCTCTTTTACGTCCTTATAACTCTATCAAGTCCCTGAGTCTATTTCCATTGCATTAAAAAGGGAGCCAAATGAGTACATTCCACGCATATTGTAGCATATACAAACTCTAAGTTCAGAAACCAATTTATATACTAGTATTGGGATAACAAGGTAGATATTTATAAGGAAAATAAATGCTTAAGTAGAAAAAAGCATCCTCGGGGGCACCTGGGTGGCTCAGTTGGTTAAGTGTCTGACTTCGGCTCAGGTCATGATGTTATGGTTTGTGAGTCTGAGCCCCACATCAGGCTTACGGATGTCAGCCTGGAGCTGCTTCAGATCCTCTGTCCCCCTCTCTCTCTGCCCCTCCCCTGCTGGTTCTCTCTCTCTCTCTCTCTCTCAAAAAACAAATAAACTTTTAAAAAAAAAAAAGCACCTTTGAAGAAAACAGTCTAGGGGATTCCTATATTCTACCAAGAAGGTGATAGAAAAACATAGACGACGTTCTAGAGCTGAGAAAACAGGGACAGAATGTCTACAGTTGGAGAGGACCTCAATATGATGTTCGCTACATACCTCATCTTCAGATCTATCATCAAAGGTAATCTTCCCAATGACAAGGAAGAGGACATACCATTCATTATTCTGGGATTACAGATGAGGACATGGAAATACGTAAAGGTGAGATTTCACAAGTCCACATGCCTGCTTAATGGCAGAATTCACACGAGATTCAATATGTCTCTTTGGTTCACTCCACACACAGTTAACCTCCTTCCATCAAACCATTCTGGGTAGCTCAGAGAAGCCCACAACCATCAAAAACATTGCCTATTTAGCTAAAACAGAACATTATAATTCATGTGTAAGAAAGATTCCATGGAGTGCCTGGGTGGTTCAATCGGTTAGCTAGCGTCTGACTTCAGCTCAGGTCATGATCTCACGGTTCGCGAGTTCGAGCCCCGAATCGGTGCTGTAGTGTGAGCTGGCCTGGGTTGCATGAACTGAATGCTTGTGCCAGATTGATCTTTATACACTGGGGGCCATGAAGCAAACAGCTATAGACTGGAACAGAATGAAATCGGCCAAGGCGCAGGGGACAATTTTCTCTCCCTCAGGTCTTCATGTTTGAATTAGTGGAAGTTTGTTGGTTTGTTGCTTTTTTGAAGGGTTGTTAGCTGTTGTTCTTTTTTTAATTTATTATGAAAAAGATCGGTGGAACTCTGGACTCGCTGTGACTATTTTTCCTACTTTGTCAGATAAGGAGGACTCTTCAATATTTTCACTCTCCCTTTCTTCATAGCACCAGAAAAATAAAGCTTTTTTTAAAAAAAAAAATTGTAATGCTTATTTATTTTAGAGAGAGAGAGAGAGAGAGACACAGTGTGAGTAAGGGAAGGACAGAGAGAGAGGAAGACACAGAATCTGAAGCAGGCTCCAGGCTCTGAGTTGTCAGTACAGAGAGCTTGATGCAGGGCTTGAACTCATGAACTGTGAGATCATGACCCAAGCCGAAGTCAGAGGCTTAACCGACTGAGCCACCCAGGCACCGTGAAAAATAAAGCTTTTTAACTAAAGTATTTGATCTTTTCCTATCAATTCCTCAAAATTTTATGAGGTGCTGATAGGAAATACCTCCCCCTAAAGCTCGGTGTTATCTCCTACAAAGGACTGAGTGAGCAGGAGGGGACAGGTGACACTCAGGGACACCCAGTGTAGTAGGTTTGGAGGAACCAACCATGGGCTCACTGCAATGTCTTCTGAATCATCTCTGGGCTCGGGTTCCTTAAAACTGACCTCTCTCGCACAAAGTTCTTAT